>NC_056056.1:40491818-40816363 GCF_016772045.2 Ovis aries
ATGACACAAAAGAAGCCTGAATGGGTGAAGGGACTTGCCCAGCAAATCAATGGGAAGCTATGACTGGGATTAGACTCTCCTAGCTTCCCCTTGCCACCTTCCCTTTCCGAGCAAGTCCATGTAATTATTAAGTTCTGTTTACACATAGATCATAAGTGTTTGGATATTTGAGTGAATGTTTAAATGTTTTGAAGGAAACATAGCAAAACTGTAGAGATCCTGTGATAGCTGGTGTGCTGGAACCTTAGTTTTAATCATTATAAGTGAAACTACTGGAATTTAGAATATATTGTTTTCCCTATAATTAGATTTTTCTAACATGGTTTAAACAGTTAACAACTCTAAGATTTAAAAAAACTCCCATTTTTTTCTAACTCTAAAAACAATTCAGGTATATATAATAACTAGGAAATACAAAAAAGATGAAAGGAAAAAAATAACCTCATAAGTAAGGAGTAACCCCTTTTCATATAATGAAATACTGACTTCTGATTTTCTCTTTAGGTATCTCTCTCTTCCTGGAGTTCTCTCTTTCCAGTAGATATGGAATTATATTGTATCAATTGCATTGTATCCTGCTTTTTTTCATCTATCACTATACATCTTCCATGCCATTTGCAAATCTTTACAAAACATCACGTTTAATGGTGATGGACATGCCACTTCACGACTGTACCCTGATCCCAGATTAACTGAAAGTTGGCTCTGTGGCTGGACAGGTATGTCCATGGATATTCTAAATAGTGCTGATGAACATCTCCACACATAAATCCTTATTCATACCTCTTATTACTTCCTTGGGGTAGATAACTGGAAGTTGAGCTACTCGGGCAGGAGGCATGACCTTTTCCAAATCTCTTGATACCTACCATCAGATTCAGAGACATTTTTAATGTGAAGAAAAGGTCAATGGAAAAGGCTCTCCTCAAATTTCTTTTATGGGGCCGATTTACTGAACTTGCTGACCCAAACAAGATTTTTTTTTTATAACTTCAGCAAATCCAAAAATCTGATAATGACTAAAAAGAATCCCATGTCTATGCTACGTGCTCTATGAGGTCATTTTCTGTTTATTCAAAAAGTAATTATTGGGCACTTCCTGTGTGCTGAATACTGAGGGCAATTGAGGATAAACAGACAACAAGGAAAAATAACCCCCTAGATGATGATATGTTTGAGGCCAATGCTGAGTGAGTGGGAACTTTGGCTTCTAGGCATCAGCTATGGTATAGGTGAGGGTTCAGAGGCTGTTAGGATGAATTGTTGTATTTATTTACACAGTTTAGTTCTTTGAGCATTTTCCCATTTTCTCTGATCTTCCTTCATTTTTTAATAAGTCATATAGCTCTTCTTGGAGAAGGCAGTGGCAACCCACTCCAGTACTCTTGCCTGGAAAATCCCATGGACGGAGGAGCCTGGAAGGCTGCAGTCCATGGGGTCACTGAGGGTTGGACGTGACTGAGCGACTTCACTTTCACGTTTCACTTTCATGCATTGGAGAAAGAGATGGCAACCCACTCCAGTGTTCTTGCCTGGAGAATCCCAGGGACAGGGGAGCCTGGTGGGCTGCCGTCTATGGGGTCGCACAGAGTCAGACACGACAGAAGTGACTTAGCAGATAGCTCTTCTTCCTTCTACACAATTTTCCATACAGAAGGACTGCTTTCTGGGTACAGTATAGAAATATTAATTTAGCAAGAGGTAATTTTTTTTTTTAATATCACTAACCTTGTTTTCCAGGAAGAAAAGCTGCTCAGTCATGGCTCCATCTGCTTTTACCAAGAGCACAGAAGTTTTATTAATAGAAGGGAAAATGTTACACTACTGGGTGTAATACCTGAGTCTCCTGCCTTCACTTGGTTCCCTATGGTAAGTCAGGAAGTATCCAGTAAATAGTCCTTTCCTTCTCCTATGGACCCTACTGTCCCCTCTGTATCCCTTCTCATCCCATCTAATGGCACACCTATGACTTGGATGGAAAGGAGGAAATTATCCACATAAACATGGCAGCTATAACTGTAGTGATAGAAAATATCTGTAATATGATAACTGATGAACAGTAACTTTTCTCCTTTTGGATAACACTAGCCACAATCTTGGAGAAGGCAATGGCAAGCCACTCCAGTACTCTTGCCTAGAAAATCCCATGGACGGAGGAGCCTGGTAGGCTGCAGTCCATGGGGTTGCTAAGGGTGGGACACGACTGAGCAACTTCACTTTCACTTTTCATGTTCATGCATTGGAGAAGGAAATGGCAACCCTCTCCAGTGTTCTTGCCTGGAGAATCCCAGGGACGGGGGAGCCTAGTGGGCTGCCGTCTATGGGGTCACACAGAATCAGACACGACTGAAGCGACTTAGCAGCAGCAGCCACAATCTACATTTAATAAAGTTTATGTCTTCATACTGTTATTGTCTAAGGCTGAGAATACTAGGGACAAAACAAAGACCAGCCTGGGACCACTATTTTTAGAAATGATTGGACCCACTTAGAGCAGAAGCTCAGGGCGATGGTACGGCAAGTGATGTTTGGATGAAATCAACCTCCTTCCTTGAAGTTAGGCTTCTAGTGCAGGCTGTAAAGCCCAATGTCTGTTGGATAGAGGCACACATTTTTATTTTTTATTATTACAATTTTTTTTAAGTTTGCATATCTAAGGTGAAAGAAAGCATGTGTCTTTAATTTTGCTGTCTGTGGATCCTTTTGTTAGAGTTCCAGTTTCATTGAATATTTAGCATGCTTTTGCTCTAAAAGCAGAAACTTGTTTGAATAAGGACTAATTTTTCAACATGTAGACAAATATTTGAATAACTGGTGGAAATAATAAATTACCAGCATAAAGAGACTTCATTGCTCTTAAAAGCGAAAAAGCACTCTTGGGGATTTTTCACGGAAATGACTCCATTTTCCTCTCACTCTCGTGGGAGCCATTTGATTTTACTCTGGGGTGGACTGGGGTGCAAGTTGATTTTTAATAAGTGAGTACCTCCATATTTTCTGTGGGAGAACAAGTGAAGGAGCAGGGGCTGGGGGGGAAACAACTAAGCTCTAAAGGCAAAAATCATGTTCTTGATGCTCTGCCTTACCTTTTAGTTCTTGTCTTCAAACGAAACTTGCTTGTAGGAATTGCCTTGAAAGACTATGTTGTTCTTTCTGAGGAGTTTAATGAGTGCTCATTATTTCGACCATTTGCACTTTCCTGTTTCTCGGATTCCTACTGCGTAATCCAATTACAGTTCATGGGTCTGGTTGGAAAACAATCTGATGGAGAATTCAGATTTTGAACCACGTCAGTTTTTGAGAGAGACAACCATTGCCAGATCCAGGATGGTGTTCAGAATGGGACCTCTGGGGTCAGGCTGTCTGATTTCATCTTGGTCTCGCCCATACCCTCTTTGGGTTCCAGAACAGTGATTTAACCATTCTTTGCTTAAGCTCTCTGTGTCTCCTTGTCTTCACAGGGTGACAGAGGGGATTAAATAAGATTAAGATATGTGAAGCGCTTGACATCTAGCAATGTCTAAATGTGTGTTAATTGATAGTATCACACTGAAGAAACAAAAATGATACTTGTTCTATTTCAGAATTGGTAGACTAGCACTCATAGATGCAACCAATACATTTGCAGTCCAGGTGTGGCTTTTTTCTCTAACCTCACACACATGCAAGCCACTCTTTACACACATTACTGAGTTTTCTTTCTCTGATGCACAGAACTTTTCACCATGATGCCTCTAGAGTATGTGAAGAAGTTTATATTCTCTTTTAAGATGTTTTCCTTTTATCTGTCCAGTGATAATCATTTCCTGGACGCTATCTGTGACATCATATTCAAAATATGTTAGTGCCTAGTCTTTCTGGCTTCAAGCCACCATTGCTCATCTGGAGTTTCTGAAATCAAAACATGAATTTTATAAAAGTAACTGAAAGTTCTAGTGGTAAAGAACCCATCTGCCAGGTTAGACATAAGAGATGTGGGTTTGATCCTTGGGTGTGCAAGATCCCCTGGAGGAGAAAATGTCAACCCACTGTAATACTCTTGCCTGGAGAATCCCATGGACAGAGGACTCTGGTGGGCTACAGTCCATAGGGTCGCAAAGAGGCAGACATGACTCAAGTGACTTAGTGTACACGCCAAGTGATCTTAAAGTTTATTTTGGAGCCATAAATCACTGAGATAGAACATGAAAGTAAGTGAAAGTGCTTTTCTAAATCTGAACATACAGAAGAACACAAAACTTTGGAAATGTGTCATGGAAATGTTTCAGATTATGATTGATTCTTATCAATGTAATAGTTCAATGAAGAAAAGAGTCATGTCTTCAGCCCTCCCCTGTTGGTTTCCTGGCTTAATGGGGATTCCTTGGTTTCCTCTGATAAGGCGTCATTTCAGATTTAGTCAATGGTGGCCCTCTATGGAGCAAAGGAAGGGGAGATCCAGAAAGACTTTCTCCCCTAGTCTTGAAAAGGCAAGGTGACCAGTGGTGAAGGAGGAGTTTTTGCTGTTTCAGAATCAGGGTGTTGTTTTGCCCTGGTGGTCCCACTGTGGGATATCTTCCCTGTGCAGCCTCCACCCTCGAGGCTCTCTGCCCTCCATGGCGGTTCCTTTTCCCTGGTTTATATCTGAGCTTAGCGTGCCAGGAGAGGGGACACTTCTGGGAAGGGAAGGGCACATTTCCAGGGCTCAAAAAGAGCAGACTTGACTGTGTCTGAAACCACTGCATCTCCTTGAGCTTTTCTTATAATAAATCCACTCAATGTGCATGCCACGATAGATGCTAGAAGGGAAACAAAAGGCTTTTAAATATTAGCATCAGTTTCACATTTTTCCTTGTTCAGACAGAAGAGTTGTCCTTGCTCTTGATAAAGGATTCCAGGAATTGAAGCAATGATTAAGAGAGCTATTTAATCACACGAAGGGAAACAGTCCAATCAGTAACTAAAAAACAATGGAATGGATGATGGATATTGACTTCATAGCACTCCTAGTTTTCAGCCATCAGCAAGCTGTGGATGTTGGTTGCTGTAGCTGCCCATATTTGATGTTTTTCTCTGTAGAAAAGGTAAAAAAGAGAAAATACGGCAAATCAGAATTTGAGATTGCGTATTCAGGTGTAGAACTGCCAGATAAAATACAGGATGCTCAGGTACACTTGCATTTCAGGTTGACAAAGAATAATTTGCGGTATGGGGCATACCTACTTCTGAAATTAAAATTTAGATGAGCATCTTGTATTTTTGTTGTAAGTCTGGCAACTCTACTGAAGGCAAACTTTTATTTTTGGGGAGTGGGCTCAATGTTATTGAGTTACTACTCATCCTGCTTCATGCCATCCAGAATGTTGAAGCTCTCTTTAAGCAGAAAGATGCAAATTCACAAGTGTTATTTGTGAATTCGTATCAGTCTTAAGAATTTAAATTCACAGTCTAAGAAAAGGGAAAAAAATCAAATCAAATCTGATATCGACAGAAAGCCAAAGTGGCTCTTTCTACTTTTTCTAAGGCAGTCAGCTGCTACTGTCAGTTGGACATAAACTGTAACAGTGAATAACAGATGGGCCACCTTTGGGTTATCTGTGCTGCATTCAACACCTCTTTGAACAATAATTTGAATCTGTTGGGAGGAAATATCAATTTAAAGGTCAAGTGCTTTCATAAAAAAGGTGATTATTCAGTATTTCCTACTTTGAACCAAAGCACACACCAGGATTCATTGTAACACTCTTGTACAGCACATATATGCTGAAAAATGGATTGCTTAATTATATGATTATCTGTCTTCAGGGAGGCTATGTGAACATGAATGGGAGCTGTCAAGAGACGTACATTGCTTTACTTGTGATTCTTAATCTATATCTATAGTCATTACAGGTTACAAGTTGACTTTTAAAACAAATATCTAACATATAAATTACTTTTGCACTGCAAAATGAGCATTTAGGTGTAAAAAATTTCCTTATGCTGAAAAATGGACACGTTGTATGAGTGGGACTCCAGGCTAACATCATTCCTTTTTCCTTCCTCTGATTTTAAGTGATCAGTCAGTCTAGAAGGAGGATAGGAGACGACCTTCCCTGTTAATTAACCAAGGGAAAGGGGTGGAAAGGCCATGCAGTTAACCTTTGTAATTAGATCGCCAATTACAATAGAAAGGAGAACCACTTAGCAGTGAGTTAGAATTCTGGGAAGTCTCATGGAGATTCCAGGCACCATGAGAGTCAAAAGATTGGAGAAGTCAAGCATAGGCAGCCAAACTCCATGCATCTCTGTATGTGTTTCCTTAGTTCTCTCAGATTCATTTTGGAGAAGGGGTTCAGCATATAGGAGAAAATGAAGACAGTAATGCTGGCAGAAGCTACAACCACCAGGGAAGCTGGGTTCAGCTGCAGCAACCCAGGAGGTAGATAATTAATTTCCTTTGAAGGTGCAACTGGGTGCAAGCATTTCCAAATGACAATGGTGGCACATCATTCCAATGGCCTCCCAATCTTTGAGCTAGTTAAGCTTTAATTCTTTATTTTTTGACAAGTAAATCTGCAGCTGTAAGGGATAGAAAAAGAGAAGCAAAACAATGAAAACTTTGTTGAGGTTACTTTGTGTCTCCTGACCAAAGGATTCCAACCAGGTGCTCAGTTCCAAAGTTCATTGCCTCTGCTCCCAAGGGCATCTAATGACTTTGACCTCAGGTTCACTGCCAGATCTTAATAGGTAACACCACTTTGCATCCTGTTCTTATTGACGAAATAAAAATAATAAATACCTTTGTTCCTAGGGAAAAGTAAAAGTGAAAGTTGCTCAGTCATGTCTGACTCTGGGACACCATGGACTATATAGTCCATGGACTTCTCCTGGCCATAATACTGGAGTGGGTAGCCTTTCCCTTCTCCATGGGATCTTCCCAACCCAGGTCTCCCACAATGAAGGCATATTCTTTAGCAGCTGAGCCACAAGAGAAGCCCAAGAATACTGGAGTGGGTAGCCCGCATTGCAGGTGTATTCTTTACCAGCTGAACCACCAGGGATGCCCAAGAATACTGGAGTGGGTAGCCTATCCCTTCTCCAGCAGATCTTCTGGGCCCAGGAATCAAACCAGGGTCTCCTGCATTGCAGGCAGATTTTTTAACAGCTGAGTTATCAGGGAAGCCCTTTTGTTCCTACAAGTCAAGTGAATCAACTTCCTATCTCTGTGAACTTATTACAAATGCAACGTTTTTGGAGAAGGAAAATTTGCCAAGAAGCAGGAAAGCCTCCTAACAGAGTTGAAGATATTTTTATGATCCAAGGATGAGCACCAGAGACACTAGAATAATTCATTCTGTGAAGATTGCCAAGAAAACCTTGTTCAGAAATCCCCATGCCCATGATGACATCATGCCAGGTGAGGCATCCACCTTTGGAAACAATACATAGACATTTGTTCTTGAGCCCTGCTGCCTGGTTTCAAAGGGCTTTTTATTTTTTTTGCCTCTTCTGGCTCCGAGTGGCTGCAACACATGGTAAATCTTTAACTTCAAGTGTCCTTCTGTGGTGACCAACTAAAATATTAGCAAAATAAATGTTTTATGGGAAAATGTTGGCAGGAGCCCCAACAGAAACAGGTGGTATTGGGTTATTTCAATATAATGTAATGATACAGCCAGGTTTCCATCTGGACAGCATGTGGTTGGGTCTGTTCAGAGAGTATCAAAGAGAATGAGTACGCATTGGGGAGAGCCCGCCGTGCACAAGTGTGCAGCTAGATGGCTACTTTACAAAATAATCGTCTGGGTTTCAGGTCCTCTGGGTTAAATATTTTTACTGTCAAAATCGGAATTTCTTCATAAAATATTAAAGGAGAAGCAAACCTCTGACATGCAATCCAGAGCTGTGTAATTATAAGGCAGTTCCTGGAAACCAAAGAGAGCGTGCGTTAAAGCGAGGCGTTTATTATCAAGGAGTTCATTACCCTTGGAGGCGAAGACAGGTTTGAGAGGGAGCCTCTGAACAGAGAAGCTTTGTAGCAAGTCTTCCTAGGCAATGAAAATGAGGCTCAGCCTTGTTTGTAAGAATACAATGAGAAAATAAAGAGAGAATGGGATGAGTTGACTGTAAGGGCCTGATTGTGGTCCAAAGCTAAAGAGATGTATCCTTAATTTACCACCAGGGAAGAGTCTTTCTCCCTTTTCCATAAAATTCCTGCTCCAGGCACTTCAAAACACATGGAATTAGGAACACTTGGAACATTTGGTTTTGCACTCAGCTCTCCTCACTGTATATTCATGCTAAGCTTGATAATAAACTCTTGGCTCAATAACTCCCTCTATGTATCCCAGAGAGAGGCATCAAATTATGGCTATGGGCAGAGATAGACCCTCTTCAGAGGCAGAGAGACCTCACTCCCCGGCTCTCTCAACCTGAGCCAGAGGAAGAAGATGGGAATATGCACAGAGGGAGTAAGCAATTTGGAAGTGGTTTGTAGTCTCCTTGATGCTGACTGGAGGACTCAGGAAGTATGGGCACCATCTGCCAAAATAAAGGAGCCACTTGGACCCCAGGGTACTTGGCCAGGAAGACCTGGCTTCTAGGGAATTCTTTGCAGCATTAATTGAGAGTTTGGTAGACATAAGAAACATTGAAAGCCAAGGCCTATGAATGCAATCTAAGGCTGATGAATAAAAGTGATGAAGCAGGGAAGGCTCAGAAAGAAAGGATAATGAAGTCAAGTGCTTCATTATGATGCTTTCATGCCACTGGTGCCCAGAGCAGGGATGCATTCAGGAGGCTCTTGCCTGCTACTCAGAGAGCAGACTGTTGTTCTACACTCTCTACTGTATTTTTCTAAGGTTAGAAGAGATGGTGTGATGAGAGGCCTGGAAGCCACAGAGTCTGATTCTTTTACTGTTACTCCTGTGTGGCTGGACTGGGACGAAGGAGGCGATGGGACTCTAGAGACAAGTCACATACTGTGAACCCTGGGTTACTTGGGAAAATGATGTTCTCTATCTGGAGTAGACCTGACATGACACGATAAAGATATATCTCAGTTCTTCTTTCCAAAATGTGTTGGAACCCTCTTATAGGCACCGTATAAGACTTTGGCTCCTGGGAGGTTCTAGAAGGTGGTGGCAGACATATTCTTCCTAGCTGAGGAGTTTACCATCTAATGGGGGAGAGTGTGTACCCGGGGAGATTGGAAGTTGAGTTGCACTAGGAAAGAAGCTGTCTTATTCTTCATTTTATCCTCCACATATGGCATGTAGTAGGTACTAAAATCATGCTGAACTGAACTAGACTAGAAGACAGGTGATGGGGTTTGATAGCTATTGTATGGCTTAGAAATATATTTTGACCTCTTTGGTAGGTCTCAATTCCTCATTTGTGGAATGAAGAGCAGATGATTGGACCAATCTCCTTTTTAGCTCCCTAGGACCTTACTCAGAGGATATGTACAGAAATGGCAATGGTTATCTGTAACAATTCCCACCATTCATGAGTATCTTTATGTCAGGGAATGTAATTCTCCCCAAAACTCTGTGAGGTTAGAGCTTTATCTCCATCTTTTATAGATGAACAAACTCATTCTGTTGCCCCAAATCACACAGCAGGTGAGTGTTGAAATTGGGATTCTTCAAACTCAGTTATGTCTAACTCCAAATACTGAGTTCTTTCCACTGTACATCAAGCTGTCTTCCACTTCCGTGCTAAGGAAATATCAGAATGAATATAATGATGTAAGAGAGAGGTGGGGAACGTCATAACCAAGAGCTGATTTATGCTTCATATTTAACTGCTTGGATCTGTGTAGCCAGGTAGGGGTTTTTTAGTCTTTAGAAATCATCTGAGATTAGAACAGTTGGCTGAATTAATTGCATAACCATTGAAAACTCCCTGTCTCACCCTGGTGTTCTCTCCCCCACTTTCCTTTTCTCCTGGGTTCTAAACTATCTAGCTTTCCAAGTGTAATGACATGAATTGTTCCTTAAGGAAAAATAAATCCTTTAAGCCATGGAGTGAAGCGAGTGGTCTGCTCCAAGGTAGGGAGAAGAGAAGCTGGAGCTGAGCCTGTGTTTTGCAGGTGGGGAAGACAGTAGTGTCCTGTGGTTGCAGATCCCTCTTGCCCTGCTGTTGGCCTACGGTGGCTTATTCTGATAGGCAGGACCAGGAGCTTTGTGGACAAAAGCAGTGACTCTGGCTTCCCTTGAACTGTCATTGGGCTCTCCATGGTGTGGTTGAAGTGAGGAGGGCTGCTTCAGGCTATTAGGGAAATTGTCTAAACTATTCTTCAATGTTGTGATGACAACAAATCAGATGCAGATATAGAATTTGGGTGGTCATTCTAAGATCTTGTTGAAAATGTTGCTGTTGCTGCTGCTGCTGCTAAGTTGCTTCAGTTCAGTTCAGTTCAGTCACTCAGTCGTGTCTGACTCTTTGCGACCCCATGAATTGCAGCACGCCAGGCCTCCCTGTCCATCACGCCAGGCCTCCCTGTCCATCACCAGCTCCTGGAGTTCACTCAGACTCACGTCCATCGAGTCAGTGATGCCATCCAGCCATCTCATCCTCTGTTGTCCCCTTCTCCTTCTGCCCCCAATCCCTCCCAGCATCAGAGTCTTTTCCAATGAGTCAGCTCTTTGCATGAGGTGGCCAAAGTACTGGAGCTTCAGCTTTAGCATCATTCCTTCCAAAGAAATCCCAGGGCTGATCTCCTTCAGAATGGACTGGTTGGATCTCCTTGCAGTCCAAGGGACTCTCAAGAGTCTTCTCCAACACCACACTTCAAAAGCATCAATTCTTCGGCACTCAGCCTTCTTCACAGTCCAACTCTCACATCCATACATGACCACAGGAAAAACCATAGCCTTGACTAGACGGACCTTAGTTGGCAAAGTAATGTCTCTGCTTTTGAATATGCTATCTAGGTTGGTCATAACTTTTCTTCCAAGGAGTAAGTATCTTTTAATTTCATGGCTGTGATCACCCATCTGCAGTGATTTTGGAGCCCCCCCAGAATAAAGTCTGACACTGTTTCCACTGTTTCCCCATCTATTTCCCATGAAGTGATGGGACCAGATGCCATGATCTTTGTTTTCTGAATGTTGAGCTTTAAGCCAACTTTTTCACTCTCCACTTTCACTTTCATCAAGAGGCTTTTTAGTTCCTCTTCTCTTTCTGCCATAAGGGTGGTGTCATCTGCATATCTGAGGTTATTGATATTTCTCCCGACAAACTTCAGTCGTGTCCAGCTATGTGCGACCCATAGACAGCAGCCCACCAGGCTCCCCCATTCCTGGGATTCTCCAGGCAAGAACACTGGAGTGCGTTGCCATTTCCTTCTCCAATGCATGAAAGTGAAAAGTGAAAGTGAAGTTGCTCAGTCGTGTCTGATTCCTAGCGACTCCATGGACTGTAGCCCACCAGGCTCTTTCATGCATGGGATTTTCCAGGCAAGAGTACTGGAGTGGGTTGCCATTGCCTTCTCCAATGTTGTTACTGCCTAATATTAATTGAGCACTTAATATGTGCAAGGTGCTTTGCAATTGAGAAAACTGAAGCTTAAAAAGGTTGGAGAATTGGCCTGAGGTCTTAGGGTGAATTCAAATCAGGTGTGTCTGACTCCAAACCCCAAGCCCTTAATCATATGCTAAAATTAAAGCCCCCAATATAGTCCTATATGAATAGTGAATGCATGTTTATCAGTGGGGTCAGATGGACTCATGGATAACCATTTAGAATGAATCAGATGGGCCTTTCCTCTCGTTATGGCAAAATAAATTTCAGATGGATTACATGTGTAGGCTCAAAGCACACCAATAAATGGTAATGTGAGAGAAAGATGGTGAATATAATAAATGATGATATGAGGCAGAGAAAAACTTTATAAAAATAATTTTTAAAAAAGATAAAAGGATAGATTTGGGTACAAAAGCCTTGCAATACTTCTATAGAAAAAAACTGCGAGAAAAGTTAAAAGACAAATAAGTTGGAAAACGTATGCATAATCTTTATGGATATATATGTGTGTGTGCCTGTATATATGTATGCATATATATGTAGTCTTTGGTGGTTTTTTAAAATAATTCTCAAGTATTCTATATGGTTTTTTTTTTGTAATCTAGAACAAAACGGTATTAAAACGCCTATTTTCAATACAATGTACTAAGACATGATATGTTTGTATGTGGAGAGGGCTGAAAATCAAGTGCTACAAAATTCATCTCCTGAAATATTGCTGCCATTTCTGAGCATATTATTTAGTTTTGGGAAATCTAATATGTTCTGAGGAGCGCAAAGATGCATACAGAAGAAATTCTATTTTGAGATTTCCAGAAAAAGACAGGGAGCTACTAATTTTCTGAGTGCAGGAATATAAAAAACTGGACAAGATCTTAACTCGACCTGGAAGTGAATCCAGTCCTGCAAGCAGAGGTGGCCCAGGCTCTCTCCATGTCTTCCAGTAAGTATTAGACTGAGATCTGGCTTCTCTTATATTCACATTTTCAGGTTCTGCATAACCCTCCATCACATTTAAACTCATTGAGGAAATTTAGGACTAGAGCTGGGTAATTAATACTTGTGTGTGTGTGTAAATGTACATGAGGTGGGCATTGCAAGCTTTTTGTTTGGAACTTTTGAGCTGAAGGCTATTGTTTTTATTAGTTAAGGCTCTAATTTGGATTGAATATATCAACTCTGTTGATCACATTTTCAAAGGAGTTTAATTAACTACTTAATGAAGAAACCTACTGTGCTGTGCAAATTCACCCCGCGTTGAATCCTGGCTGGAGACTGTAGAAGACAGTACTGGGATATTCTTGCTAGTGGTAGACTGTTAACCACTAACTGTCTTTCGGTCTTCTAGAGCTAGGAAGTAGAATTCTGGATCACTGAGCCCTAGATTCCGAACCCAGAGCTTTCAGGGTGTGCTCTAGATGTCAAGCAGAATGTTTACTTGTGACCTTGGTTGGGGAAAGAATTAGTAGCCAGCTGAGGGAGTTCATTTAGTAGTCTTGTATTATTGTGGGAGAATTCAGAACGGCTCACGTCTCCTTTGCCTCTTTTTCCAACAAAGTGTTTTTCTGACGGTGTCTTTTTTTTGGTGTTTGTTCGCCTTTGCACTTTTCTCTATTACCTACCAGTCTGTGTTCCGATGAACCATATTCTCTAACCAAATAAAGGTATCTTACATTTTATGTCTACTTTTCTAGATTTGAACTCAGCTATTGCATTTGCCCACATTAAAAAGTTATTCTTTTGTCATTTGTAAAGATTTTAAATAACACCGGGGCAGATGTAGGGGACCAGCTTGTTTGCCTTCCTGAAGCTTGTTGCCCAATCAATTTTCACCTGTTGAGTGTCAGTCGATCCATGTTATATCCGTGGATTATACTGCTGATATAATATACTAGGAATATAAGATAAGCAAATTTAAGAGAACATGGTATATTCATGGACTTATATTGAATGTCTCATTAAAGTTCAGATGGATTCTGTCTTTTTCCCCCTCTTTCTACTTTAGTTACCCAAAGTATAATCTAGTGTAGAAAACTAACTAGGATTTGGATTTCTTTGGATTTATATATTTCTCCAGAGCTGAATAGTTATTTTTTCAAGTCAGGCCATCTCTGTTGCTACTCCATGGGAGTGAGAAATGGGGTGATGTATTCCATTTGGCTTCCAAGACCCAGTGCCCCACACCAAGTGGACATAGAGTGGTATGGAAGCTGTTTTCTCTGGCTTGAAAAATGCAAGCCCCTTCTGCTAGATAAGTCAGTGTGTGGTGGCCTCCAATCAAATGCCTTCATTTCAAAGTGACTGGCCTTTGCTTTAGATCTATCAGGAGGAGAGAAAGCCTAGAGGATTGGAGAAAATCCAAACCAGTTCATCAGCACTTAATGTTTTCAAGAATGTTTTATCTTGCTGCAGTGTCTAGTAGAGAGTTTCATGCAGGCTTGGTGAAGGATGAAAAGCAGATCTGGTGACTGGTGACTTCATAAGCTTCAGAACATGGAGCCAATTAAGCTATGAAATCTTGAGGAAGGTGTGCCTTTGGCATATTTATGACAAGTCTAGAGAATTGTTAAATTAAATAAACCCTTCTGTTTGGAAGGCACATGCACATTTGCAGCCATCTATGAGAAAGGCAGGGCTTCCCTGGTGGCTCAGTGGTAAAGAATCCACCTGCCTATGCAGGAGACGCAGGTTCGATCCCTGAGCTGGGAAGATCCCTTGGGGGAGGAAATGGCAACCCATTCCAGTATTCTTGCCTGGGAAATCCCATGGACAGAGAGCCTGGTGGGCTACAGTCCATGAGATCACAAAAGAGTCAGACACAATTTAGCAACTAAACAATAACATGAGAAACATACTGGTTTATTAAGAACGTTGTGTTGAAAAATGCTCAGCCCTTTGCATTTCCAGTGCAGATCTGGAACACTGTTCTTCCAGAGTTCTTCATGAGTCGGGTATATGTCTATTTTGGATATGCACAAAAACACAAAAATGAATTGTTTGGCTATTAGGAACATAGATCAGAAATAACAGTAGCTTATGTAAGTTATGGGATTTTTTTCTCTCTTGTGTGATAGATGAAGAGACAAGCAGTCTAGACTAATATGGAGACTCCACGGTGTCCAGAGGGTCCCAGGTTCTTTCCATCTTCCTGTTTCTCCATCCTTAGCATATGGCTTTCATCTGCAGGGCTGCCTCATGGTCCAGTATGGCTGCTGGGTTTCGATCATCATTACTTCCATGGCCTAGTTAGGGAGTGAATGGCAAAAGGAGGAAATGCCAGTTATGTGTCCTTCCCTCAAGGAGGTTTTCTGGAAAAGTGTCCATTGCATATCATCGGCCACTCCCACTTACAAGGGCATATTTTAGTCTAAGATCTGCAACTGGATTCATTTACTGAGAAGGAAGGAAGAAAAGTACATTAACTACACTAACTGGGCAACTGTCTGTGGGCCACAGTAAGAGTTCCTGAGCAAGCCTGTGCGAGGCATTTTCTGTGCAAGCCTGCATACTCCCAGCTGATCCCAAAGGCATTGATACCCTTTCTTCATTCATTCAGAGCCTCCCAGCATCCAGAGTTTGTAGACAAGGAAATGAACTGGTTTATCTGATGGGCCTCAGAGAGGTTCATCAATTTGCTATGGGATGCACAGCAATCTAAAAAGGTGGGGAAATTGGCCCTGGATTCTAGAAGGTGACATCAAAGGCAGAGTGTAAAGGCACAATTTGAAATATTGCCACTGGTGTCACCAGTTCACCAAGGACAACAGGATGTGGACATGATTAAGTCTCAGGCTCCAGTTTATCCCCAGCAGAGGAATTCCCATAGTAATAGCCACCTTATTTTGTGCACTTAATATGAGCCAGGTGTTATCCATCTATTATGTCTAATCCTCCTATGACCTTGCATGGGAGGCACTGATATCCCAATTTTTCAGCTGGGGAAACAGGAAGTCAGAGGGGGTTAGATCACTTACTCCAGTCACTCAGTAAGAGCTAGAGTAGAGACCTGGATTCACATCTCTGACAACTGATCTGTGTTCCCGTCCTCTGTTGCATGCCAGCAATTGGATGTTGGTTTAGGAAAGACATTGAAGTTCCATAGAAAAAGATTTGAGGGTCTTGTTCTCATGATGGGAAGTAATACCTAGGATGGTGCGAAGTTTCCCTGCTCCTGCTCCAAGGCAACTGTTGACTCACCACACCACAGCCACCCCAGACCCTACACTGGGCACTCAGAGCAGGGAGCTCCTGGCCCCTTCTTTTCCTCCTCTGGTCATATCACATGCCACCCTCCTCCCTGTGTGCCACTGTGGAGAGGGGAAAGGCATCATAAAGGCAATCAGTATATCCTCATATTTTTTCTTGATGTAAAAAGATGAAGTCATGGCATATGGTCAGATTGCCAGCACTGTTAATAATAAACCTCACATAATTAAGCCCTGATTTATTCCGTTATATAAGTGAAACAAATTGCTTTAACTGCTTTTGCTCAAGACCATCTAGTCAGATGGATTATGTATAGGAAGTTGGAACTAAAAATTATGGGTGCTCATATTTCACTGTGGTGGAGGTTTATTGGAGGTACAATTAGAACCCTAACTAAATGTGTCCTGTGTTCCTTTGATGGAAAGATCAGATATTAATCTGGGGATATGACTAATTCTCAACACAGCTGCTCTCCTTGCTCTAATATTCCCACTTTTGGTTCAAAACCTGGAAACATGTTTAAAAAATTGATCAGAGCTTATAATAGCAATAATCACCTTGAAATTGGTTGTTACTCCAGTTAATGAAGTGACTGGGAGAGCATAAGCCTCCCTCTGTGTCCCTCAGGCTTTTAACTAACAAGCCAGTTGTTAACCACTGGGTTTATTAAAAACAAACAAACAAACAAAAACCAAACAAACCTCTTTTAAGGGGATTGAACTGGGAAAAACTGGGGGCTGAGTGTTATCAGTCTGGGGATCCTTTGACAGCTCTGATCATCTTTGGCAGCTAGATCCCCTTCCCACCAAAGCCAGGGCTGTGGTGACTATGAAGTTGGCATCTTCTCTTCCAGGGTTTGGGGCCTGGCTCCTGGAAGAGAGGTCAGAGTTAGCCAGAAACAAAGCATCTCAAACCCCAGCACAGACCCGCAGAACCAGGGTCTGCATTTTAATAAGCTCCCCCATTGAAGGCACCTGAGCTGGGTGCCTCCGTTTGCTCCAAGCCCTGATTTATAAAACTGGAACCTCATCTCAGAGGCTTCTCTACAGGCTCTTAGAAGGTCTCAGCAGACTCCCTACGTCTGACTGCAATTGCCTCTCCGTGGAACAGGGCAATACACCAGACCATGGAACATGACACCTGGTGAGGAGTAGGCCCTTAACAGGTCTATTAAAAAGCTATTTCCCCAAAGTGTGTCTCCTTTCAAGGAAGAATCTCTTGGAGAAAGGGAAAATCCACCTGAGTAAGAGTCTTGGGATAGTCCTGCAGCCTCAGGTGAGTCAGGTGGGCCCTGGGATTCGGAGGTTGTCAGGGAAGGGACTTATGACCTTAGAACAACTTGGTTCTGTCCTAATTTCATATCCCAGTGCTGGGATGCAACCCCCTGCCCTTCATGTAAAGTCTGCTGACGATATTTCATGCTCACAAGAGAGCTTTCCTTTCTACAGAGCCTGCAGGTTTCCCCAGGCCCCTAAACAGGCCTTTCCCAGTGAGTAACGCTCAGCCCCGGATTCTGCTGCAGGTTTAACGAGCTGCTCTTTTATTTCCTTGTTCTGTTTCCTTTCCTAACTGTCTAGGGCAAAAGATTTCCTCAAAAGCTTAATGAAAGCCGAATCACAGGACGCCTGTGTTTTATCGATACGCCACTGTTCTGGAAGCGCAGGCTGCTGGGGTAAGAGAGCAGCTTCAGGGAGCCTCCGAGGGCTGTGGGCATGACGTCAAGGGTTAGACAGGCCGAGGGCAATTGGAGGAGAGATGCTGCTATAGTCTGGGGTCTGCAGATAAGGCTGGGAGTGAGAAGTGATCTAGTCCGGGTTAAGCAGAGCATCGGAAATTACAAATACGAGGAGCCAGCTGGGGCCAGCCCCTTTCTCACTCGGGACCCAGGGTGGCTTAGCTGCGAGTCAGGCTCCGTGGGAAGATGCGAGCTGTGGACCGCGACCCTACGGGGACCTCACCTCCCCACCGCTCTAGACGGAAACCACCCTCGGTGTTCACTTCCTCTGTGGTTTTTGTAGGTGTTGGGTTCACTCAGTGGACATGCTGGGCCCTCCTTCCAGATTTACTGGAATTTAATTTTCCCTCTTGGGAAGGTAGCCCCTGAATGACCCTTTATTTCTACCCCCCCTAAAGGGAGGGATACAGTTTACATTTTGCGGGTTGTGAACTGGCTCATAATGTGACTCTGTTACTTTTCACCCCAGTACTTCTCTAAGAATTTTAAGTTACAAATGAGTAGTCTCATTTTGTACTTCTGCAAAATAATTGTTTAGGAATTCAAACAATAAAACCAGTGTTGCAATTGATGTTGTATCCTCTGTGAAATTTTGGTTTCTTTGTGTTTTCATTTTTCCATTTCTCTTTTTTCCAACCTGGACATTTGCAGACTGTTGCACAAGGTTAGGGGGCTTCCCTGGTGGGTCAGATGGTAAAGAATTTGCCTGCAATGCAAGAGACAGAGGTTGGACCCCTGGGTTTGAACGATTCTCCTGGAGAAGGGAATGGCTAACACTCCAGTATTCTTGCCTGGAGAAGTTCATGGACAGAGGAGCCTGGCAGGCTACAGTCCATGGGGTTGCCGAAAGTCTGTTAAAATTGGAAGAACCCATGTATTAATACCAGGTAGTCCAGAAGAGCAGCTTGGTTTTGGGGTGGGGGTTTAGACTGAGTTGGGGGAGTGGGGGATTGCTATTTACCCAGAGTCACACAATTGGAGGCAGAGCTGGAATCCTGTATCAGCTTTCTTAAACTGGATTTTGAAAGTTATAAAACTAATGTGTACTTATAAGAAAATGTACCCTTTTTCCCTTAACGTAACAGTTCCTCACCCACTCCGCCCCATTTGTCATTTGTCTATAATTTTTTCCCAATTCAGAAATTTAAAAATATAAATAAAATTTAATTTATGAGTGCATTTCTTTATGGTGTCTATGCATTTCTGTCATATTCATATTTAGGACTGTTTGTGGTACTCCAAGTTTATTTTGAAAAGTATTTTCTCTAGCACATTTGTGTGCCATAGGAAGGGCTTGTGAATAAGTTAGAATTAGTTAAATTGTCTCCTCTGCCTTTCTTTGTTTTCACAGCACTTATTATTCTCCATGCATTGAAATGTAAGTGTGATAAGAGGAAGAACTTCTTATCCTCTACAGTACTTTGTTTACAGGAGGTGTGTAGGAAGTATTTGATGCTGAAAAAAATGTATGGTTTATTTTCACATTTAAATACAGCTGGAGTTTGTTTTGCTGTAGGGAGTAAGGTAGGTGTCAATTGTACTTCCTCTCTCTCCCTTTTAGCGACTGCCTTTTTGTCTTCAGCTAATTTATTGATCAGTAAGTTTATTCTTTCCCCATGGATTTGAACTGCTATTTTTTTATCCCATCATGCATATCCAAATTTATTTTAGAACTAAATTTTGTAAATTTCCTTCTTTCATATGTTTTCCTTTAGATAAAGTAAAAGTGAAGTCACTCAGTCGTGTCCGACTCTTTGCGACCCCATGGACTGTAGACTATCAGCCTTCTCCGTCCATGGGATTTTCCAGGCAAGAGTGCTAGAGTGGATTGCCATTTCCTTCTCCAGGGGATCTTCCCGACCCAGGAATCGAACCTGGGTCTCCCGCATTGCAGGCATTTTATCAAATCCCTGTACTCCCCACCTCTGTGTTTTGTTTTGATTGTTGAGATTGAACCCCAGTTCTTCTAATTCAGAGTTCAGTACTCCTTCGGAGAGGGCAGTGGCACCCTACTCCAGTAGTTTTGCTGGAGAATCCCATGGGCAGAGAAGCCTTGTAGGCTGCAGTCCATGGGGTTGCTAAGAGTCGGACATGACTGAGTGACTTCACTTTCTCTTTTCATTTTCATGCATTGGAGAAGGAAATGGCAACCCACTCCGGTTTCTTGCCTGGAGAATCCCAGGGACCGGGGAGCCTGGTGGGCTGCCGTCTAAGGGGTCACACAGAGTCGGACACAACTGAAGCGACTTAGCAGCAGCAGCAGCAGACCAAATTAGCTTAAAAAAAAAAAAAAATGAAGGCATCTGAGTAAATAAAATCCTTGACATTAGTAGGATTGGAGGGCTGAATTCAGAACTAACCAATTGAACTGTATTTATTTAAAACATACTATAATATTTCATTGACTGAAAGATAGCTTTAATAATAAGACATCATTATTTTGTGTATCATTAGAAATAAAAGATTGTCAAATTAATTATGTCAATTGTAAGATGCATCTAACTTCAGAGATGTTAAAATGTAAAAAAAAAAGGGGGCTTACAATCAATGGAATACCACATTAGTTGAATGTGTTATAAAAAACTGTAGTAGGGAGTTTGCTTAGTGTAGTAGTTATCCTACTCTTTTTGAATGTTTTCCAAAAGTCTCATCTCTTTTGTCCCTTATTACTTCTCTATGGTATAAGAAAGACCAATGTTCCATTCCCATGTTACCCGTAACAATAATATTAACATGTATATAGCAGGAACTATAAACCAGGTGCTGTCCTAAGTTCAAGGTCACAAAGTAAGTAGTAATATATCAAGATTTGAACCTGAGAAATGCAGCTGAGATGTGTGGTTCAGAGTTGATGCTCTGAATCAAACATAACCTACGTATGATGAAACCTAGAGACCTTCAAAGATTTGCCAAGATCACTCAGTGGATTCCTGTTCCTACACTAGCACATTTTACACACCATCATTTGAAAATCATCAGTGAACACCATGAGATATATGTTTCTAAATCTTTGGTTTTAGCTTAGAGGAAACTCATAGTCTTGGCCTGTGGTGTGGCCAGGAAGAATGCTAAGTAGGAAAGGGAGACATCCAAGCTCTTTAGATCGGATGCATCTTCTATGTATTTCCTCTGTTTTGCTTTCTGACAGCAGTGTGGAACAGGAAACGCAATAGCTCTATACAAAAGAAAGGCTGGTTATTGTGTGGATGTGTGTCTCCTTTGGTTTGGATCGTTTTCGCTATTTCTGCCTTGGCTGGAATAAGACATCCTGGTCAGGCATGAGTTCATCATTGGCAGATTGGGTTCCTGTCCTCAGGCTCTCACTGTGGCTGGTCCCAGGTAGAACTGCCAACAGTGGCAGCTCTCTGAACGACCTTTCCCAGAGAACGATGCAGAACCAAGTTCTGTGGACGCTTCGAGGACAGTCCTTACAGGTGAGGGTTGTAGCATCTCTCCCTGGAGTCAATTATCTGCATGCCTGTGTCTGAACTTGCTGCATGGAAGAGAGAATTTGTGTTTATCTGGAACTAATGGCTTCCTGAAGTATCAACTGATAGAATCTTTTGAAGTCATTTCCCTCCGCAAAGGCCTCAAGGGCATGTGCATGAGTGATGTGTTCTCACTGTGGTTTGGGGGGTAAAGAACTTTCCAGATGGAGTGAAGCAGGGGCGCTTCACCTGGACTTAGGTTGCCGATCCCTGGTGGGGTGGGGATCAGGCAGTTTTCTCCTTGTTCAAGCCACAAGAGCTTAAACAGGTGTGGATGAACAAACTTTGCTGTTTTTATGTGATAGCTGTCGGGGGCACCAGGCTACTCTGTACTCATCATCAGACACTCAAAATGAAAAGAGTGAGAAAGAGTTTAAGCCCTAGCTGTGTTAGACCTGACTGGCCCCTCTGTAATTCCATGCCTTAAACCCCCTTACCATGGCTTTAAGGGTTTCAGATAGTGTGACAGCTTCTGACTGGGCATCAAAGAGAAGGAAAATCTGCTGACTCTTACAAATGAGAATTTACTGCAGTCTCACGTGTTTAAACCTTAACCACTGATCCCTCAGAAGAACTGCTCCCCAACCTCATTAGCTAATTAAACAATTCCAGATGGAGTTACCCACGGTGCAAAATATTTCTGAGGTAACTGGCTCTTCTCCACTCTGGAACGAATTCTTAACCAAACCAGAAGATGTCTAGATGCTTCTTCCGCTGCTCTGCCTGGGAGCCCTGTCACTGGTGCCGCTGCTGAGTCCCTGCTGGGGATCTGATGTGCCCGCAGAAGCTGCCCTCTGGAAGCTGACTGGGAAGCCTCTGGGACTTGGAAGGTTTTCCAGGCATTCATTTTCTCAGCAGGATTGTGAAAAAGGAAAGTGCATTGGTCTCTCTTAGCATGAGAGTTTTGCTCTCTGCTGTGATTAAGGAAGCCATGCTTCTTGAGATAGTGCATTTTTTCATTACTTCTCTCTTGTTGAGGACCCCTGCACTGAGGTATTTTGAATTAAATAGCTGGGTCCTGAAGATATTAATTACTGTAATTTACTGGAGAACACTGCAAGAGTTAGTTTCCTTTGAAATGCACATGTTTTAGGCAATGGTGAATCTAATACCGTCAGTTACGGTTGTGTCTATGGGGTCGGTTAGGGTCCTGAGGAAGTCTCTGCAACATATAGTTTTTTTAACTCTAATTGCAGATTCTGTGGCTTGGCTTCAGCTATGTGTTTGTAGCAGAGGCTAACTGTTTTGCTTCTATTTCAACAACAGCTGAGGGAGGCAGTATTAACTAGTGTTTAGAGATTGGCCTTTGGGCATAGATTGTGTGGGTTAAATAAATCCCTGCTTCCTACTCACTGTCTCTATGATTTAAAATTTTATTTATTTATTTATTTATGGCTATATTGGGTCTTTGTTGCTGTGTGTGGGCTTTTAGCTGTGGTGAGCGGTGGCTACTCTCTAGCTGTGGTACATGGGCTTATCATTGAGGTGGCTTCTCTTGTTGCGGCAGGGGCTCTAGGGTCCATGGGCTTCCTATAGTTGTAGCTCAAGGGCTCCAGAGCGCAGGCTCAGGAGCTGTTTTGCATGGGCATATTTGCTGTGAGGCATGTGAGATCTTCCTAGACCAGGGATCAAACTGATGTCCCCTGTATTGCAAGGCAGATTCTTAACCACTGGACCACCAGGAAAGTCCCTGTCTCTATGATTTTAACCTCTCTGGGTTTTATGTTCTCGGGTGTGAAATAGGAAAATAAGAATACAGGTCCACAGTTGCTTATCTGAAACTTTTAGGGCTAGCCAGATGTATGTTAGAATTCAGATTCTTTCATATCTTAGGAAAGTAAATTAGTCCATATCCCCTAGTTTACATTAAATCCCCAGCGAGGGCGAAGTCTGGGTGGTATCCTGTAACCTATTGACATTTCTGGGATACTATGAGTGACTACTGACATTGAATAAAGATTAGGAATAGACTTGCAGCAGTTAAAACACAGGTCAAATTTTATTGCCAAGAGAGTTTGTGGAAAACTTGTGACAAAATGAGATGGTTTTCAGGGCTTTTGAAATTGTACATATAAGATAGTGAATTTATATTTACTCATACAATTATTTTTCTTGAATAAGTTTTGTGTCAAGTACTTATCAAAGTGGCTTATATAATACCAGCTGCCCAACAATTGCCAGCTTTGAGATTCTCATTCTCTCACAGAGTCCTTATCCTTACTGTTAGTTTGTTTCCAAGCATTCTGGCTGGTCATTTTGTCCCTGAGTCAGCCTGTAAAAATGTGTCATTTCCAAGTGTATCCAGATGAGAAAACTTTTACTAGCTTTGCCTCTTAGGATGGTTCTTTTGTTTTACT
Source organism: Ovis aries (assembly GCF_016772045.2). Lineage (NCBI taxonomy): Eukaryota > Metazoa > Chordata > Mammalia > Artiodactyla > Bovidae > Ovis > Ovis aries. The sequence goes on from NC_056056.1 coordinate 40,515,095, forward strand.
AGTACTAGAGACCAGCCCAGTACAACTGAACTTTCTGTCATGATGGAAGTGTCCTCTATCCGTGCCATCCAGTGTGGTAGCCATTAGCCATGGATGATTATTGAGCTCTTGAAACGTGGCCCATGTGATTGAGAAACTGACTTTTAAATTTTACTTAAAGCAGTTAATTAAAATTAATTAGCCTGAGGGAGTAGTGGCCACCACACACTTATTGGGCAGTGTAAGAGACCTGGGCATGGATTCAGTGCTGAGAGGAGTTTGTCTTCTCTAGACACAGAATTCTTTATTCTCAAGCTACTGAAGGTGGTAAGAAACTACTCATTCATTTATTTAGTCCAACTCTTTGGGATCCCATGGACTGTAGCCCACCAAGCTCCTCTCTCTGCGGAATTCGCCAGGCAAAATACTGGAGAGGGTTGCTATTTCCTTCGCCAGGGAATCTTCCTGAGATAAGAATTGAACCTGGGTCTCCTGCATTGCAGGCAGATTCGTTTCTACCTGCATCACCAGGGAAGTCTTCTGTAGATCAAATTCTGTTAGGCAATGGGGTTATAGAACCAGGTTTTTATACTCAAGAAGGACATACACTTTTAAGCATGCATTTGTGAGCATATGTAAGCAGACATCTCAAATGTAAATTCATGATATTGAATCTGTGGATAGAGATTTTGGATTGCAGTGGGAGCAGAGAGGCAAGAACTTTCTTGAGAAGGAAATACTTGGCTTCTTGCACGAGTAGTGGAAATTAGCCAAGGGCACTGGGCTAAGGTGAAGAAGAAATTAACAGATGAACCTGAGAAAAGATATGGAAATACTGAGTTGCCCAAAAACCTCGTTTGGGTGTTTCTGTAAGATGGTATAGAAAAACCCAAAAGAACTTTTGGCCAACCCATAAAACAGCATGGGTTCCTGGCCAGGTATCAGCTGTTGATGTGGTCAGAGGGGCTGAAATTGGGGTGGAGGGGTGGATGGTCATCAGCACCTTGTATGGTGCTGAGCTTCTTGGAAGCAATACTCAGAATCCAAACAAGGATTCCCTTGTTCACAGTTTCAGCCAGCAATTAATCAGGAAACTAGAATTCACTCGAGGTCATTTCAAGATGGAAGAGATTTCATATGGGGAAAGGGTGGCCTCTATAATGTTTGGACCCTGGGAACAAAGGTCAGGCCACTGTCAAGAAATCAGAAGTTCAGGGATTTTGGAGGGTTGCCATCTATTATCTGGGCTGCCTGTGGCCTTGACCCCAGAGGCAAAATCCACTTCTGCCATCTCCTCCAATTCCTATTTGCCTGCTGCAGCTGGAGAGTAAGACTTTTCTTTCTCTTTTGCCTTTCAAATCTCTTGCCAAGTTCTCTCAGTGGTAGATTTAGCAAGGAAATCTTTGAACTCTAGTTCCCAAGCTTTCTACCCTTGAAGTACAGGGAAGAGCATGGAAGAACCAGACAACACTGAGTAATAATGAATAGGATGAGGTACAGCCATTTTTCTTAAGTGTTTCAAACCAGTAATGTTGCCTATAGGTAAGGTGACCCCAGAATTTATCCAAATCAGGTCACATTTGAAAATGAAAGGGGCTGTAGAATTTATTAATAGATATTAGTTGATAAATATAATCTATGACTGTCTATATATATAAATACTATATATATGTATATATACATTGTATTTCTTTATATATGTTTATATAGTAAGTGGAAATAGAAGCAATAACAAGGGGAAAATGTGGATAATTGTTGAATCTGGGTGACAGGTATTTGATATTTCATTATACTATTTTGTCTATTTTTGTGTGTGTTTGAAATTTTTATAATAAAAGTTTAAAAAAGTACCTGAAATTGAGATTTTAATTGTCATATATGCATATAATATATGTATATGTGATAATTGTTAATATAACCTTTACAGATGGTGTTTTTTTATAAAAAATATGTATCATGTGGTCTTTAAGGACCCTTGAGAATAAAGTTTTGTTACCAGGAAGGGCAAAGGGCTTTGGGTTGGGGCTTGGGGCTGTTGAACCTGAATTCTGCTTCAAGTTGGACAGTAGGTCTTTAGGGTGGCCTTGGTAAATTAGTCCAGAAACTAGAATTGTAATAGAATTAGCCCCCAAGATGATTGAGCATTATCTCTGGCATCTGAAAAGTGGTCAGTAAAAACTTGTTCAGTCAATGAAATAAGAATCCTTCTGTGTTCTTCCTTTGCAGGAAGTGAGTTTAAACTCAGATGACAGCTGGCAAGGCTGGGAAAAGCCTGGAAAGATAGCTATCTAGATGTCAGGGACCATGGCTGTGTTTTGGAACATGAAGGGATTGATTGCATCATGCTCACTTGATTTTTGTAGTTTTTCCAGTTAAGCTCTTAACTCTGCTTTTGAAAAAATAAATTTATGATGAGAGCAGTGGACCCCTGGCTATCATTTCTCCAGCCTGGAAGCAGATGTGTATTTGGAACATGCTGATCTGGGGGATCCACCAACCATCCAAAGGAACTGAATGTGAAGTGAGCAGGGAATGTTGGCTCCCCCTTCAATGATACTTTGTGATCTAAGAGGTGTTTTTCCGTTTTCAACAATGTGCTGCAGAACGGTCTGTAACAGTCTGTTGCAATTTTCTCCCCAAATCTCTCACGTTTCTGCCAATAGTGAATTAGACTGTCATTAGTTTCACAGATGTGCTTTGATCCCTACACGGCTTGTCTCCTGGTGGGGAGACATCTGAACCATTAATGTTTATTTTCTAAACCTGGAGTATAAAGTGCAGCACAGTGCAGTGAACGTGGGCAAGGTGCCTGGAGCCCTGGGCAACAGCGTTGCTTCTCTGTTGCTAATTAACTGTGTCATCTTGGGTGAGGCATTGCAATTCCCATTGTTTCAGTTCTCTGATCTGTTAAATGAGAGCATTGAATGGATCCCTAGTCACTTTCAGATTCCTTAAGAGTGAATGGGAGAACTCTCCAGGTTTAGAGAGATGCTCTCTTACGGTTCAGGTTTAGCTTTCTGAATTCACATCTACGGTGCTCTCCTGGGATAAGCACTGATCCTATCTAGTTACTATCTCATTACTCCCAGCAAGCTGCCTGTTAAAGGGTGCGAGAGATGTCTGGGTTTGATGAGTTATCTTTTTTTGGGCGTCTCTGTCTTTCAAAGACGTATGCTGTTTAAAGGAGGAAAAAGAGTGTAAAGAATCATACATTTCAGAGCTGATAAAACTCCTAGCGATCTCTCCAGATTTATAGTTGAACTCCCTTGATTTACAGATTAGGAGCCCAAAGCCCAGTGAGGGAAAGTCACTTTTCCAAGACTGCGTACACTGTCAGAGCTGGACCTAACTATAGTTTGTCTGCCTCTGGGCCATAATCCCAGCTCTCAGGCTGTCAGCAGTTCAGATCCTGGTTAATGGAAAGATCCTTGGTGATTTTAATTTCACTACAGACCAGTACAAGATTTTGACAGCAATATCATGGTCTATTGAGTTGGAGTGCAGGTGCTTCTTCAGGCTCAGGAAAAGGTGTAGCAGTGGATTTAGAAGATCTTGGGATAAGTTCTGGCTTCACCACGTGCAAAATCAAGCAGCTCACTCACTTACACGAGCCTTGGTCTCTTGCTCTGTAAAGTGGAGGTGGTGATGATGCCTCGGTTGCCGACTCCTCGCGCCTCAAACACAGAGTGACTGCAGACGCTGTGACAGCTTGGACAACTAAATACAGTTATAGAGAAGATAGTCACAAACAATAGCAAACACTCGTGGGGGTATTTTTGACTTGTCAATCCTGAAACAGTTTCATTGGCAGGTTTGACAAATGGGGAAACTGGGCTTAGAGCTACCGAGATTGTTCAGCTGAAAGAGGCAGGTGCTAGAATTCTCTGAAGGCAGCCCTGAGCATGGACCTGAACTGCACGCTACAGTGACTTATGTTGAGCTTTCAGTGGCCCTGCAAAACCAGCAACCCCCTCCCTGACTCCTCTGTACACTCTTCTGATCAATGCTGGAAGAAATCTTCGCATGGTCAAGGCCAGTCCAAACAACCTGTTCCACAGCACGTGATAAGCATGGCACTTTTCTCCTGCTCATCAAGGAGTGGGGTCAGGGGTGATGATGATTGCTGAAACCAGTTCCAAACTGCTCTCACACCGCCCCACCCACCTCCAGGAAGGCCACTCATGGCCTCAGTAAAATACTCAGTACCTCTCCCATAAAGGCAGACACACTTGAGAAAGAGAGGCCAAATCATGACTTTTTTGTTCTCCAGGACCTGCAGAAAACACACAAGGGATCAATTCTCAAGGAAAGGGGGGCATACCTCTGTATCTATCTATCTAGCCATCCGTCTTATCTCTTGCTTGTTTATCTGTAATTATTTACATATCTCTCTATTAAGTATATATATGTACATGTATATATTTGTACCTAATGTGTATATATATATATGTTTGTATGTGTATATATGTACCTCTCCATCAACCTTGTTTTAAGCACCTTTGAACCGGACACTTCAGTTCAGTTCAGTTCAGTCTCTCCATCATGTCTGACTCTTTGTGACCCCATGGACTGCAGCGTGCCAGGCTTCCCTGCCCATCACCAACTCCCAGAGCTTGCTCTAACTCATGTCTGTCGAGTTGGTGATGCCATCCAACCATCTCATCCTCTGTCATCCCCTTCTCCTCTTGCCTTCAATCTTCCCCATCATTATGGTCTTTTCCAGGGAGTCAATTCTTCGCATCAGGTGGTCAAAGTATTGGAGTTTCAGCTTCAGCATCAGTCCTTCCAATGAATATTCAGGGTTGATTTCCTTCAGGATGGACTGGTTTGATCTCCTTGCAATCCAAGGGACTCTCAAGTCTTCTTTAATACCACAGTTCAAAAACACCAATTCTTTGGTGGTCAGCTTTCTTTATGGCCCAACTCTCACATCCATACATGACTACTGGAGAAGCCATAGCTTTGATCAGACAGACCTTTGTCGGCAAAGTAATGTCTCTGCTTATGCTGTCTCGGTTTGTCATAGCTTTTCTTCCAAGATGCAAGTGTCTTTTAATTTCATGGCTACAGTCATCATCTGCAGTGATTTGAAGCCTAAGAAGATAAAGTCTCTCACTGTTTCCTTTGTTTCCCCATCTATTTGCCATGAAGTTGAGAGAGTGGATTCTTAAGCAGGTTAATAAGAAGTCCCGGGTCTCTGAGGAGCAGAAAGGGGTCAGGGTCTCTCAAGGAGAAGATAGGTGTCTGGAATTCTCAAGGGGAAGGAAGGACAAATGCCTTTTTTTCTCTACATTCCTTAGTCTTAGTCACCTAAAACTTTTTTTTTTCCTTTAAGCCTAGAACTGATGATTACACAATAAACAACTCAGTTTAAACTCTGTACTAAGGATTATATAACAACAATGTATCCTGCTTGAGGACAGTTTCTCCTTCCTGAAAACCTGTTGGCTAATCCTTTTATTTTAAAATGTAAATTATGGGAGTGGGTCTAGTAAGATCTTTACAACATTGATACATTCTTTTGATTTATTGTAATAACTAATTAAAAAAGTATATAACTCCCTTGCTTAGAGTAGCTAGGTGGGGCACTCTCTGTCCCCTTTCTGATGTCTATGTCAGAAGCGTTCTCTGTCCCTTTTCTTACTTTAATAAAACTCTGCTACACAAAAGCTCTTCAGTGATCAAGCCTGGTCCCTGGTCCCAGAGTTAAATAATCTTTGGAGATCATGAATCTGACACCGTTAACTGTAAGCTATCAAAGCATCTGATGGGACCAGATGCCATGATCTTAGTGTTTTGAATGTTGAGTGGCAAGCCAGCTTTTTCACTCCCCTCTTTCACTTTCATCAAAAGGCTCTTTAGTTCTTTGTTTTCTGCCATAAGGGTGGTATCATCTACATATCTGAAGTTATTGATATTACTCCCAGCAATCTTGATTCCAGCTTGTGGTTCATCCAGCCCGGCATTTTGTGTGATGTATTCTGCATGTAAATTAAATAAGCAGGGTGACAATATACAGCCTCGACGTCTTCCTTTCCCAATTTGGAACCCAGTCCATTGTTCCATGTCCAGTTCTAACTATTGCTGCTTGACCTACATACAGGTTTCTCAGGAGGGAGGTCAGGTGGTCTGGTATTCTCACCTCTTTAAGAATTTTCCATAGCTTGTTGTGATCCACAGAGTCAAAAGCTTTAGCATAGTCAATAAAGCAAAAGTAGATGTTTTTCTGGAGCTCTCTTGCTTTTTCTGTGATCCAACGGATGTTGGCAATTTGATCTCTGGTTCCTCTGCCTCTTCTAATCCAGCTTGAGCATCTGGAAGCTTTCCGTTCACATACTGTTAAAGCCTAGCTTGGAGCATTTTGAACATTACTTTGCTAGCATGTGAGATGAGTAGTAGTTTGAACATCCTTTGGCATTGCCTTTTTTTGGGATTGGAATGAAAACTAACCTTTTCCAGTCCTGTGGCCACTGCTGAGTTTTCCAAATTTGCTGGCATATTGAGTGTAGCACTTTCACAGCATCATCTTTTAGGATTTGAAATAGCTCAGCTGGAATTCCATCATCTCCACTAGCTTTGTTCGTAGTGATGTTTGCTAAGGTCAACTTGACTTCCCACTCCAGGATGTCTGGCTCTAGGTGAGTGATCACACCATTGTGATTATCTGGGTCATGAAGATTGTTTTTGTACAGCTCTGTGTATTCTTGCCACCTCTTCTTCATGTCTTCTGCTTATGTCAAGTCCATACCATTTCGGTTCTTTATTGAGCCCATCTTTGCATGAAATTTTCCCTTGGTATCTCTAATTTTCTTGAAGAGATCTCTAGTCTTTCCCATTCTGTTGTTTTCCTCTATTTCTTTGCATTTGATCACAGCGGAAGGCTTTCTTATCTCTCCTTGCTATTCTTTGGAACTCTGCATTCAAATGGGTATATCTTTCCTTTTCTCCTTTGCCTTTCCCTTCTCTTCTTTTCTCAGCTATTTGTAAGGCCTCCCCAGACAACCATTCTGCCTTTTTGCATTTCTTCTTCTTGGGGATGGTTTTGATTCCTGCTTCCTGTACAGTGTTATAGACCTCCATCCACAGTTCTCCAGGCACTGTCTATCACATCTAATTCCTTGAATCTATTTGCCACTTCCACTGTATAATCATAAGGGATTTGACTTTGGTTATACTTGAACGGTCTACTGGTTTTCCTTACTTTCTTTAAGTCTGAATTTGGCAAAAGGAGTTCATGATCTGAGCCACAGTCAGCTCCTGGTCTTGTTTTTGCTGACTGTATAGAGCTTCTCCGTCTTTGGCTGCAAAGAATATAATCAATCTGATTTCAGTATTGACCATCTGGTGATGTCCATGTGTAGAGTCTTCTCTTGTGTTGTTGGAAGAGGGTGTTTGCTATGATCAGTGCATCCTCTTAGCAAAGTTGTGTTAGCCTTTGCTAGGATGCTTAATAGTCTCATTTCAAAGAGTTTGTTTTCCGGTTGGCCCCTCCTGCCCGCCCTGTTTAGGCCTCAAGGAGTCTTTGAAGTGCCTGTCTTAGTAAGGTGAGTAGGAGACAGAAAAGAATTCACAGTTGGCTACCGCTAGTGCAGCTGTGCATTGCACCAGAGTGAGGGACAAAACATCCCCTCCAGAGAGAAGGGAACGTTCTCTGACACTCTCCTCTATGCACACATCTTGGAACACCAGGAGAAACATACAAAGAAAATGGACTTCTTTGGGCAAATATCCACAAGATTAAAATTTTTTTTAACATACATTTGGACACAAGAGAAAGAAAAAATCTAAAGTATTTGTATATGACAAATAAACCTGTGTGTACATTTACTTGGGGCTTCCCTGGTAGCTCAGCAGGTAAAGAATCCGCCTATGAGGCAAGAGACCCTGGTTTGATTCCTGGTTTGGGAAGATCCGCTGGAGAAGGGATGGTACATATACTTGTGCATGTGTGCATATGTATGTACACACAGGTACATCTGTGTACCTGGCATGTATCATAATATTTTATCTTCATTTGCTTAATATATTAAAATTATGAACATATATTGATTATTTTCTTGTGTGTGCATGTTAGTCTCTCAGTTGTGTCTGACTCTTTGTAACTTCATGGACTGTACCCTGCCAGGCTCCTCTGTCCATGAGATTTCCCAGGCAAGAATACTGGAGTGGGTTGCCATTTCCTTCTCCAGGGGGTCTTCCTGACCTAGGTACCAAACCTGGGTCTTCTGCATCACAGGCAGACTCTACAATCTGTGCCCCCCCAGTTATGAAAATAATACCTACTTGGAAAATACAGAATGCTCTTAGGAAAGAATGCCCATGGGAAAAAGCTTCACCTCAAAGTAGTCACTGTCAAGATCTTGAGATATGTTTTAACCTCTTGTTTTTTAATTTAAGCAAAGCATGTACACAATTTTAAAAATCAAATAGTCATATAAGACTTATGATAAAAAACAGGAGAACCCCACTTATCAAGTCCAGATTCCCAGAGGAAACTACTTTCAACTGTTTTAGCTGTCACTGCTGGTATTTATTACCATATTTGTAAATGATATTTCATGTGCTATTTTTGATTTACCAAATGTAGACGTTGCCTGTTGACTTCTTACTAAGGTGAAGATTTAGGTCTCTTATAGCCCCTCTGCCCTTTCACATGCACTCACACATACTCCCACTTCCTCTCCCACCAGTATCTCTGATTATAAACCAACATTTGATTATAAATCAAATCAAAATTTATACATAGATACAAAAATTCTGACTTCAATTCCAATGTGTGTGTGAGGGTTTCCCATACTACCAAACAATTCTTCACCACCAGCTGGATGTCCTACAATTCAGCTCAGTTCTGACTGTTGGTCTGGAGATGCTGTCAGATTCCACAGGTTAAGTAAGGGCTTAGTCCTAGAAGATTTCTTCCCTTCTCCCCTCCCCTTCTCCCATTCCCTACACTTCAGAAGCTAATGGCAAGTCCAGGTTGTTGCCTGTACTTCTGACCAACTGCCTATAAATCAGAGGTTCCCCCTGAAACCATATAACTCTGATTGGGACTTGAGCCCACGGTGTTGTAACTGAGATCACACATCTGATCTCAGGACTTAATGAAGCTCAGGTTCTTGATGTCTCATCAAAGAAAGAATCCAGTGAGAGACAAAGTGATAGGTAAGAAAGGATTTTTTTTTTTAGAGACAAACGCAGTCCACGGACAGAGTGTGGGCCACTTCAGAAGGTGAGGGAGCCTCAAAATATGGCCTGGTTGATTTTTACAGGCTGAGTAATTTCATAGGCTAATGAATGGGAGGAATATTCCAGCTATCCTGAGAAAGGAGTGGAGATTTCCAGAAATTGGACCACTGCCACTTCTCGATCTTTATGGTCAGTCTTTGAACTGTCAAGGAGGCTGTGGGTGTGTCATTTAGCTTGCTGATGGTGGCTCGAATGGTAAGGAATCTGCCTGCAATGCAGGAGACCCTGGTTTGGTCCCTTGGTTCGGAAGACCGTCTGGAGATGGGAACGGCAACCCACTTCAGGATTCTCGCCCAATTCTATGGACAGATGAGCCTGGTGGGCTACAGTTGATGAGGTCGCAAAGAGTCTGACAGGACCGAGCGACTAACACACACACACGCAGACACACACACACACACACAGAGCTTATCATAAGCTTATTTTTTTGTTGTTGTTTTTTACTCTTTGCGACCCCATGGACTGCAGCATGCTAGGTTTCCCTGTCCTTCACTATCTCTCAGAGTTTGCTCAAACTCGTGTCCATTGACTCAGTGATACCATCCAACTGTCTCATCCTCTGTTGCCTCCTTCTCCTCCTGCCCTCAGTCTTCCCCAGTATCAGGTTTCTTTTCCAGTGAGTCAGATCTTTGCATCAGGTGGCCAAAGTATTGGAGCTTCAGCTTCAGCATCAGTCCTTCCAATGAATATTCAGGACTGATTTCACTGGTTTCATTTCCTTGCTGTCTGAGGGACTCTTAAGAATCTTCCCCAGCACAGCTTGAAAGCATCAGTCTTTCAGTGCTCAGCCTTCTTTATGGTCCAACTCTCACATCCGTACATGACTACAGGAAAGACCATAGCTTTGACTTTACAGACCTTCCTTGGCAAAGTGATGTCTTTCCTTTTTAATACACTGTCTAGGTTTGTCATAGTCTTCCTTCCAAGAAGCAAGCAATTTCTAATTTCATGGCTGCAGTCACCATCTGGAGAGATTTTGGAGCCCAAGAAAATAAAATCTGTCACTGTTTTCACTTTTTCCAAATCTGTTTGCCAAAGTGATGTGACTGGCTGCCATGATCTTACTTTTTTGAATGTTGAGTTTTAAGCCAGCTTTTTCACTCTCCTCTTTTACCTTCATCAAGAGGCTCTTTAGTTCCTCTTCATTTTCTGCCATTAGGGTTGTGTCATCTGCCTATCTTTGGAGAAGGCCATGGCACCCCACTCCAGTACTCTTGCCTGGAAAATCCCATGGACAGAGGAGCCTGGTAGGCTGCAGTCCATGGGGTCACAAAGAGTTGGACACGACTGAAGCTATTTAGCAACAGCAGCAGCATCTGCATGTCTGAGTTTACTGATATTTCTCCAGCAATCTTGATTCTTCGAGTTTTAGGAGCTCTGTGCCAGGAATGAGAATGAAAACCGAATAAGTATTTCTTAGTAAAAAAATCACAATATCACAAACACAAATTTATACAGAATTTAAATCAATTTTATTTATTTAATTTTACTCATATATTTTTAATTAATTTAATTTATATTTAAAATAAGTAAAATTTTCTTATAAATTAGCATTAGATGTCACAGTAATATTTGCATTATTTTGCCCACTAAACCAAAAAGTATACAGTTTCCTGGAATTAATGCTTATTTCAAACACATCAGGTGATGTATCAACTTCATTTTTCCCTCCCTGGAGACATAAATCTCAGGTGTTCTGTCTCTCTGCTACACTCTGGGAGTCTAGTACACACTAGGGAGCTGTTGGCTCCTTAGGCCTTGTCCTGAAAATTCTCTTGACTCTTCTTCTTTGTTGGATCATCTGCTTCCTTAATATGCTATCTTTCTCTTTTGTGATTTTTTTGTTTGGTGTTTGTGGACTGTCATTTCTAAAAACTTCCTGAGAAAGCATGCATGAAGGGAAATAGTTGATACTATGTGTCAGCCTGGGTCTAGCCAGGAGACTGAAACTATATGAGGGGTACTCCCTTCCCCAAGGCTGAGATTTAGAACACATTGGAGAGACTATGGTTTGGCTGCTGGTAGCAGAGAAGTTCACTCCAGTACTCCTGCCTGGAAAATCCCATGGACGGAGGAGCCTGGTAGGCTGCAGCCCATGGGGTCCCTAAGAGTCAGACACGACTGAGCGACTTCACTTTCACTTTTCACTTTCATGCATTGGAGAAGGAAATGGCAACCCACTCCAGTGTTCTTGCCTGGAGAATCCCACGGACAGGGGAGCCTGGTGGGCTGCCTTCTATGGGGTAGCACAGAGTTGGCCACGGCTGAAGAGACTTGCAGCAGCAGCAGCAGCAGCAGCAGCAGCAGCAGCAGCAGCAGCAGCAGCAGCAGCAGCAGAGAAGTTTACTGGATGCCTTGGGCTGCAGTTGGTGTCCATTGGGATGCTGAGAAAGTTTGCTGAAGAGCAAGTGATAGTGGGCTTTCTGCATGCTCCTGGAAGCTTTTTCATCAATTGAAGACAATACAAACTGGGAACAAGAGAAGCCCCCTTATTTGTTACCTTGCCATGTCTCTCTAAGTCATGTCTGACTCTTTGTGACCCCGTGGACTGTAGTCTGCCAGGCTCCTCTGTCCATGGGATTGCTCAGGCAAGAATGCTGGAGTGGGTTGCATTTCCTTCTCTAGTGGATCTTCCCGACACAGGGATCGAACCTGGGTCTCCTGCATTGCAGGCAGATTCTTTACGGTCTGAGCCAATGGGAAGCCCAGTGTCTCTCTAGAACCTTTTATTGATGAAGCCTGCTCACCTGGGTGTTGAAGGAAATATGTTTCAGGAGTAATCTCTATTATCACAAAGTAGGGCAAAGAAGGGTGAGTTTGGAGCTGAGAGGCAAAAAGTTGATAACTGGTACATTTTGTTTGCTTGCAACTATTTGCAATCATTTTCCCTCAGAAATGCTTTATTGTCTCTCTTTCTGGTATCGTGGCTGGACAGTCTACTGTCATGCTAAGTTTTAATTCACCCTCTGCTGCCATTGCCCACGAAATACTTTAATATATTTTCTTGTCAATGTTTGACAATTTATGATGATATGATTTAATGTGGTCAATTTTCACCTGTTTTAAACATTCAGTGTGTTCTTTCAAAATAGAAATTCACAGTCTTTTGGTGCAGTCATTTTCCCTTTTGTTATTTACTTAATAATTTCTTCCTTTCATTTTCTCTGTTCTCTCTTTCTGTTGCTTCTCTTATTCTACTGTTAGGAATCTTGACCCAATTCTTTAATTTTCTTGGCTTTCCTTTTTTATTTTTCACCTTTTCTGTACTTTCTGAGATTCTTCAAGTGTATCTTCTACCGCTTCTACAGGATTTTACAGTTTTCTGCTTTTTTGTTTTTTCCCCAGTGCTTGTGTTTATTCTCTGATTGTTCTTTTTTATGGCTTCTTGTTTTATATAAGGGATGCAACATATCTCATTTCTTTGAGGATATCAATGAGTTTTTGTTTTCAGTTTTCTCCTGCTCCTGATTTTGTTCCTGTTATACTTTGTTCATTTTTATTTCATTTTTATTTTCATTTTAGAGGCTTTTCTTAATCACATTAATGTAATAAATTAATAAACAAAAGCCTCAATTAAAAAAGAGTTGGGAGACCAGAAGGGGGAGCTGTCACACTCTGCAATAATAGCAGAGCCCCAACAGGAAGAAGAAAGACTTTTCTTCAGTGGCAAAAACTCAGCCAATGAAAAGCCGTAGGCTCTTTGTTTTCTGTAGCCCTCCCCACTTCCTTTTCCTCTCTATAAAAGCAGCCTCTTTCCCTTGCTGTGGTGAACTTGTGCGTGACTTCCCAGATTGCAGACCCTGAATTGCAATTCTCTACCAATCCCAAATAAACCTATCTTTGCTGGAGAAATATCTGGCAGTCTATTTGTTTCAGGTCAGCTTGGTTTTTCAGTGTCTGGTTATGCTTAAGTGAGTTAGTACCAGGTTGACTGGATATTTGGTTATTTCTTTTCAGTCAGCTAGAGGTTTTCACTGTAGAATGATCAGGTACATCTGGCCATTTTGTGAGAGGAATACTAACTGTCAGTATATATTGATTTTACATATGGGTAAAAGTCTCTAGAAAGAATCCATCAGTCCTCTTCCAGAGGAGGTGGTGATGTGAGACTGATTGCCAGCATTCTTACCATAAAGTGGTGCAAGGAACTTATGGAGTTCCTTCCTTATGGAGTTCCTTAACTTATGAACTTAAGGAACTTGCGGAGTCTAGAGTCTCTTCGAGAAATGTTTTCAGAGGATGAGAAGGGATAGTTGCCTGGATACAGAGGACAATGAGGAGGATCTGGGTAATTGCACCTGTAAGCTTGGTATCTGTTTTGTTCAGAGTTGAGTTCTGCAGATTCAACTGACTTCAGAGAAATTATAGGGAGGAAAATGGGGGCAGATCTAGTCTAACTAAGGTGGAAGAGCTAGGTTCGAGGTATCTGTCTGAGACAGTCAGTCACACAGCTAAAGCTCAAGAATTTCTTAAGAGCCCCTACCAACTATAGTTGTTTAACACTCTAAGACACAAAATTTAAATGACTACATTTAGTAATTCAGGACAGCTGATCAAGGTTTACGTCTTTGCTAGTTGCTGGCTATCAGTTTACCCCCCAAATGGGCAAACAAGATTCACTCATATTAGACAGTCTGTAGTATATTTTTCTCTCTTCTCTCTCTTATAAATTCTGTTTTTGACTTTGTTATTTGACATAATCTTTTTTGTATGTAAGGTGGACCACATAAGCAAATGTCCCTGAGTTACAACATGATGCTTTTTTTTCACCCATCCATGGACATTTGGTACACTAATTTCTCAGTTAATTTCCCATTCTGTTAACATTAAAAAAAATTTTTTTTTGCCTCTCTTACCCACTACTGTCTTCTTCCTTTTTCCTTGTGAATTACTCCTTTATTATAACTTTAGCTTGGTTTTAGGGAAGGTACAGAAACAAATGTATATGTTTATGGGTTATGTTTTGGCAGATATCCTTTAAAAAGTAAATATCAGCTATAGTTTCTGCTGAAATTAATAAACTTGTAAAGATCAAGCTAATAAAAAAATCCACAACTTGTGAATTTACTCATTGTTTTCTCATTGAGTGGATTTTAGCTTATTTTTATTGTCTCAGGCTTGGATTCACATAGTTGCATGTTGAAGATAGATGCTATCCCACTATTAACTGGTTTATGCAAATGATAAAATTACTAGAGATGAGAGTTGATTCTGAAAGCAAAGGCTTTCTTAATGAATTGAGAATATCGATGTCTCACATTAAAATCACTTGATGGGGAGTTTTGGAGAGTACAAAGGCCCAATACTAGATGAGTAAAATCAACTAGAATGAAACTTAGGAGTCAATATCTAAAAAAACAAAACAAACAAAACTCAAGACAAACATTAATTATTTCAGTGAATGGGTGGGTGTAGTCACCTCTGGTCTCTCTGAAGAGTAGGTTGTGGCTAACATGGCATGATTTCGTAAAAAGCAGCACTGTTTGTTGACTCTCTCATAACACTATGAACTCATTGCGTGCATGGATACATCTTACTCATTATTGTAAGTCAGCACCCAGCATATTATCTGGCACATAATAGATGACTGTATTGTGCTAAGTGGTTTCGTTGGTGAGCTGTAGCCCGCCAGGCTCCTCTGTCCACGGGATTCTCCATGCAAGAACACTGAAGTGGATTTCTGCGCCCTCCTCCAGAGGATCCTCCCAACCCAGGGATTGAACCTGCATCTCTAAAGCCTCCTGCCTTGGCAGGCAGGCTCTTTACTGCTAGTGCCACCTGGGAAACTCTAGTAGATCATTAGTAAATATTCACATCTGTCACACACTGGTTAGTAAGAGCGTGTATTTACCAACTCCCTATTGGAAGCAGGATTTGCTAAAAGGAAATTTGGAGAGTAGTGGCAATGTTTTGTGTCTTCAGGAGAGAGGCTGGAGGGTCCACTAGAAGAAAGGACCCAGAAAAGGGATGCTGGGGAGGATGAGGTGGTGCTGTCTCCTTTCTAATTTTGCCCCTAATCTGACCACATGAGACATCAGGAAGGCAGGAAGCATGCTAGCAGCCAAGTAAAGCATAATCTGTCTCAGCTGAAAATGTACCGGCAGCTCCTGTGGAATCTCCCTGCAACACTGCAAGTCACCTGCAGTCAGGGAAGGCAAAGTGGCATTATCTTCATTTTACAAAGATGACTGATGCCCAGTGGGATTGGGATCACCCACCTGGCTTGGTGTGTGATGGTGGTTATAGGGGTCCAGACCCCAAGGCTCCTTACCTGAGCAGTCCTTTATTAACAGCTTCTTGTTTCCTCTGCATTTCCACTAAACTTTGAGTAATTAGGCTATTTTACATAGCTTTTGGTCAGTCAAGGTGTAGACTTTACATAAATCTAATCCAATAGAGATTATTTTTTTCTTGATTTTTCTTTATCTTAGAGAAATCCTTTCCAAGGAACAGAAGTTTGGCACAAGGCAGGGGAGCAAAGCATTTGAAAGTTAAAGATAACACTGTTTTGTCTTCATCAGTTCTTACATCTGAGTTACTAGATACTATGGGTGTCCTTTCAGTTTATTTCTGTCTGATGAATCTCTATATCTTCAGTACCAGGGACATAATAGACACTCAATTAACATTCAGTGAAGTACTTTTTATATATCAGATACGTTCTGGAAAGGTGAATAAATCAAACTTTGTAAATGAAATATGATTTAACAAAGAATCCATATTGTAGATTAAACCTTCTTTCCTCATCATCTCTGATTCCTTGTTGTTTTCCCCCAATATTCCCCATGTGTCCCTTCTTTGATGTGAAACAATATGAATGGTTCCATTGAGTCTAGTGGGATATGAGCACAAGTGATTGGTGTTACTTCTTGTCTGAGACAATTTTGAGCTGGTGTGAATTCCTCATGTTCTCTCTCCCATGTGGAAGGAGGGGTGGGGTGGCAGCAGAGGAGGGGGCTGAGCGGGCCCAGGAAACAGTGTGGTTCCCTGAGTCACTATTGAAAGAGAAATAAGAACTGCTTCCTTTGCCTCAAATAGCGGCAAGAGTGAGAAGTAAATCACTGATGTATTAACCATGAAGGTTTCAGGATTTATTCGGCACTATGATAGAACCTGGGCTTCCCCAGTGGTTCAGTAGTAAAGAATCCACCTGTAATACAGGAGTTGCAGGAAATGCAAGTTTGATCCCTGGGTTGGGAAGGTCCCCTGGAGGAGGGCATGGCAACCCACTCCAGTATACTTGCCTGGAGAATCCCATGAACAGAGGAACTGGCGGGCTACATAGTTCATGGGATCACAAAGAGTCAGACATGACTAAAATGACTTAGCACACATGGTAGAACCTAGTCTATCCTGATATGGGGAGCAAAATTTTCCATCCCCAAATATCTCTTCGGCATATGGATTTTGAGCTGTAAACAATTAAGACCCAAAAGACTCAGGAAGGAACTTTGACTTTGCCCCTAACTACTTGAAAGAATGTAGATAGAGGAAGGGAAGGAAGGGAGTTGTCACAATAGAAAACTATAATTTGAACTAGGTGTGTAGACAGGGAGGAATCCAGCAAATTGTTTGTTAAAATTCTTCTCTGTGTCTCAGTGTCTCTGCATGGCCCAGCAAACATTTGCTTTTCCATCTCCTTGTCAACTGCCTTTTTCCCCTTTGAAGTCCCAAGTCACTACCCCCAACATAACTAAAGATTTAGGTGATGGCTTCAGCCATTTTGGTGCGTTAATCAGTTTTCCTAGGCGCTTCCATGGATACATGTTACTAAACTTCTGTTTGATTAATTTGTTAATCTGTTTTGTGTCAACTTAATTCTTATGCCAGCCAGAAGAACCTAGAAGAGGGCAGGAAAATTCTTCTTCCCCAGCACTGAGTAAAAAATACCTCCCTTTCTCTTTATGAACATAGTTGAGGAGAGTATGACCAACACTTGCATTTCCCAAACTTGAGAATGTACAGAACACTTCTCATAGGAATAAAGAAAAAGCTTCTTGGAACTTTCTATTTAATAATTGTTTTAGATAAGTACATGCATGAAATTAAGGAAAAATTCTTTTGCTTATAGCTTTTATGTAACTCTAACAACCCTGCCCAATTAAAAATCATATAGAAAGGCTAAATCAATTTATTTTGTAATTGGTAACACTTTGTTGAAATGAAAGAGTGTACATTATCTTTAGTAGTTGCAACATATAATGTCAGGTTCAATTTTACATATTATCTGTTTCTCTGTGTTGACTAAAGTGACTCTCTTATTGCAGAGAAAGCCTGGTTGCATAAGAATGCTATGGAAAATTGCTTTAAAAACTTCAGGCTCTTGTTTGGTAGTTCAGGATAATTGGACCTTTCTCTTATCCCATACTCTGCCTTGAGGCAATCCTCAAATGCCCATTTCAAAAGGCACCTCCTACTCACTCTATTAGCTGTCTCCTTCATTAGCAGAAAAGGTTGGTACTGCATTGTTAGTTAAACCTGCATTAAGTGGATAGCTAATCCAATTATTGTTTGAATTAAGACAGAGTAAGTATTTGTTGTGCGTTTGCTACCCTGTTTCTTGCTAATCAGCGTTTCTAAGTGCTTCACAGGAATTCGGGATCCACCCAGTGAATATGCTGTTTGCAGTGGTTTGGTCCAGAGTGCCAGAGCAAGGCCCTTCTGGGTTAGGTGTGCCCAAAGGCCTATCATCTTTCTACAAAAAGAGAACAAAATTACTAAATTATCATGGATCATTTCTTTGGACGCTTGAGAACATGTATGGACTTCTAATTAGTATAATATTTGAATTCAGGCTTTTGGAATCAGACAAACCTGGATTCCAATCTTGAGGTTGTGTGGATTCTAATCTTGAGGTCATCATAGAACCTTGGGCAAATGACTTACGCTGCCTGAGTCCCTGTGTATTTGCTGGAAAAGTGGACATAATGCCTATTATGGAATATTAGGATGACTCGATGAGAGTTACAAGTTCAGCAATGGCGCCTGGTGTCATTCACTAAATGGAAACCATAATTGCTACTTCCCTAGTTGAGTTACTTTTCTTCTGAGTCTATCTGTCTGGGTCAGTCTGTTTTCCTTCATTTTGTTTTCCTATTCTAACATACCAAGGTGGTTTCTAAGAAAAAAAAAGAAGCTATCCATCGGCAGAGTATTAACCTTAAAAATAATCTAGTTTTTGTTTTGTTTAATCTCCTGGCTAGCTGCCTTAGTCTTTGGTAGACTGTTTTGCGGGGGGTGGGGGGGGGCATTTAGCTATCACTGCGGTAATCTATCGGAGAAGGCGATGGCACCCCACTCCAGTACTCTTGCCTGGAATATCCCATGCATGGAGGAGCCTGGAAGGCTGCAGTCCATGGGGTCGCTGAGGGTCAGACACGACTGAGAGACTTCACTTTCACTTTTCACTTTCATGCATTGGAGAAGGAAATGGCAACCCACTCCAGTGTTCTTGCCTGGAGAATTCCAGGGACAGCGGAGCCTGTTGGGCTGCCATCTATGGGGTCGCACATAGTTGGACACGACTGAAGTGACTTAGCAGTAGCAGCAGCAGTGGTAATCTATACTTGACATTTTCCTGTTTTGTCATTAGTTTTCCTCTGTCCCAAGGGGTTCTAAAGAGTAGTGTCTAGTTTATAAACTCTGAACCTGATGTACGTAACTCTTCCTTTTCCTAGCCTCCACCAATGTCATGGTGCTACCCTTATGGGAGTTGTAATTTCGAGCTTTTAACATATCTAAGCCCAGAGATGGGGAGGAAAGGGAAGAAATCGCGAGAGGCTCAACATATCCTATGATCAGTTCTCAGCTTAGACTCCTAGGAAGGTTAGCTCGTATAATGTAGTCATTTACTCAGGAATGTCCCGAGTCTCTTCATTTTGTTGAAGACAATTTCAGTTATTGAGCAATGGAGATTCATGAAGGCCAACCAATTTTATCTTCTAAAAATGATGCCACAACTTTTGAAAATGTTGGAGGCTAACAAACATCTATGCTTTACCGTGAACTAATTCTTTTAGGTTCCTTTCCTCTGAACACCTAGCTTGGCTTACTTGTCTATGAAGAAAGGATAATTTTGATTGATGGGAAGGAAGACAGAGAACTTCAGATTGAGGAATAGTATGGGAGTTGAACTGACCTGGGCAGATTCCTGTGTGGGGGGCTGAGGTCACCTTGAGGCCAGAGGCCCTAGAGGAGCAGGACACTAAGAAAGGTATAAAGAAGTGGAAGATGTCAGAGAGAAACTTTTTATCATCAATAAAGTCTCTTGTGACATTTGCCTAAAGTTGTTCCTGCTACCAGGAAAGGAGGCATGGGAAAAGTTAGGAAAGAGAAAATCTTTTAGCTTTTCTTTGGAGACTTCTTACATCCTGTCCCTTTCCTCGGAGGGAACCTTGAACACATCAAAATCTTGACTTTGCATTCTCTTATCTGTAAGATTGGTTGAAAGTCCCTGTTGTACATTTAACAGGAAGGCTGTAGAGATGACATGTGAAGCAGCTTTAGAAAGGCAAAATGCTATGCAAACGTGAGGACTTACCGCATTGGCTCTGGTGGTAGACTTGGAGCCCAGAAGACCAGCTCTTTCTCTCTTGCCACCAGCAAGGAATTCTGGGAAGTGCATAGTGCATCGGCATGACTGCAGGAGAAGCTTCTTTCTTCCTATTCAATCCCATCCTCACCTGTGAGGTGGAACCTTTTAATGGACAGCCCTTTTCTGGTGTGGTTTCTCTTCAAGGAGTGAAAAAAAAAAAAAGAACTGAGTCTTTGCTAACATTTTTCCCTTTGATTTTTTTCCCCTTTTGGAAAAGAGATACATTTTGCGTCCTTTTCAAGGTCCTTCCAGGTCCTGCTGAGCACCTGGGTGGAGTTTCTGAGAAAATCAAACCTGATTGTTGAGCATTGAAAACTTCTGTCGACTGAGCTGAGGATTACCTAGGGCACAGCAGTGTGACTCCTCTTCAAGTGTCGATGAACCCAGGACCATGCACTGCTTTAGGCTAGATATCAGGTCTTGTGATGGAGGAGGGCTTATGAGTTCTGTGCCTGCTTCTATTATTGCTTGCTGTGTGATATGAGGCAGGCATCTTTTCTCCTACTTGCCTTTCCTCATCTGCAAAATGGGGAAAATACCAGTGCCTTCATCAGGCAAAGTATTAAATGAATGAGGTAAAATGACTCAGACAGAGTGAGCACTCAATAATGTTAGCTGTTATGAGTATCTAGGGATCCTTTCTGTTTGGAGAGGCTGAGACTGGGGAACTCCAGGCTAAAGATTTAGGTCCCTATGCAAAATAGAAAGCAACCTGAAACTGAGATAAAGCCTTAAATTCTTGATGACAATGGGAAAACAGAACTTGACAAAGCTGATTGTGATGCTAACTTTAGATACTCATCTGCTCCAGGATGAGGCCAGACCTACATAAGATGCCAAGCCCTTGTGTTGGCAGCTATGTATGTGCTTGACTCTCTGGAAGATTTTGGGATGGATTTTCTATTGCTGTGTTGAAATATCAGGGAGAGAGGAAAATCCTGTTAAATCTAAATACTCCCCGTTTTATGGGTTAAGACAAAAGAATGGATGAGATGTCAACATCAGACAGAGTATCCTAGGGAGTGGACTGTCAAGGATTTAGAACTTTCAAATGATCTTATTTTCCACTGATAACTTGATTTTTAACATAATCCCATGCTATCTCTGCAGAAAAATGCCACTTATAAATGATGACTCTGAAAAAGTTATTTGTTAAAATTCAAATAACTTGAAGCAAACACTTTTCTGCACTTGACATTTGTTTGGCTCATTTTCCTTTACTTGTACAGTATAATAAAGTCACTTGTAATCACATGCACCACAGAAGCTCAGAATATATCTTATCTTTTTATCCTAGAGCTTGTTATTTGATTTTTATGTGAAACGAAAAACTTCATTTTCTGGGGTGTTGACTCCATCATTAGAATCTTCCTGAACTGTGGCTGGAATCAGGCTTTCATTGTACTTCCAAAGTGGGATTACCACTCTGGGAATGAAGACAAAAGATTCCTGTGATCCCCGCCTTTGCTAGCTGCTTCTTCACTAGCAGTGGGACTGCAGAAGGAAGTGGTAGGGGTGAAGGGTGGGGTGGGTGGTGGTATCCGTTCTAGGGTGTGGCTTTTCTCAGGGCCTCTTTTTCTTTCTTTTTCAGGTAAGGTGGATTATGGTTCCAGAACTTTCTTAGAGTGTACTGAGATTGGTTCCTTCTCCTTGAGACTGTTCTTACCAACACCTGGATAGCTTCTCTCTTTCTAACCAAGCCCCCTCCCTCACATTTCTCATAAAGAGATTTCTTTCCTCTTCCCTAAAGTAGGGGGTCTGGGAGGGAACACTTTGGATTTCCCCCACTCCCGAGGGCTGAGGTAGGTAATTGGGTGTCCGAGAGGCTGCCGTCCATAAGGCTGTGTGAAAGGCCATCACTCAGTGTGGCCTGGTGCCTCTGCCTGTGTCCAGAACAGATGGGCACATGTACTTCCTGTCTGCACGTGGTCATCAGACTGAACAAGTCCCTTTCTCTCTCGATTTGCGCTCTGGCATCTCTCCTGACTACTGGGCCATGTGTTAGGACAGGCTCTCTATAGGTCCCAAGGACTAGATATGAACTTGGAGAAGGAAGCCTCCGCTTTGCCCCTAAATTCAGCCTGTGCCCTCCCCACCAGCTTGAACAGAGAACCCAGTCTTTGTGGTTGATTGAGCATTTGTTTGGATGTTAACAAAACAAATGCCTTGGCACCCCTTTCCCTCATGACCCTTGAGTAGGTTGGCTCACTTGCTCAGAACTCAGGAGGGAAGAGGAGTGAGACTTAAGCCATGATGCCACCTCCTCTCAGGAGATCTAAAGCTAAGGTAACATGGTTTCCGTCTCCTCAGCTGCACCAGCCTCCAGCCAGGTGTGGACTTTGCCCTTCCTTCTCTGCCCAGGCAACCTTTGTGTAAAAGGAGCTTTGTTTTTGTTCCAAACAGATGGCCTTGGCAATTCCCATCCCACTCTCCTAAACTTGAGTTGAGCGTATGGTGGCTGCTGCTGCTGCTGCTAAGTCGCTTCAGTCGTGTCCGACTCTGTGCGACCCCATAGACGGCAGCCCACCAGGCTCCCCCGTCCCTGGGATTCTCCAGGCAAGAACACTGGAGTGGATTGCCATTTCCTTCTCCAATGCATGAAAGTGAAAAGTGAAAGTGAAGTCGCTCAGTTGTGTCCTACACTTCACGACCCCATGGACTGCAGCCTACCAGGCTCCTCCATCCATGGGATTTTCCAGGCAAGAGTACTGGAGTGGGGTGCCATCGCCTTCTCCGAGTGTATGGTGAAGCTCCTGGGAAATAGGGCTGACTGGAAATAGAGAAAATGAAAGTTTCTGGAGAAGTGACTTTTCCATAGTCCTGCTGGAAAGAAGGGAGGGTACTTGTCCTCATTCTGGCAAGTGGGGTTTTTCATCTGAAAATCCTGGGCCTGCACTATGGTCACCCATTGTACATAAATTCCAGGTGAGAAAGAAGCAGGGAAAAGGTGATGGTACTGTTGAAGAAGAGGGGTAAAATTCTAACCAATGGGTTTTTCTTAGGGTCCCACGTAAGGTACTGTGGATACTAAAGGGAAATGGCAGTGGAGATTCCCAACAGCAGTGAAGGCGCACAGGTGACAGGCATCCAGGGATGCTGGGACCATTTGGGGCCACTCCTTGTTGGCTGAGATAGAGAAGAAAATGGCAGCTGGGGAGATACCCTGGTGAACTCAGCCTTTCGCAGAGAGAGACAACCACACACTGGGGCCTACGGGGACAAGGGGCAGCTGGTGGGGCTGAGCTCTGGAGTACAGAGCTTTGCTGTCATCTCACGTGATGTCTCTTCATTTATAGGTGAGTGTGGTCCAAGGTCATTCCCATGACAGCTGCCTTCACTGAGCAGAAACCACTGGGGGACGCAGTAGGATTGGAAGGTGTGTGGTCCAGTAAGAGGAAAAGCCAGGCTTCCTCTGAGCACCCCTCTGAGCACCAAGGAGAAGGGCCACTGGGGAGAGCCATATGTATTTAAATTCTGTGGGGTTATAAGACCTGAAGAGAACAGTGTGAAATGGCTGTCGAGTCCAAATCAGGGCTATTTTTTTTATTAAATATTAATGCCACACATTTCTGCAGGGTTCAGAGAACAGATGTTAGGCCTGACATTGTGGCGATTTAATTGACTAAGAATATTTCCTGTCATTTTTATCAATGTCTGGCTTTCCAATGGCTGTTAAATCGGAAAATATAAAACACAGGAAGGGATAATTAATACTCCGTTTCCATCCGTGGTTACCTGCTGATATGGCCCCCCAGAGAAGCTGGAGCTTTCTCCTGAGTATTTTTCTTGGAGGCAGAGACAGGCTGAGCTGACCTAGTCTCTCTGCAAATTGTTCCACTGGGCCCCTAGCTGGAGAACAGCCCACTCTGTGAGCACTATTCTTTCTTTCCTGTTGGTTTTAAGAAAATAAGCAAATTCTAAATAAGCTTTGCTTTAGTGGAAAAACTCCTAGGGATTCTGATTTTCTTCCTCCTCTGTATCCTACCCCACCTCCCCAAATCATTTCCCTTGACAACTTCCTAGAATTAAAACAACAACAACAACAATCTCTTCAATAGTCAAATCTTCACTGAGAGACATTGCCAAGTAGAATCCAAGGAAGTGGATAGAAGTTATTTTGAGCAAATTCACAGTGACATAAAATGTAGCTTAGGGTGATTTAGCATCAGGAAATATTTGCTAAGTAGAAAGCTTGGGAAAGAACAAATCTAAAATGATTCTTGGTCAGGTGCAGCTTATAATGGGCCTATTCATAGAAAAAAAAAAAAAGAGTCCAAGGTCCCTTTGTCACAAAACTTATTTTAACATGGAAAAAATGTTGTCACACGTTTGCCCTGTGAAATCATGTTGCTTTGCGTTTATTAAACGGTGCTGGCCCGCGTGCTGGTCTCCGTTATATCCTCAGGGGAGGGCAGCTCGTGGTACGAAAGGGAGAAAGGATAAGATGTGCTGTTCTCAGACTGAACATTAAATCATGGCAGTAATGATTTTAGAGGAAATGAGGCAAAATTGGGCTAAATGAAAACCTGCTGATGTGGCTTGGGAATTACCCTTACGGGCTTGGAAAAGGGATAACCACAACCATCTCCTATGCTCATGGGACTGCTTTTGCCCTCTGCTATGGGGTTTGCTCTCTGTCTCAAAGAGGCAGGCTGGGCCCACCTGTCGGCTGCCACAACTCCTTGTCCTCTCATCATTAAAGCAAGTTGGCTCACACCATGACCTGAGGGGAGTTAAGGACTGAGATGCAGAAGTGGAGGTTCTTTTGGAAAGCAATTTGTAGGATGCAGAGAGAAAGAAATGACCCCGGTGTGGCAGAGGAACCAGGGCCCACCCTGCTGGCTAATGTGACATAAGAGGTGATTGAGTTGGAGGGGGGTATCTTTGATTGAAATTCACTGAATTGTATTATAGGATATGCTTCAAGAAAGTAGGGCCAAGCCCCTCTATATCGTGTAATTTGAGGGACACAAAAGCTCTGACATGTGCCCCTGCCAACATGCACCTGCAGTTCACCCTTTTAGGGCCAGACTTTTTTAAAAAAAAATTTTGAATTGAAGTATAGTTGATTTGCAATGTTGTGTTAATTTCTTCTATATAGCAAAGTGATTCAGATATATTATATATGAGCATGCTAAATCACTTCAGTTGTGTCCAACTGCTTACAACCAACTCTTTGTGACCCTTTGGACTGTAGCCCAGCATGCTCCTCAGTCCATGGGATCCTCCAGGCAAGAATACTGGAGTGGGTTGCCATGCCCTCCTCCAGGGGGATCTTCCTGACCCAGGGATCAAATGTGCATCACCTGTGTCTCCTGCATTGCAGGCAGTTCTTTACCCTCTGAGCCATCGGGTGAGCTCATATACACTTATAGGTCATTCGTTTTGATATGCTTTTCCATTTTGGTTTAGCACAGATATTGAATATAGTTCCCTGTGCTATAAAATGGGGCCTTGTTGTTTATCCATTCTCTATATACAATAGTTTACTAATTTCAGACTTCCAGTCCTTTCTTCTCCTTGGCAACCACATATCTGTTCTCTGTGTCTTGGAGTCTGTTTTTGTTTCATTCTGGCTTACTTCACTAATATGAAATAAGGTCCATTGTTAGTTTCATCCATGTTGCTACAAATGGTCTTATTTCATTCCTTTTTATGGCTAATATTCCACATCTTTATCCATGCATCTGTCAATGGACATTTAAGTTGCTCCCATGCCTAGCTATTTTGAATAGTGTTGTTATAAACATAGGGGTGCATGGATCTTTTTGATTTATAGTTTGTCCAAATATACATAGGGTCAGTCTTTAGAAGTAAGACCTGATCTCTAAAGAACTCTTGGTAAAGTACCAATGTAGTTCCTTGGATGCGACACCAATGAGCTGATGGACATGTAGGATGGATCAGTTGGCAACTGTCAGTCTGGGATGCCAAGAGCAGCCTCCTGCAGTGAGAGGACATAGGACCAGTATGTTTTGATGAGAACAGGAAGATGGGACAGGCCTAGGTATAGATCTTTGTTCTACGGGCTGCACAATGTCAAGGCCAGGTTGAAGGGCCAGCAAGAGGGCCCTGGCCACCTGGAATCCTCGTGAAGAAATCTGCCCAAAGGAGGATGAGAATGGTCTGAGACATGTCTTCTCTCTCTCTCTCTCCCAGCTGCCTTGGATGGAGAATGTTGTTTCCCACCGAGATCAATACCATTGCCCTTTCTTAAGGGACCCCAAGCAAACTGCTTTCTTACGCCTGTTCTGTAGTTAACAGAAATAGGGCCATCAAGCTGAGGCCCCAGAATTGTCCTAAGAGATGATTATGATACTGGAAAGCTCAGCTTCTCCCCAGCTCCCCATCTGATATTCTGATCATTAGGTCCTGCCTTTGCTGGTGAATTTTCAGGACTAGACTAAGGAGGCAGAAACACAAGGCCTGGGTGGGAAGTTAAGGGATGTTTATAGCAATAGAACCAAAATATAGGAGGAAGCAGGTGGGTGAAATTTGCCTAGGTTGCCTCTGTGGATGTAAATCACCAGCTTTTGTTCGTTTCGGGGAGAATCCAGCTTTCCCGAAACAGACCTATTTCCCTCCAGCTTTTTCAATGTGCCTTTTCATGGATTTTGCTTTCAAATCTGCATGAATTATTTTTCTTCTATTAAATATTAATGTGCCTTTCTAAGTAGAAAAAGGGGGCAGCGTAGGTCTGGTACGCATCTTCCCTGCCACTATTTACTGCTGCTGCGGGACTGAAGCAAATGCCAACTCCCAACACATTAAATCAGGTCTGCGCTGAGCCCAGATGTTACACTGGAGATGCTCGGTGGATACAGGTTAAAACTAAACAGAAGCAGGCACCCGCTTCTATCTGGTGGGAGCTTGCCCTCCCACATTCTTGCCCCTCCCTCCCACCACCATGCCCTTTGGCAAATTTGCCATCAGCTGGGCAGAGGTCACTCTTTCTGGAGCAGTAATTGTGTGAGAGGGATTTATTTTTTTAAGCCTGTTATTTTTTCCCCAATGACTCTTTCTACTTGATTAGTTCAGGATCAATATGTCTGGTAGGCAGAATGTGATGGGGAGGGTGATTTATCAGTGTCAGGGGGAGCTGTGGGCTTTGTTCATGTGGCTCTTCTCTTCACCATGACTTCCACCTCCACACTCATGCACACACACATACACACTCACACACAACCTCTGCTCTCTTCCTTATCTAAATTCTACTCACCCTTACATCCAGGATGATTTGGTCTCCTCCCTGAAGCCCGTCCTGTGATCCCTAAATCGTGACCTCCAGTGAACCTGTTTCACACAATAATTGTTACCTAGTGGGGGTTCTATTCCCCAATAGGCTGTAAGCCTATTATGTCTCAAAAACATAGCGTAATGGGAGGAACACAGGGTTTGCAGTCAGAATCCTAGAATCCTGACTGTCTGTAGCAAATCGTTTAACCTCCAGGAGCCTGTTTTATCAACCTGCTTCTCATCAACACCTCCATCATCATCATCATTTCTGCCACTCAGATCAGTGCTTTTCAAACTTTAATGTGTGTGTGGATTACTTTGGATCTGAAATGAGCCTGAGAGTTCTAATAGGCTCCCAGGTGATACCTATCTGCTAGTCACATTTTGAGAAGCAAAGGCCTTGTGAATTTTAAACCAGGTCATATATGTGAAAGTGTCTTATGAACGAAAAGGCCCCTATCATTGCTAAATCTTAAATCATCCTGTATCTTTTAAATTCGTATTTCACATCCACTAGTAGATCTTGTTGATAGGCAGGTATCCTGAATCCAATCATTTATGATCCCTCCTTTACTTCCAACCTCAGCTAAGCCACCATCCTATCTCTTTCTAGAGATGATCACGGTAACTTCTTAATTGGTCTGCCTACTTCTATTCCTGTTCCTTCCCCCACCCCCACTTGAATTCCAGTGGTCCTTTTCCTACTCAGCAGCCAGAAGATTCTTCTATAGTAAAAATCAGATCATAAAACTTGCCTGTCCCAAACTCTTCAGTGGCCTACAAGGGTCTAATCAATATGGCCCTACTGTCTTTATTCTGTGTGCAAGAACGTTGGATAATTGTATCCAATCTATTTATCAACTTTCTCATCTACTAAAGCAATCATATTGCTGCCTACCATCTTATCTGGCTTTATTATGTTTTTCATAGCAGCAGAAACATCACTTTTTTGACAAAGGCCCATTTGGTCAAAGCTATGGTTTTTCCAGTAGTCACATACAGATGTGAGAGTTGGACCATAAAGAAGACTGAATGCCACAGAACTGATGCTTTTGAACTGTGGTGTTGGAGAAGACTCTTGAGAGTCTCTTGGACTGCAAGGAGATCCAACCAGTCAATCCTAAAGGAAATCAACCCTGAATATTCATCGGAAGGACTGATGTTGAAGCTGAAGCTCCAGTACTTTGGCCACTTGATGCAAAGAGCTGACTCACTGGAAAAGACCCTGATGCTGGGAAAGATTGAGGGCAGGAGGAGAAAGGGGACAACAGAGGATGAGATGGTTGGATGATTTTGTTGACTCATGAGTCAACAAAAGTCAACATGAGTCTGAGCAAACTCTGGGAGATAGTGAAGGATGGGGAAGACTGGAGCACTGCAGTTCATGGTGCCGAAAAGAGTTGGACATGACTTAATGACTGAAAAACAGCTACTTAATAACATTCTATAAAGTATTTATGTAGTATTTAAGATCATGCTTAAAATCTTGCATGCTAGGCTTCAGCATTATGAGAACCAAGATCTTTCAGATGTCCAAGCTGGATTTAGAAAAGGCAGGGAAACCAGAGATCAAATTGCCAGCATTTGCTGGATCATAGGGAAAGCAAGGGAATTCCAGAAAACATCTATCTCTGTTTTGTCGATTACGCTAAAGCCTTTGACTGTTGGATCATAGCAAACTGTGGAAAGCTCTTAAGGAGAAGGGAATACCAGACCATCATACTTGTCTCCTAAGAAATCAGTGTGTGGGTCAAGAAGCAACAGTTAAAACCCTGTATGGAACAACTGATTGGTTCAAGATTGAGAAAGGAGTATGACAGGGCTGTCTGCTGTCACCCTGTTTGTTTAACCTATACGCTGAGCACATCTTGAGAAATGCCAGGCTGGATGAGTTACAAGTTGGAATTAAGATAGGTGGGAGAAACATCAACAACTTCAGATATGTGGATATTACCACTCTACTGGCAGAAAGCAAAGAGGCACTAAAGAGCCTCTTGATGAGGGTGAAGGAGCAGAGTGAAAGAGCTGGCTTAAAACTAAATACTAAAAAACTGAGATCATGGCATCTGGCCCCATTATTTCAAGGCAAATAGAAAGGGAAAAGGTGAAAGTAGTGACTGATTTCCTCTTCTTGGGCTCTAAAATCACTATGGATGGTGACTGCAGCCATCAAATCAAAGGAGGTTGCTTCTTGGCAGGAAAGCTACAACAAACCTAGACAGTGTGCTGGAATGCAGACATTACTCTGTTGACAGAGGTCTGTGAGGTCAAGGCTACTGTCTTCCCAGTGGTCACTTATGGTTGTGAAAGCTGGATGGTAAAGAAGGCAGAGAGCCAAATAAGTGATGCCTTCGAACTGTGGTGCTGGAGAAGACTTCTGAAAGTGTCTTGGACAGCAAGATCAAACCAGTCAATCTTAAAGGAAATCAACCCTGAATACTCATTGGAAGGACTGATGCTGAAACTGAAGCTCCAGTATTTTGGCTACTTGATGTGAAGAGCCAACTCACTGGAAAAGACTGTAATGCTGAGAAATATTGAGGGCAGAAGGAAAAGAGGGCATCAGAGGATGAGATGGCTGCAAGACCAATGCAATGGACATGAACTTGAGTAAACTTCAGGAGATAGTGAAGGATAGGGAGGCCTGGCGTGCTGCAGTCCATGGGGTTGCAGAGAGTCAGACACGATTAGGTAACTAAACAACAACACCACAAGTATTTATGTGCTTGTCTGTGATCTGTCTCACTAACTCAAAGTGAGCTCCCTGGGGGCAAAGGGTGGTCAGACTTGTCCTGCTCCAAGTCTCTAGCATCTGGAGTTAAGCTTAGCATGTCCTAGGTCTCTAAATAGTTGCTGATTGAAAGAATAAATAAATTGTTCTACTTCACTGAATTGCCACGTACCCCATGTCTGACAGGGTAAGTGCTTCATCAGTGTTTGCTGAGGCAACCATTGATTGGATTTTTATGTGTACAGTCCCTAGATGTAGGACCCTTCTTCTTTTTTGCTGTGGGCCAAGCCCACTAGTACAGTGGTCAAGCCCACTGAACTTCATGATTGAAAGATGTAGACCTTTGAGCAAAAAGTAGAGGTGGATGTCTGAGTTCTGGGAAGCAATGTTTGTGGAGGTTGAGAGGAGTTGCAGTTATCTTGCCCCCTAAGGACTGTTCATCTTTACTTAATTGCTTTTTAGCCAAAATGCTGCTACACACATACATATACACCACAAACAACCAATCAAACCAAATAACAACAACAACAACAACAAACTAAGCCCTTCAGAGAAAGGGATAGACTGAGAATCTGGGTTTCTTGTAGAGTAAAAACGTTGTCTAAGTGGTGGCACACAAGGGAGGGGTCTCAAGTTGGATAATGGAGTCTCTTTATACTTCAGCTCATCTAAAATAGCACATTAATAAACTGAACCAAATGTGGTGCTACAGCTGGTTTTATTGGTCATTAACATTTACAGAGCCACGTGAAGTCATGCTTTCCAATTGTGAGATTAAAAGATTTAGCTAGTCTAATTATCGGCCTCTGAATGGGAACCGCGTCAGAGTGCAGCCAGCGGGCGGAGTTGCCTTTGCCTTCTGTGATGCCTTCGCCTTCACAGTGCAGGTGAATTGAAAACAGATGCATTTATTGACCCTTGGCTGGATTTCACCCTAAAGCAGGGTAGGCACTGGCAGCTGTCCTAGAGTTTACTATGACTGATGTATTGTCTACATGTTAAGGCTGTATTTTGGGTTCAGGAGACTTGTACATCCAAACAAATAGCATCCATCCTTAAAGCCAGACTTTTACTTAGGTTTTGATTGTTTTTCTGTTTTCTGGTCATTGAGGTCAACCACTAATTGTGCTAATTAAGTGTGATGAAAATCTCTACCTAAATGAGATTGGTGGGAATGAACCAACTCATCAGAAATCATGCTGCCTGGACCGAATGTCCTGACTTTAGGTTCAAGGAATAGGGCAGCTGGGGGCAAAGGCAGAGGAAAAAGGTGTGGGAGGAGAAGTGAGGGGGCCAAGGAAGAAAACCAGGCAGCATTTGATCAAGATCCTCCTGTTTGAGGTATAGTTCTTCCTGAGGCCAGGGAGATAGTTTCTGGGTATTGTAGCTTCTTTTGTTCCATCTCGAGAATACTATTGGACTAAAGGGAAGGCTTAGTCTGTTCTGTGATTACCTAATTTTGCTGGATGAGTCTGACCAATCTGAATGAGAGTTTCCTTTTAATTAGGACTCAAGGGGCAGGGAAGACTAAAGGGAGGAGTTAAGGCTTGAGTGACCCCTGGTTTGGCAAATGAAAGACTGGTCAAGTCTTTGGTTCTCTCCGGGCCTGAACTTTCTAAGGTGCCAAATGAGTTGGTCCATCAAACTGAGCTACGTTTTATACTTCAACAGCAACAGTGGGTAGCTATGGATGGGTCTGAGTATACAGATGGCTGCAGTCATCTCTATGTGCAGTAAGAAACCTGGCAGCATTATTGATGGTAGATGAAAGTGAGGAGAGACTGCCGACAGGAAGAATATTTAAGGAACTCTTGCAAAATTCCGAACTGTGATCTCAATTATTATTGGTTCTGCTTTTTTCCACCAGAGCCCCTGGGGTCCAGAACAATGTCTTTCTGACCACTGATCCTTGCTTTTAATTCCTATTGATCATGAGTTGGGATTGTGACCTTCTCTACCCACCTCCCAGAAAAGATACACTGCAGCCCTAACCCCTGAACCTCATTTTGGGGGATGGAATCTTTACTGATATAATCAAATTTAAAATGAAGCCATCAAAAGGGTGAGCCATAATCCATTCTGACTGATATCCTTATAAAAGGAGGAAAATCTGGACACAAGAATAACACATGCCTAGGAAGATGCTCGAAGAAGGCAATGGCACCCCACTCCAGTACTCTTGCCTGGAAAATCCCATGGATGGAGGAGCCTGGTAGGCTGCAGTCCATGGGGTCGCTGAGGGTCAGACACGACTGGGCAACTTCACTTTCACTTTTCACTTTCATGCATTGGAGAAGGAAATGGCAACCCACTCCAGTGTTCTTGCCTGGAGAATCCCAGGGACGAGGGAGCCTTCTGGGCTGCCGTCTATGGGGTCGCACAGAGTCGGACACGACTGAAGTGACTTAGCAGCAGCAGCAGGAAGACACCATGTGGAGACGAAGGCAGGGATCAGAATGATGCTTTTACAAACCAAGGAACTCCAAAGATAGCCAGCAAGCTACCAGGAGCCAGGAAAGAAGCATGTGCTAGTTTCTCTCTCACAGCTCTCAGAAGGAACCAGTCTTAGTCTCAGACTTCGCCTTGCTCTTCAGCCTTCAGAACCAAGAGACAACGTGTTTCTGTTGTATAAGCCACACAGTTTGTGGTGCTTTGTTACAGCAGCCCTGGCAAACTAACACAGTATCTTTCTGCTCTCTTGGTTTCAGACCCTTGGCTTGCTGTATCCACTAGCATTCATTGATTTGTAAATTTCAACTTGATTTCTTCTCAATCTCCCTAAAAAAATGTGTCTTTGTGTTGTAAAACTTAGACTGCTTCCTACCTGGATCATAGCTCTCCACTCTGCTATGTGTGATGTGGGGTGGTAAAGGTGCTATAAATGGGCAGCTTTATTAGCTACTGGGCTATCCTTTTTATCCTTTATGTTGCCTCCTATGGGCTCTTGTGCTCTAAATCCCCCACAAAGTTCTCACTAATATTCAAAGCTGAATCAGAAGGAAAGGCCAGTGATTTTTCAGATTTATTTGCATATAATTCCAGCACTCTTGGTCCTGTTCCAAAATTACCCCCAAATGCATTTATTCCAATGTGGTCCTTCAAAGTTAGGGATCCAGATAAAATCTGGAGAAATATGATTGAAATAACATAACTCTGAGTGATACTAAATTCTTGTATATGGGCTCTACATTAAAAAATATAAGTGTTCAAAGGGACTATATATGATCTATTCAAAAACCTAGTTTCCTAGTGGTCATATTACCTTGTGGTTTTCTAGTATATACTTTATCATTAAAGTACTTATTTAATATGGGCATTAGAATTTTATCTTGAATATAAGATACATTGCTTTGATCATTTCTGGCCAATCTTGTTTTACTAAGTGAAGTCAAAAGAGGCATACTTTGCCATCAATCAACAGACATGCCTTGACCTTGTACTGGGTTGCACAAGCTCTCTGCTGGAAAGGTAAACATGGTCTCCACTTGAGTGAGCCTTCCTTGTGATTGGGGAGATAAGGCAACCAGATGACAAGCATTTAGAGAACAACTGAATGCTAAGTGGTGTTGGACTGGCTTTAGTGCAGAAGTTTAATTTCATGGAGTGGTTGACAAGGTTTCCTGGAAAACTTGGAATTTTATTTCAGCGACAAAATGTTGCTTCCCCCACCTCAAAATTTTCCCCTTCTATCTACCTGTATCATTGGTTGTTTGATTACAAATCAGACCTCCAGAGAGAAAACACAAAATGGATTGAGATAGAAGCTGGTGAGAGACTGTCATTCTTGATCCTGCAATGGAAACATTATTTATTGGAAATCTGAGTAAATAACACAGTAATCATAAAAGTAAGTCCCTTATTAAGTCTAGGCTGTCTCTTTGAATTCTATTTCCTATACTCTAGTTACCAAAATACCAACGATCTTCTAAGGTATACATAAAATTTAAATGAGAGCATGGGGAATTCCTTTTCCATGTTCCCAGTGGAAGAGATAGAAGATGTGTTCCCAGCTTCCCATCTGCACAGATGTGTTTCCAATAAAGCACAATGAGACCTCCCATCTCCCCTGTCCCCTTCCTGTTAGCCATGAGGCTGTTCGGATGATGTGTGAGCTCATACTCAGGTTAATAAAGCCATCTTGTACTTCTCCTCTCCTCACATGGTAAAGGCTTTATTTATTTATTTTTCCACAAAAGTGCAGATTTAATTTGAAGTTGGGAAAAAGAAGAAGGAAAAGCAACTTTCCAAAATATGAGACAACAGTTCTCTTTAATAGGAACCACATTTTCCCTCTAAATTATGGTACCTGAGGGTCCCTGTGCAAGGTTTGGGAGGTGATGAACGTAAGCTTTGGAAGGGTTTGGGGAGTTGTGTTGATATTTTGGCCCATCTGGGTTCAGGTCTCTTGGGTTTCTTGGGATTCATGGAATATATCTGGCCACAGTGAAATGTGAGAAACCCTTTAGAAAAGTGCAGTGGAAATAAATAGCAATGAATATTTATGTGCCTAGACCAAAGGTCAGAACTCTTTTTAGTTCTCAGGGCCATTAGTGGGGTTAAATAAGGTCTATGGGGACTGTAGGTTCCAATGATGAGGATGAAGTATAGGTCGTGAGTAGATGAGTAGAGGGGAAGGGAAGAGGTAGATGCTTAAGAAACTAAAGAGCATATGGGAATAAGTGTCCCTGAGGGATTAAACTGGTAGTAAACTAAGGGCAATAACTTCTGCCTCTACCTTAGGATAAATCATTATCCTTGGCTTAAAGCAAGATTCCCATAATTTTCCATATGATTTTAAAAGGTTCTGGACTTCCCTACAGCTTTATTCTCATGGGGTAAAGAGTTGGTTATATAAACTACTGGGATGGGATGGGAGGGTGTCACAGCTGATAGAGCCTGGGGAACTCTCCTCCCATGTGATAACTCCTTTGAGTTAAGGGGTCAGGCGTGGTACCATAGTAACTGGCACAGAGACTAATCAATTAAACCCCGAAGGTTGTCCTGTCCCCCATCCCCTTTGCTGCCTCCTTCTTCCTGCTCTGCGATCACATTTTCTGGGTGCTGTTGGTCATCCTGACACTGGAGTGGAAAAGTTTCTGGCTTTCCAATAACACATGATCACCCAAAATCTCAATTGGATATATTGGCTGGAAACTTCGTTCGGGTTTTTCTGTAATATCTTATGGAATATTGATCCAACCTAATGTTTGAGACATGTTGGACAATTAAAGTAATTTTCCTTCAGAAAGATTTAGAATGAGATTATTTGAATAATATTGAAAAAAAATACCCCCCAAAATGTCCTTCAATACAGATTTTAGTATAGTGCAAGGATGTCTTTTTTTACAGGCAAATATAGGGAGATGGTGTTTTTTGTTCTCGTGTGTTTGTGTTAGGTTTGTTTGTTTTTTCCAACCTCCAGGACCACTTCCTTCAGCTATCCATCTATCCTATCATCCATCCATCCATCCATTTTCCAGCAAAACTTATAGGAAGTCTTCTATGTGCCCGGAACAGAACCAAGTACTGTGAATAGAGAGATGAATGAGAAACGACTCCCGCCCTTGGGGAGCTCACAGTCCAGTGGGAGAGAGAGGTGTAAACATTAATTACAATGATGTGATGAATGCTGTAATAAAGTTCAGAGCAGGGTGCTCAGCTATCCCACAGAGCTGGAGGGCAGTGATCATCTGTTTCACCTTAGCTGTCTAAAGGTCTTTGATTCTTCCAAGAGTAACCTACGAGCCCCAAACCTCAGGAAAGCTGGGTTAGATACAGCTTTAAAGGAAACCTTGCAGGTTGCAGCTATTTATTCAAAGACAGTGACGAGGTAGATGATGGTGAGATTTATTCCCAGGGCTCATGGGTTTCTGAATTTATCTTCTCTTGACTCTCTTTTCTCCCTAGAGCATAAATATGCTCTAGTATGGGAATGCTCCATTCCTGCTCCAGCCAGTCTCCAACCTGCTGTTTGATTTGATTTTTTTATTCTTATCCAAAGAATTTTACTAAAAACTGAAAGGAGGTAGGTGTTGAGTCCCATACTCCATCCAAGGTCAATCAAACAACAGCTGCTGAGAGCTTCAACCGTGTTGAACAGATACTCTGCACTTTCTCTAGATCTTTTTTGTCATTATTTATCTGGACACTGGGCTTCTCTGGGGGCTCAGATGGTAAAGAATCTGCCTGCAATGCGGGAGACTCGGACTCAACCCCTGGGTTGGGAATATCCCATGACGGAAATGGCAACCCACTTCAGTGTTGTTGGTTGGCCAGTGGACAGAGGAGCCCGGTGGGCTACAGTCCATGGGGGCTGCAAAGAGTCGGACATGACTGAACGACTAAACACATTCTGACATGAAGCTGCAGTCAGGAAAAAAAGGCAGGGACAGTGGGAACACACAAGTCCCTGGAAGAATGCTTTCAGGAAGAAAACAGATGTAGTCAAACGATCCCAGTGTTTTTTGTTGGTTGGTTTTGTTTTGCCACTAGGAATAAGAATACAAAAAAGGAAGTGTGAATTTGGGAAATCTTTTGTTGTTATTGAGGTTTGAATATTTCCAGTTTCAGTGATTTGTGTCATAATGGGAAACGTGTTCTTATTTATCCCAGTGAGAAGCATTATTAATAGTGTTTGCTATTGAGGAGAAGATCTCCAATGAAAGAAGGGACTATTCTAGATTTTCGTTTCACCTTGATGTATGGCCTTAGAAAATATCTGAAAAACTCAGTGTAGAAAGAACATTTTCTCTAGTAGTTTAATGTTCTCCTAAAATGTAAATTTGGGTTATTGTGAGTTGTTGAAAATTTAGCTGCCTGGCAGATATTTCTGTGAATTATGTGGTTGAAGTATATTACTGAGCCTTTCAGTGACCTTGAAAATATGATTTTTAACAGTTAAGGCAGGAAAAAAAAAGATCAAGATCAGCTAAAAAGAGAGGAAGATAGAACTGATATTTTTAAAGTCATAGAACCTAAATTTAAGGGCAAAACAGAAAGAAAAAAGAAAACACGGTGATTACTTTATAAACTGTCATATTGGGGGTATTAAAGGCCTAGCTTTGGGGAAGGAAGGCAGGGTTGGAATTTTCTTAGCACTGGAGAGAAGATGTATGTGGAAATGTAAATTACATTTCTACACATCTGTGTGGCTGAAATAGATTGAACTCAGTGACAGTTAACAATCTTTTCCTCTTCTGCTTCTTATAAGTCCTAGACCCGAGGCTACGGCAGGTTGGACCAGCCTTTTGGGGGCATGCTTCATGGAAGGGCAAAAAGGGAAAGTGAACGTCACTCAGTCCAGTCCAACTGTTGGAATCAGCAAATTACACAGTCAATAGTGCTTACCTAAGGCTTTGAAACCACCTAAAGAAAGGCACCGGAGGAGGGCATGGCAACCCTCTCCAATATTCTTGCCTGGAGAACCCCATGGACAGAGGAGCCTGGTGGGCTACAGTCCATAAGGTCGCACAGAGTTGGTCACAACTACAAGCAACTTAGCATATACGCACACACAGGAAGAGATTAGGACACAGAAATGCAAACAGGAAAGATCAGGTGAGGACAGAAGGAGCAGGCAACTGTCTGCAAGCCAAGGAGAGAGGCCTCAGCAGAGACCAACCCTGCCCACACCTTGATCTGGGATTTCCAGCCTCTGGAACTGTGAGAAAATAAATTTCTTATGGTTTAAGTCACCCTGTCCGTGGTATTTTGTTATGGCAGCCCTAGGAAGCCAATATAATGCCTTATGGAAATTATCATAACCTTTACCAACTAGTTTGGAAATCAGATTTTATCATAGGAAGTGAAAGTGAAAGTGAAGTTTGTTCAGTCGTGTCCAACTCTTTGCAACCCCACGGACTGTACAGTTCATGGAATTCTCCAGAACAGAATACTGGAGTGGGTAGCCTTTCCTGTCTCCAGGGGATCTTCCCAACCCAGGGACTGAACCTAGGTCTCCCACATTGCAGGCGGATTCTTTACCAGCTGAGCCACGAGGGAAACCTAAGAATACTGGAGTGGGTAGCCTTTCCCGTCTCCAGCGGATCTTCCTGATTCAGGAATTGAACCAGGGTCTCCTGCCTTGCAGGCAGCTTCTTTACCAACTGAACTATGAGGGAAGCCCTTATCATAGGAAACCATGGATTAAAAAACATCTGCCCTGAGTTATGACATCACACCTTACTCATCTCATATCCAGCAATTTATCAATGAGGAGAGTGCACAATTCCAAGCCATAAATTTTGGGTTTCAGTTCAGTTCAGTTCAGTCGCTCAGTCATGTCCGACTCTTTGAGACACCATGAATCGCAGCATACCAGGCCTCCCTGTCCATCCCCAACTCCCGGAGTTCACTCAGACTCATGTCTATCAAGTCAGTGATGCCATCCAGCCACCTCATCCTCTGTCGTCTCCTTCTCCTCCTGCCCTCAATCCCTCCCAGCATCAGAGTCTTTTCCAATGAGTCAACTCTTCATATGAGGTGGCCAAAGTACTGGAGTTTCAGCTTCAGCATCATTTCCTCCAAAGAAATCCCAGGGCTGATCTCCTTCAGAATGGACTGGTTGGATATCCTTGCAGTCCAAGGGACTCTCAAGAGTCTTCTCCAACACCACACTTCAAAAGCATCAATTCTTCGGAGCTCAGCTTTCTTCACAGTCCCACTCTCACATCCATACACGACCACAGGAAAACCCATAGCCTTGACTAGACGGACCTTTGTTGGCAAAGTAACGTCTCTGCTTTTCAGTATGCTACCTAGGTTGGTCATAACTTTTCTTTCAAGGAGTAAGCATCTTTTAATTTCATGGCTGCAATCACCATCTGCAGTGATTTTGGAGCACCCCAAAATAAAGTCTAACACTGTTTCCACTGTTTCTCCATCTATTTCCCATGAAGTGATGGGACCAGATGCCACAATCTTTATTTTCTGAATGTTGAGCTTTAAGTCAGCTTTTTCACTCTCCTCTTTGACTTTCATCAAGAGGCCTTTTAGTTCCTCTTCACTTTCTGCCATAAGGGTGGTGTCATCTGCATATCTGAGGTTATTGATATATCTCCCAGCAGTCTTGATTCCAGCTTGTGCTTCTTCCAGTCCAGCATTTCTCATGATGTACTCTGCGTATAACTTCCTTATTTTTAGGGAATGTAAAAAAGCCTTCACATTTCTGGGCACACACCCATCTAAATGGGTTTCTAACATTGAGCCACCAGGATTTAGATCTCATGTGTGGAACATGGCGTTGAACGGGGATGTGAGAGGCGTCGGTTGGTCTGGTTGAGAGAGCACTAGAATGGGAGTTGGAGACTGAGACCTTAAGTCTTGATCCTGGTACAATGACTCAGGGAACTAAATTTACCTATTTGGACTTAGGATACTTACATGAATCTCAGGAGTGGTTTTCAGATCGGGTCTCCATGGAAGGGTTTTAGTAATTCTACAACGTTTCATTTGAACTTCCCTTGTAGTATACAATGTAACGATTTTAAAACACTGTAATAAAATAGCATACATTCAGGTGTGTTTTATTTCACATTTTAATTTATCTAAGAACATTAGCATAGTAAAATATGCTGCTCAGTTAACTTATTTGGAATGAACATCAGAATAAAAGCTTGCCTATGGGTGTACGTATTTTGTGAGAGATATCGATATTCTGCACTGATATGACTGTTGTCTTAAATTCTGACATGACTGCTGCATAGAATTGCACAAGTGCATTCTTGACCACAGTACAATTGCACCTGCTCAGTT
Organism: Ovis aries; assembly: GCF_016772045.2. Lineage (NCBI taxonomy): Eukaryota > Metazoa > Chordata > Mammalia > Artiodactyla > Bovidae > Ovis > Ovis aries. The sequence goes on from NC_056056.1 coordinate 40,554,634, forward strand.
TAGTGCCAGCTCAAGGCAATGGCACCCCACTCCAGTTCTCTTGCCTGGAAAATCCCATGGATGCAGGAGCCTGGCAGGCTGCAGTCCATGGGGTTGCAGAGTCGGACACGACTGAGCAACTTCACTTTCACTCTTCACTTTCATGCATTGGAGAAGGAAATGGCAACTCACTCCAGTGTTCTTGCCTGGAGAATCCCAGGGACGGGGGAGCCTGGTGGGCAGCAGTCTATTGGGTCGCGCAGAGTCGGACACGACTGAAGCAACTTAGCAGCAGCAGCAAGTTTATTTACATTGGCCCTTCTCTTGGCTTAAGATTTGTCTGTGTATCCACCACTGACTCTCTCGTATCATGAAAACATCACATTAGAGCTAGAATGAATTCTTTCCTTCTTCCTTTATAGGTAGAAATGCAAGAATTTGTTAGGTATTACTGTCAATTCAACTTTGAAACAGATACTTCCTACTACTTTTCTTATAAGCTTCTGGATGAATTTGGTTGAGCAGAAGCCCAAACTCTAAGGCAAGCTGATTTAAAACAAAACAAAACAATACAAAATCTGTTACAATTTGCAAATACTTAGATGAATCAGTATTCTCTAGATAATGTGCAGCTAAACCAAAATAAGATAATAGATCAGATGCTAAGAATAATATGACTATGGCTGTTCCCAATTTTTACATTCACCAAATTAGTCTCACAGTTGTCAGAGATATAATTTATATGTATAAGTGTAATGTATATACAATATGTATGGTGTATTTGAACTTATGAAATAAATATATCCTAGTGAATTTCTGCTTTTATTTGTCTTAAACCTTTTCCATATAAGATTTAATTTTTATCAAAGGCAATTTTGCTGCAAGGAAAACCACCAGATCAGATGACCTCCAAGATTCCCTGCAGTTCTAACACCCTGTAATCTTCCAGGGTGGACAGGGTATAGGCATGGGGTGAACAGGGTTCAGGAAGGGGTGAGTCAAGGTAGGGGAAGGTGGCTGGTCACCCTGCTTAGCTTGTGAGCTTCATTTCACATTATAGACCTTCTTGGGCATTGCATCTGGTTGGGATTTCAAAATGTACAAATGGACAATCCTGGGAAAACCACGTGGAATAGAAGATGTTATCAAAAAATGCTACAAAGATTTTTAAAAATATCCTTTTTACAAGGCATAATTATTTTGAAACTTACTAAAATTTCATGAAAATGTATTGCATTTCTATAGTTTCCTCCTGTCTGAAACAGGAGGCAGCCTCTAATAGGATGTGGTAGAGGAGTGAGTCCTGGGGCTTTGGCTAGGGATGGGTGGGTATGGTCAGCAAGGGGGAGTGGTACACCTCTCCTGCAGCCTGCACGGTGGCTGTGTATAGTTAGAAACAGGGGCCCTGGTTTGTTTCAGCTGCTACCATTCGGAATCCCCCTTACCTAGTTGAGCATATTCAGAGGTGCTCCCCAAGTGTGGCCTGGTTGCGACTACTGGCTCTGGAAGTGGACCGACAGGCCCTGCAGAACATGCAGAGATAGAACAGAGAGGAACTGTGGTTTCACATTTGTCTGCACCTGCCTTTTCCACCCTTAAGGTGAGAAGTAGGAGTTAGATTTTAAATGCTAGAGGGTCATAGCTCTCAGAGGTGACTTTAGGACTAGATTATCCACTGGGATGGCTGATCTCAGGACTGAATTTCTTTTTGGCTGGAGGACTAGTTGGGTTGAGGTGATGCTCTCCTGAGTCTGTCCTTGATTATTGTATTAGCTAGGATAAACATTCAACCTACATAATATCGAGATCCTGAACGAAAGAGACTTACAGAAGACCATTTGTTTTCCTTTTATGTAAAGATCTGGAAGCAGGAGGTCCAGGGCTGTCAAGGAGCTCTGTTCTACAAGGTTGTCCCAAGACCTAACTCCTTCTATTTTGTTCTCTTCTATCTTCAGGAGGCTGCCTATATATAAATGATCCTATGCCTATATATAAATGGCTCCCTAAGTCCATGATTCAGGTAAGCGCCCGTAGGAAAGAGGGTGCTCATCATTTGAGAACACAGCCTGGACGTTAAATACGTCACTTCCACTCACATTCTCTTGTCCAGAATTTGGTTAATTGGCTATGCATAGCTGCAAGAGAGGCCAGATATACAGTCTCTCTTCTATGTCATGTACCTAGGTAAAAATAATGGTTTCTATTATTTTGGGAAACTGATTCTGACATGGTGTTTAATGATGTATGAATCACTATACTACTTGTCGGGGCTTTTGCAAACACATTTCCATAATGGTAGTAAATGGTTGAGTGTGGGCAGCATAGTGTCCAGAGGGGAAGGCCTGGCAGTCCCTGGTCTATTGGTTGGCACTTTGATACTGTCTGTATTAGCATGTTTTTCTGAGAGATGGGGAATTCCAATTTCCACTGATCTCTGCAACTTGAAATTACCAGGTTGAGAAGGGCTGATCTAGAGTTCAAAGTACCTCAATGGATAATGTGTAGACCAGAGAACTTCAAACTTGAGATCCCCAGGATTCCTTAGAGTTCTGGAAGCTGGTGAGAAAAAAGAAAATAAAGATTCTTTAACATAAACTCCATGCCCCACTTGGGAGTCCTGCCATAGTGCCTTACTCTGCGTATTCATATTTCTTTGTTTATCTATATAAGATTTGGGGCTAAAAAATTATCGTTTTTATACTTCTGCTAGACCATCAGAATAAAAATGCTCATAATTCAGAAAGAAGAGATTAAATAACATGTTGAATACTAAGACTATAGTGGGTGATTTTGCTGTATGATGAGTGATGGGCCTGGTCATAATTTTGCAAGGAAACAATTTAGTTTGAAAATAAGAGAAAAATGCGAGTGTTGAAAAATTTAAACTATCAGTGGGATCCTATAGTTCAGAAGAAGTAATTACATAATGCTTTAAAATTCACAGAAACATTGCAGCATCTATTCACTCTCTTCATCCTTCTTCATTTATAGATAAAGAATTAGAAGCACGGAAAGGTAAAGTGAACTCGCCAAAGTGGCACAGTTAAGTGTTAGAGACAGCTACCATATATAAAATAGATAACCAATGAGGACCTACTGTACAACACAGGGTACTACACTTAATATGTTGTAATAACCTATAAGGGAAAAGAATCTGAAAAGGAATATATAACTATATATACATAGGTATATATACTATATATATATACACACACACACACACACATATATATCTATATAATTGAGTCACTGTGCTATACACTTGAAACTAACATGATATTGTAAAACAACTATATTCCAATAAAGAATACATATAAAATAAAAAATAGAAAAAAAGAAGTGCTATAAACAGGATCACACATAGGACTTTGTAATCTTCACTTGGAGAAGGAAACCGCAACCCATTCTAGTATCCTTGCCTGGACAATTCCATGGAGAGAGGAGCCTGGCAGGTTACAGTCCATGGGGTTGCAAAGAGTTGGACACGACAGAGCGACTAACCGCACACACAATCTTCACTATGCACACCTATTTCCCTATATTTGTTTACACACATCACTAGGGTGGATCTTCCCTGGTGGCGCAGCAGTACTGCCAATGCAGGAGAAGCCAGAGACCTGGGTTCGATCCCTGGCTTGGGAAGATCCCCTGGAGTAGGAAATGATAACCCACTCCAGTTTTCTTGCCTGGCAGATTCACAGACAGAGGAGCCTGGAGGACTATAGTCTATGACTTCGCAGAGTTGGACATGACTGAGTATGCACACACACGACTGTTAGCATATAAAGACCCATCTCTAAGTTATTGAGACCTGAGCCATTTCACCTTGGAAGCCTGGTTCCTGCAGGAAAGTGAAAGTGAAGTCGCTTAGTCGTGTCTGACTCTTTGCGACCCCATGGACTGTAGCCTACCAGGCTCCTCTGTCCATGGGATTCTCCAGGCAATAGTACTGGAGTGTATTGCCACTCCCTTCTCCAGGGGATCTTCCCGACCCAGGGATCGAACCCGGGTCTCCTGCATTGTAGACAGGCGCTTTACCGTCTGAGCCACCAGAGAAGTCCAGGTTCCTGCAGGAGTGGCAAGCAAATAGTCTCACCAACTCAACTCTATGCTTGAATCCTCCTTCCTTTCCTTCTTCCCCCTAAGCTCCCATCCAAAACCTATCATATATCAGTTACTATCTCAGGTATTAGATATATAGTAGTAACCATGACCTACAAGATCTTTGGGGAACTTATTTATAGATTGACAAGGGATTAATTTCTAAAATATACAAATAGCTTGTGCAATTCAATATCAAAATAAGAAACAACCCAGTATAACTCACAAAAAAAAAAAAAAAAGAAACAACCCAATCAGAAAATGAGCAAAGATCTAAATAGACATTTCTCCAAAGATATACAGATGGTCAACAGGCACATGAAAAGATGCTCAACATCCTAATTACTAGAGTAAAACAAATCAGAACTACAATGAGGTATCACCTCATACCAATCAGAGTAGCCATTTGTAGATATTAGTCTACAGATAATAAATTCTGGAGAAGGTGTGGAGAAAAAGGAACCCTCATACACTGCTGATGGGAATGTAAATTGGTACAACCGCTCTGGAGAACAGTATAGAGGTTTCTTACAAAGCTAAAAATAGAGTTATCATATGATCCAGCAACCCTGCTCCTGTGCATAAATCTGGAAAAGATGAAGACTCTAATCTGAAAAGATGCATGCACCCTAGTGTTCATAGCAGTGCTATTTACAAGAACCAAGACATAAAAAAAAAAAAAAAAGAACCAAGACATGAAAGCAACCTAAATGTCAAAACATATGAATGGTTAAAGAAGATGTGTTATATACACAGTGGAATAGTACTTAGCCGTAGAAAAGAATGAAATGGTGCCATTTGAAGCAACACGGATGAACTCAGAGATTATCATACTAAGTGAGGCAAGTCAGACAAAGTCAAATACCATATGATGTCACTTACATGTGGAATCTCTAAAAATGACACAGATGAACTTATTTAGAAAGCAGAAATAGACTCACAGACATAGAAAACGAACATGGTTATCAAAGGAGAATAGGTAGGGGAGGGATAAACTAGAAGTTTGGGATTGACAGATATGCATATATATATATATATATATATAATGGATAAATAACAAGGACTTACTGTATAGTACAGGGAACTGTATTAGATATCTTATAATAACCTAAAATGGAAAATAATTTGAAAAATATTATTTATATATGGATCTGAACCACTTTGCTATTTACCTGAAACCAACACAACATTGTAAATTAGCAAAATACTCCAATTTTAAAAAAGAAACTAAAAATAGATTCTAGTTAAGAACTATGAAAAATGAAAACATGACTAAATATACTTACTATTCACATAGTGATAATGGCTATGATGAAAAGTTAATCAGGCTAACAGTATGAGAAGGGCAGAGGAGGAAGGAAGAAGTCTATTTTTGTGGGACGGTTGGAGAGGATGAGTTACCTGTGAGTAGAGACCTGAATGAAGGGAAGGAGTGAATCATGCAAATATCTTGAGAAAGAGCTCCCGGAGATGCTGCTGCTGCTGCTAAGTCGCTTCAGTCTTGTCCGACTCTGTGCGACCCCATAGACTGCAGCCCGCCAGGCTCCCCCGTCCCTGGGATTCTCCAGGCAAGAACACTGGAGTGGGTTGCCATTTCCTTCTCCAATGCATGAAAGTGAAAAGTGAAAGTGAAGCTGCTCAGTCATGTCTGACTCTTAGCGACCCCATGGACTGCAGCCTACCAGGCTCCTGCGTCCATGGGATTTTCCAGGCAAGAGTACTGGAGTGGGTTGCCATTGCCTTCTCCTCCCAGAGATGATAGGAGAGTAAAAACATAATTAGTATGCTCAGCACAGTAATGGGATTACAAGGTAGTCAGTGGGGGTGTAAGCAAAGCTTTTTTTCAAGGATTACTTTGGTTTGTTTTATGGTGTAGGAGAGAGAGAAGGTAGCTAATTTTTAGAAGCAAAACTTTTGAGTAGTTGAGAGGATGGATTCTGTAAGTAGGGAGGTTGGCCTTGGCCAGGAAGGAGCACAGGTCATCTCAGGGACAGAAGGGAGGTAGAGAAGATCTAAACAGATATGGAAGATAGATTTAGTGGGAAGATGAATCTTTTTTTTTTTTTTTTCAGATTCAGTTCACTGCAGTCACTCAATCGTGTCCGACTCTTTGTGACTCAATGAATCGCAGCATACCAGGCCTCCCTGTCCATACCCAACTCCCAGAGTTCACTCAAACTCATGTCCATCGAGTCAATGATGCCATCTAGCCATCTCATCCTCCGTTGACCACTTCTCCTCCTGCCCTCAATCCCTCCCAGCATCAGAGTCTTTTCTAATAAGTCAACTCTTCACTTATGGTGGCCAAAGGATTGGAGTTTCAGCTTCAGCATCAGTTCTTCCAACGAACACCCAGGACTAATCTCCTTTAGGATGGACTGGTTGGATCTCTTTGCAGTCCAAGGGACTCTCAAGAGTCTTCTCCAACACCACAGTTCAAAATCATCAATTCTTCAGTGCTCAGCTTTCTTCACAGTCCAACTCTCACATCCATACATGACTACTGGAAAAACCATACATAGCCTTGACTAGATGGACCTTTGTTGGCAAAGTAATGTCTCTGCTTCTTAATATGCTATCTAGGTGGGTCATAACTTTCCTTCCAAGGAGTAGGCATCTTTTAATTTCATGGCTGCAATCACCATCTGCAGTGATTTTGGAGCTCCCCAAAATAAAGTCTGACACTCCACTGTGTCCCCATCTATTTCCCATGAAGTGATGGGACCAGATGCCATGATCCTCGTTTTCTGAATGTTGAGCTTTAAGCCAACTTTTTCACTCTCCTCTTTCACTTTCATCAAGAGGCTTTTTAGTTCCTCTTCACTTTCTGCCATAAGGGTGGTGTCACCTGCGTATCTGAGGTTATTGATATTTCTCCCGGCAATCTTGATTCCAGCTTGTGCTTCTTCTTGTCCAGTGTTTCTCATGATGTACTCTGCATAGAAGTTAAATAAGCAGGGTGACAATATATAGCCTTGACGTACTCCTTTTCCTATTTGGAACCAGTCTGTTGTTCCATGTCCAGTTCTAACTGTTGCTTCCTGGCCTGCATACAGATTTCTCAAGAGGCAGATCAGGTGGTCTGTTATTCCCATCTCTTTCAGAATTTTCCACAGTTTATTGTGATCCACACAGTCAAAGGCTTTGGCATAGTCAATAAAGCAGAAATAGATGTTTTTCTGGAACTCTCTTGCTTTTTCCATGATCCAGCGGATGTCTGCTTTTTCCATGATCCAGCAAATGTTGGCAATTTGATCTCTGGTTCCTCTGCCTCTCTAAAACCAGCTTGAACATCTGGAAGTTCACGGTTCACATATTGTTGAAGCCTGGCTTGGAGAATTTTGAGCATTATTTTACTACAGTGTGAGATGAGTGCAATTGGGTGGTAGTTTGAGCATTCTTTGGCATTGCCTTTATTGGGGATTGGAATGAAAACTGCCCTTTTCCAGTCCTATGGCCACTGCTGAGTTTTCCAAATTTGCTGGCATATTTAGTGCAGCACTTTCACAGCATCATCTTTCAGGATTTGAAATAGCTCCACTGGAATTCTATCATCTCCACTAGCTTTGTTTGTAGTGATGCTTTCTAAGGCCCACTTGACTTCACATTCCAGGATGTCTGGCTCTAGGTGAGTGATCACACCATTGTGATTATCTGGGTCATGAAGATCTTTTTTGTACAGTTCTTCCATGTATTCTTGCCACCTCTTCTTATTATCTTCTGCTTCTGTTAGGTCCATACCATTTCTGTCCTTTATCAAGCCCATCTTTGCATGAAATGTTCCCTTGGTATCTCTAATTTTCTTGAAGAGATCTCTAGTCTTCCCCATTCTGTTGTTTTCCTCTATTTGTTTGCATTGATCACTGAAGAAGGCTTTCTTATCTCTTCTTGCTATTCTTTGGAACTCTGCATTCAGATGCTTATATCTTATTAGTAAATGTCAGATGAAGATATTGAGACGGGACTAATAAGGGGAGGAGATGCCTAGTTCTCCAGGGTGGTGAGAACTCAAATTTACAGAAAAATAGAAGGGCTTCTGGGCAGTGTTGTGGGCTCACTTGACATCTGCCTTCTTAGTCTTATGTGCGACTGATCAACCAAACTAACTGTGTGATTTTCCAATTATGCTTGAAGAGGAAGGAGATGCAAGCAGAAAGGGAAATTAACATGTGCTGGGGGCTCTCCATTTGGCTGTTTGCACCCGTTCTTCATCCTCCCAGCTCAGCGCTCTGGGAGAGTGCCACTTATGGATTCCTTGGCCTCTGGATGGGGTTAGACCAATGGCACGTACAGAAGGAGATTATACCCCTAGCGTTACTGATCAGTTATAATCCCGTGACTATGCTGAACATACTAATTATGTCTTTACTTTCCCATCATCTTGGAAGCACGAGGGCAGCGAGGTGCTTGTATCATTTCTCCACTTCCTCCCCAGGTGCCCCTGGTAGGCATGGCTTCATCCCTCTATGAAAGTTTCCCTCAGCTCCTACAGAGCAGCCCTCTCATAGCTCTGGCTGTTTTAGTCCCCAGAATTACCTCACTTTTCTTATTCTTTGAAATGTAAGGCTGGTATCTGCTTTTCACTGATATTAACTTTGGCTTCTTTCCTTCCTCCTCATTGTTTTCCCTTTACCTGCCTACATGTTTAGAAACAACCTCTTTACAAAACTCTTCTCCATACGATCCCGGTTGGTTTCATCACTGTCTTGGTAAGTCCCTGACTAATGCAAACCTGGCTTGTGGTGTGGTCAGGCAAGCTTCACAGAGGAGAAAGGGCATTTGCTAAGGAAGAAAGACACGATGATGGCAATAGGAATCTAAGCTTAGTAGAGAGAGATGTGGGCATGAGCAGGGTGGTAAAATGCAAAAGTGGTGGCATCTGTTCTTGGGAAGTCCCCGTGGGGCCGAAGGATTTTGGAATTGAATTTTCAGTTTAGTTCAGTCGCTCAGTCGTGTCTGACTCTTTGTGGCCCCATGAATCACAGCACGCCAGGCCTCCCTGTTCATCACCAACTCCTGGAGTTCACTCAGACTCATGTCCATCAAGTCAGTGATGCCATCCAGCCATCTCATCCACTGTTGTCCCCTTTTCCTCCTGCCCCCAATCCCTCCCAACATCAGAGTCTTTTCCAATGAGTCAACTCTTCGCATGAGGTGGCCAAAGTATGGGAGTTTCAGCTTTAGCATCATTCCTTCCAAAAGAAATCCCAGGGCTGATCTCCTTCAGAATGGACTGGTTGGATCTCCTTGCAGTCCAAGGGACTCTCAGGAGTCTTCTCCAACACCACAGTTCAAAAGCATCAATTCTTCGGCGCTCAGCCTTCTTCACAGTCCAACTCTCACATCCCACATGACCACTGGAAAAACCATAGCCTTGACTAGACGGACCTTAGTCGGCAAAGTAATGTCTCTGCTTTTGAATATACTATCTAGGTTGGTCATAACTTTTCTTCCACGGAGTAAACATCTTTTAATTTCATGGCTGCAATCACCATCTGCAGTGATTTTGGAGCCCCCAAAAATAAAGTCTGACACTGTTTCTACTGTGTCCCCATCTATTTCCCATGAAGTGATGGGACCAGATGCCATGATCTTCATTTTCTGAATATTGAGCTTTAAGCCAACTTTTTCATTCTCCTCTTTCACTTTCATCAAGAGGCTCTTTAGTTCCTCTTCACTTTCTGCCATAAGGGTGGTGTCACCTGCATATCTGAGGTTATTGATATTTCTCTGGGCAATCTTGATTCCAGCTTGTGTTTCTTCCAGTCCAGCGTTTTTCATGATGTGCTCTGCATATAAGTTAAATAAGCAGGGTGACAATATACAGCCTTGATGGACTCCTTGTCCTATTTGGAACCAGTCTGTTGTTCCATGTCCAGTTCTAACTGTTGCTTCCTGACCTGCATACAGATTTCTCAAGAGGCAGGTCAGGTGGTCTGTATTCCCATCTCTTTCAGAATTTGCCACATGTCATCCACTGGATAAGGGAATGGCAAACCACTTCAGTATTCTTGCTTTGAGAACCCCATGAACAGTATGAAAAGGCAAAATGATAGGATACTGAAAGAGGTACTCCCCAGGTCAGTAGGTGCCCAATATGCTACTGGAGATCAGTAGAGAAATAACTTCAGAGAGAATGAAGTGATGGAGCAAAAGCAAAAACATACCCAGCTGTGGATGTGACTGCTGATAGAAGCAAGGTCCAATGCTGTAAAGAGCGATATCACATAGGAACCTGGAATGTCAGGTCCATGAATCAAGGCAAATTGGAGGTAGTTAAACAGGAGATGGCAAGAGTGAACATTGACATTCTAGGAATCAGCGAACTAAAATGGACTGGAATGGGTGAATTTAACTCAGATGACCATTATATCTACTACTGTGGGCAGGAATCCCTCAGAAGAAATGGAGTAGCCATCATGGTCAACAAAAGAGTCTGAAATGCAGTACTTGGACGCAATCTCAAAAACGACAGAATGATCTCTGTTCATTTCCAAGGCAAACCATTCAATATCACAGTAATCCAAGTCTATGCCCCAACCAGTAATGCTGAAGAAGCTGAAGTTGAAGGGTTCTATGAAGACCTACAAGACCTTTTAGAACTAACACCCCAAAAAGATGTCCTTTTCATTATAGAGGACTGGAATGCAAAAGTAGGAAGTCAAGAAACACCTGGAGTAACCGGCAAATTTGGCCTTGGCATGCGGAATGAAGCAGGGCAAAGACTAATAGAGATTTGCCAAGAAAATGCACTGGTCATAGCAAACACCTTCTTCCAGCAACACAAGAGAAGACTCTACACATGGACATCATCAGATGGTCAACACCAAAATCAGATTGATTATATTCTTCGCAGCCAAAGGTGGAGAAGCTCTATACAGTCAACAAAAACAAGACAGGAGCTGATTGTGGCTCAGATCATGAACTCCTTATTACCAAATTCAGACTCAAATTGAAGAAAGTAGGGAAAACCACCGGACCATTCAGGTATGACCTAAATCAAACCCCTTATGATTATACAGTGGAAGTAAGAAATAGATTTAAGGGCCTAGATCTGATAGACAGAGTGCCTGATGAACTATGGAATGAGGTTCGTGACATTGTACAGGAGACAGGGATCAAGACCATCCCCATGGAAAAGAAATGCAAAAAAGCAAAATGGCTGTCCAGGGAGGCCTTACAAATAGCTGTGAAAAGAAGAGAAGCGAAAAGTGAAGGAGAAAAGGAAAGATATAAGCATCTGAATGCAGAGTTCCAAAGAATAGCAAGAAGAGATAAGAAAGCCTTCAGCAATCAATGCAAACAAATAGAGGAAAACAACAGAATGGGAAAGACTAGAGATCTCTTCGAGAAAATTAGAGCTACCAACGGACCATTCCATGCAAAGATGGGCTTGATAAAGGACGGAAATGGTATGGACCTAACAGAAGCAGAAGATATTAAGAAGAGGTGGCAAGAATACATGGAAGAACTGTACGAAAAAGATCTTCATGACCTGGATAATCATGATGGTGTGATCACTCATCTAGAGCCAGACATCCTGGAATGTGAAGTCAAGTGGGCCTTAGAAAGCATCACTATGAACAAAGCTAGTGGAAGTCATGGAATTCCAGTTGAGCTATTTCAAATCCTAGATGATGCTGTGAGAAAAGTGCTGCATACAATATGCCAACAAATTTGGAAAACTCAGCAGTGGCCACAGGACTGGAAAAGGTCAGTTTTCATTCCAATTCCAAAGAAAGGCAGTGCCAAAGAATGCTCCAACTACCACACAATTGCACTCATCTCACATGCTAGTAAAGTAATGCTCAAAATTCTCCAAGCCAGGCTTCAGCAATACGTGACTCGTGAACTCCCTGATGTTCAAGCTGGTTTTAGAAAAGGCAGAGGAACCAGAGATCAAATTGCCAACATCCGGCGGATCATGGAAAAAGCAAGAGAGCTCCAGAAAAACATCTATTTCTGCTTTATTGACTATGCCAAAGCCTTTGACTGTGTGGATCACAATTGAAGTTTAAGAATAAGCAAATGAAAATTGCGGACTAGCCTCAGAGAAAGGGGTTTAAAACAGAAAAGTTGTGATTGATGCAGTTTTTGATAATAACAGTATCTGTGTCATTGGTTTTCAGCCCTGGTTGTATATCAAAATTGCCAGGGGAACTTGTGAAAAATACTGATGACTGGCTTCCCCTCCAGAGATTCTGAATATAATTGTGGGACCTGGGAATTATAATTTTGAAAAATTGGCTCAAATAATTCATATGTGTGACCAGCACTGAGGATCACTAGTCCAAAGTATAAGCACAGGAGTGGTTGGCTGGGGTGGAAAGAGGAATATTGTCATTAGCAACCAAAAGTCAAGGAACGGAGAGGCCAGTCTTAGAAGAATCACCTTAATCAAAGCCACTAAGAATGGCAGCAAAATCTGTGGTGGGAGAGCTGAGTGAGTCAGAGCCTAAAACTGGAAAATTGATAGAGCTTAGAAGAGCTTGGGTGGAGAAGGCAATGGCACCTCACTCCAGTACTCTTGCCTGGAAAATCCCATGGACGGAGGAGCCTGGTGGGCTGCAGTCCATGGGGTCACTGGGAGTCGGACACAACTGAGTGACTTCACTTTCAGTTTTCACTTTCATGCATTGGAGAAGGAAATGGCAACCCACTCCAGTGTTCTTGCCTGGAGAATCCCAGGAAGGGGGAGCCTATTGGACTGCCGTCTATGGGGTCGCACAGAGTTGGACACGACTGAAGCGACTTAGCAGCAGCAGCAGCAGAAGAGCTTGGATATTTGACTTACTCTGGACCAAATCTCTGGCCCTGTCCTCTCCCCTTAGCACAAGGTCACTGTCCAGCTGCAAGACTCTCTCTGTTAACTTCTCTTTGGTTTACTCTCCTCTCCCAACCCATTACCATCTTTAGTTTTCCTTATTTGTTTTGGGTTCCCTTTCCCCACTGCTGGTGGTGCTTCCCTGGTGGCTTAGATGGTAAGGAGTCTGCCTGCAATGCAGGAGACCTGGGTTCTGATCCCTGGATTGGGAAGATCTCCTGGAGAAGGGAACAGCTACCCACTCCAGTATTCAGGCCTAGAGAACCCCATGGACAGAGGAGCCTGGCAGGCTACAGTACATGGGGTCACAAAGAGTTGGACGTGACTGAGTGACTTTCACTTCACTTCACTTCCCCATTGTTGGAATTGGGGAATAAAGTAACTCAGAGCCTCTGCTTGCCGGGGTCCAGCCCCGGTGGATCCAGGGTGATTCGAAGGTGGGGACGGAGTCAGCGTCTTTGGAAAAATACATATTTAATCACAGATAGAGAGAGATTAGAAATGGATAGTGTAGTAGGAAGATTAGTGGAGAAAAGGAGGCTGAATAACTTGGACTACGTGGAATAGCATCCATGCTCCAGATGGGAATTCAGCCAGAAAAACGGGAGCAAGAAAGAAGCGACATGGGGGAATCAGTCTTTCCGGAAACTGATCCGATTTTTTTATTTTTGGGTTTGCTTATATACCTTTTGTTACACATAGGGATGAATACAGAGTCACGTGGGGGTCAGCAGTCCTGACCTTTGTCAAAATCAGGTGCTTCACATAAATGTATAAAAAAAAGGTCTTAGGGATATTACATCATCTTCTGGCCATGAGTGAGACCTGCTTACATTTTATGATCCTTTCTTTCTGATAACCAAAAAAAACTTATTTCTTCCAGGGGTGTTTTTTCTTAAACCAGGCACCACCCTCCAAATAAACTTACATTCCTATAGGGTGAGGGTGTAGTGAGTTACAATCAAGAAAGGAATTTATTCAACCCAAGGTTAACATGATTAGTCTTAAAGGTTAATACTTATTTCTCCTATATGCTTAAAGGTTAATACTTATTTCTTCCTATATGCTAGTTATATTCATTATAAGGGTAGGGAACATGGAGATTTAGCAGCAAACATCAGCCCAACAAATGAAAATCCTTTCACCAATGCTCCCCTTAAGATCTATTTAGTCTTAAGATATGATAAAGTTACATTCTTACACAGCAAGGACACAGTGATATATAACAAAGTACAGTGATCTATTACAAAAGAGAAAATCCATTAACTCAAAAAGTCTAGTATTGCTAACATCAAAAACTACCATATTTCCTTTGCTATATTCCAAATACATTGATTAATATATTCCCAGGTACCTAAGGATATAGAGGCCTGGCGGTGATCATTGACTCAACAAGAAGAGAAAGTCCTACGCTAATTAAGACTCTCAAAATACTCCAAAACTCTCTGTGCTGTTTATGGTTGAGAGGTAGTAAACAGTCATGTGCCTAGTGGCGGCAGTAAGGATAATCCTGTCACACAAGCTAGTCTGTCAGCAGAGAGGTTTGACCTGAGACAGCTTTGTCCCACCCAGAGCAGGGAATTAGCAGCAATTATTGACACAACAAATGAAGAGACCCTTCACCAATATAATTCCTAACCAACTATACTAATAATTTTAACTCCCCAAAATAATTTGCCTTTAGTAAGTCTAAAACATCTCGTGCCTCTCAGGTTGGGAGGCTGCAAGCAATCACATGTGGCCGGACAAACCTATACAGGTGGGCTAGATAACCTTCAGAGGAGTCCGTAAGCTGAAACACTCTTGTCACGCCCAAGAATTTTTATTGCCTTGGAGCTGCACGTTTACTCCTTCTCCGAGAGAAACGGTTATGGGGGAGAGCCCCCCGTAAAGTCAGAGGTGTAGGTGAGAGCATAAAACAGACTCTGGTTTTGGGGTTAGATGCTCGGGAACAGGGGGTTTCCTGAGGCTTGATCACGCCTTTGCGTATGCCAAGCCTCCTTCCTCATGACCTTTGCCATGGGCGGAATTCCTCACGCTGGCCCCCGGCATCTGCTCTTACCCAGATCTGTTTTCTTAAGAACTGACTCCATCCTTGATCTTCTCCAAACTTTAACTTTCTTCTTTTACTCCTCAAAAAAATTCCTTTCCTCTGCCTGTCTTTCTCAAGGTTCTTTTAGAGGCTGATAAATCCTAAAGGCTCATTCCTTTGTTTCATCAGTTTCTTGGTAAGATCCTGACTGATGCAAACCTGGTTTGGGGTGTGGTCAGGCAAGCTTCGTAAGTAACAAGCTTGTAGATCAATGAAAGGCTTTGCATATTGTAATATACGAAGTAGGACAGGTACACAAAATCACTCAAATCCTCTCCACTCAAATCCTCTCCATTGCATGTAATACTTACTGCCCAGTAGGTAGACAAAACAGGCCATTTTAGCTGGAAATTTCATCCTCTTCTATTTTCTACATGTGTGCCATCATGGGGCTATTTAAATCAAATTCTTCTCTATAGCTGAGCACAAACCCTGCACAATTTCTGGTTTTGCTCTTTCCAAAGATAATTTCTTCTGTTTAATGAGATCTGAGAATGAAGTCAGGCATGAGCAGGAGAAAGGTCACAGTGTGTGCTCAAAGGTATATTAACTATTGTTGGAGCGGACATCAGTCTCTTTCCAAGAGGACAAAATTAAGCAGCAAATAGTAAATACATTCAATGGCACTTTATTGCAAGCAGGACCATTTACAATGAAATAAGAATATGAGAATGATTTCAAAGAGAAAATGGGAATGCTTACAAATAAAACACATCTTACCGGTTAGAGGGGGAATGTGATTCCAGTCAAGGTTAATGGGGAAACGGTTAATGAAGGATACAGATTCCAAAGCTGCATGAAGCCATATTGTATCTCGCAGAGGTAATTAACACTAGAGACTCCAGCAAAATGGATGCATTACACACAGCCGACAACTTGACATTCTGCACACCATCTAAAGAGGCTGCTCTGGATGCTTTATGATCCATCCTGATACTAATAGGATGACGTCTGAAGTCACGTTTTCCACCCTTTATTTTCATGGAGTCTGTGTGGTACTGCAGACAGGGAGAAAGGGGAGGGGGTTCCAGTTTGGACTGAGTTCCTAGGAGGTGATGTGTGACCTTGGACAAGTTACTTGCTACTTCTCCTAGGCTTAATTTCCCTGTCTGTAAAATGAGGGAATTGAATTGAATTGGATCATTTTTAATGAATTGGATCAGTCTTTTCTGGTTTGAATTCTGAGACTCTCTGCACTTCATTGCCTCACTACCATGATCACTTACCTACTTTGTAATTGTGTGAAAGTGAAATGAAGTTGCTCAGTCGTGTCCTACTCTTTGCGACCCCACGGACTGACTGTAGCCTACCAGGCTCCTCTGTCCATGGGATTCTCCAGGCAAGAATACTGGAGTGGGTTGCCATTTCCTCCTCCAGGGGATTTTCCCAACCCAGGGATTGAACCCGGATCTCCCGCATTGTAGGCAGACGATTTACCATCTGAGCCACAAGGGAAGAGATTGTAATTGTGTAAATATGGGTATATCTGGGTAGGTGTTTGTATGTATAAATACAGAAGAGGGTGAACATTCACTTACCTTTGCCTATTTGTGGCACATGTGTGTAGTTAGGAGGCGCTCTGCATGGTGACTTAGAAATGACACAACCATGCAGATGTCTGCCCAGAGCTGTTTCTGTTTCTACTAGCAATGTTCAGGTTTTTCAATCCTTCTCCTGTTTTCCTCCAAAGGGTAAACTAGTAGGAGTGAGGTCACCTATAGAGTTAATTAGCCTATTGACTGCAGGATTATCTGTCCCTAAAACATGTTCTTTGGTGTCATTCTCTTGCTCTGAACACTCCAGGTGGAAGAATCAGGCCAAGGCTCTGGTACTAGCTGGTGAGGGACATAATGGGAATCGCATCCATCCTGTACATTTAGCCACCTCCTTTGGCTTTCTGGAATCTTCTCTGATCACCTACTGGAGTAAGTAGGCTTAAAAGTAGGGCATTTGCACATGCTGATTTTTCACCCCAGTGCTCATCTTATTGTCAGGCATTACTCCAGCTGAGCTGTTTTTGCTCTGTGTTCAGGCCTGTTTGTAGGTGGCATCTCCAGGGCAGATTCCATTCTTATCCCAGACTCAGAGCTTGTTCATTGCTGCTTTTTAAAATTCCCACGTGCACGTTGTTTATTTCTCCCTTCTCACTTGCCTCGAACTGCCCCTCTTTTACCTGTCCGTATTCTTTCCTAGCCCCGCACAAAGAAAACAAAACAAAAAGCAGCCCCTTCTAGGGCATCTGATTAGAGAAGCCATCCAGGCTTCTGGTGGAGAATTTAAGAAATACCTTCCTGTTGTTCTGAATGAAGCAGCTTAAAAAGGCCTGCCAAGTCCCAAATCGGGGTGCTGGTGATAGGGCACGCAAGCAGTGACAGCTTGATACATGAAGACCCACCTCCCTTCCCAGATGATGGGAAGGGAAATCTTAGCGGGCAGGCAGCTCCGCCGCCAAGTTCCCACACAACACTGACAGCTGCGGAACTGCACCTATTGACTGCGCTGTAGAAGCCAATGTTTCATCAACCTTTAATTGAACTGATTCCTAAATAGAACGGGGTCAGCTTTGGCAGTGCTGCTGGGCCTAAATAGCTGTGACTGAGCTCTGATTGACACCTCTTCAACAGACCCCCATTTGGTAGATTTTTCACATTCCCTGGGTTCTAGAGCTTTGGTCCTCAGCTGAGATCATTCATGAGTCCTTTGTGGGGGTGGTTCAAGGTACACAAGATGGTGCCTCATTCTGGCTGACTCTGATTCAGTGTCTGCGGAGGAGGCTGGGTAATGTTTAGAATACTCTTTTTAGGTGCTTCTAATGAGCATGCATGAATACTCAGAAACTTCTGGAGTGTTCCATTGCAAATTGAGACAAAGTTACCAAGTAGACAAACGCTGGAACTGTGAAATACTCCTGGCGCATCTTTTTCCATGGGAGGGACATGTGATGAGGGATGCGTTAGTACTCTCTTCATGTCATTTTCAAGTGTAGGTATGTTGCTTTTTCTTTATTGCTGTGTCGCTTGCTTCACCTCAAGTCACCATTGGACATTCTGGAGGAGCCCAACACATTGAAACAGCTTCTCTCAGCCTCTGTTAGGAGGAACATCCCCCAGTATCCCAGATGTGCGGGTGAATGCAGCGTTCACTGAAATAGTAAATTGGATCGCATTACATGATACTGTATAATGTGGGGTGACCTCCTCTCATTGTTATTTTGGGTGGATGCTTAGACAGTTCTGATTCTGATTTCCTGATAATTGTTTCCTCATGGATTTTTTTTTTTTTTTTTTTGGTCCCAAACAGATGCCTACACCAATCCCTCGTTGCCATTTTCAGCTTCCCTCAAAGCCTGACTTGTTCCTTAATGAATCTGCCACACACTGAGCTGGGGCCAAGGCAAACCAAGAGGCCATTCCATCAAAATATCCGTGGTAGGAAAGCCTGTTCCCATCCTGAACTTGTGTTTCACTTGGGCCCCACCTGACCTGGAGGGCCTGCGAGAGTGGGGATGGGAGAACATTTGAACCTTGGCTACTGTTAAAACGGCCTAATCCCGGAGACTCTGTTTTGTTTACATTCCCGCTCAGCTTTGCCTTTGAAGCTGCTCCTCATTGGTGGATTGGTGGGGCCCTATGACTCCTATACATTTTAAAGCTGCATTCCCCAGAGTTTGCCCCAGTGATGGAGACCTGCACTTTGTCTTTTAGCAGATAAAAAGAGAGGTCAGTCAGAAGTAATTCCCCTACTCCTCGTATAAACAATTTAACTGCTGCAGCAACATACTTGCCTGGAATTACTCCCTCAGATTCAATTCCCTTTTCCTGCTCCACTTGTAAAAATGGTTAGTGTCCTCTATAAACTGTAGCTCACCAAGGTGCAGGGCTTGCTGTGCAGTTGTAGAATAAATGTTAATCTAATACAGGTTACTAGGTCAAATGCAATCACAGGCTTGTGGGAAAAAGCTTAATACTGTTCTGCTTCTTCTAACACAGTAAACCTGGATATTATATGATAGGTTAACCACCAGTGAACCATGGCAAGAATTTTCTTGAAAGTAGGATTTAGTACAAAGGAAGCTACATTGAAATGGTGACCTAAGATTGACTTTGCTTTCCAAGAGAGCGTGCTAAGATGCCGGAGTGCACGCTGAAAATGGACTCCTTGAAAATGTGATGTTCTCGAATTCCTTGCTGAGGGGTTGAGTGCCAGCTGGAGCAGCTGGGACACAGCCTGAGGTTTTAGATGTTGTCATCTATGACTTCAATTCCTCCTCTTCTCCAAAAATTCACGAGTGCAGATATACATACGCACACAGAGTTGTTATGAAATGTTAATGGGTCATTGGATGGCCTGTTAGAATTCGGATCCCAACTTGAACGTCAAGTAAACAGTGTCAGGGCAGGCTGAGTATCTGTGGGCCAACTGCCTTGAGAAGACTCTGTAGATCGTCTTGGTGGTGGTGGATACTTTCGTATTTTATGTGGATGTTAGTGCATTAAGTGTTCCCAGCCTGTAGTCGTGATCCAGTGCCAAAGCTGAGATTTACATACGCTAGCAGATGTGAAATAAGTGCTTCGGTAAATGAACATCAGGTTTCAGGGGAGCTGAAAAGTCTGGTTTGTGGGACCACTCAGGTTCTGTTTTGTATGGAGACAGGGACTGGGCCAGGATCAACTGTGCAAAGCTCTTGGGGTCTCCCAGGAGGGAGCTCTCAAACTCCCATAGTTATAATTGCAATGGCTCTGCCCTGTGCTCCTCCTGGCTTCCTACTGGAACTGTATTCAACCAGCAATCACACAAGGAAAAGCACTTTGACACACAGGCTAGGATCCGCCTCTCCTTCTGAAAGCTGTTGAGAATGGGGCTTTGTGTCTCCTCTTGGCTCTTAAAACTTCTTACCAGGCTCCAGGGATTTGTCTGACTTGTGAAAAATTCATTTGTACATTTCCAGATGTGACATAGCTCTTGAGTGATTAAGCTACATCACTTAGTATGTTAGCTGAGTTAGAGTGGGTAGACTTTCAGTAAAAGGTCTCTCCCTTCTACGTGGGATCTACAAAGAGAGTACGAATGAACTTTATTTACAAAACAGAAATAGAGTCAGTTCAGTTCAGTCCATCAGTCGTATCTGACTCTTTGCGACCCCATGGACTGCAGCATGCCAGGCTTCCCTGTCTATCACCAACTCCTGGAGCTTACTCAAACTCATGTCCATCGAGTCAGTGATGCCATCCAACCATCTCATCCTCTGTCATTCCCTTCTCCACCTGCCTTCAGTCTTTCCCAGCTTCAGGGTCTTTTCAGATGAGTCATTTCTTTGCATCAGGTAGCCAAAGTATTGGAGTTTCAGCTTAGCAAGAGTCCTTCCAATGAATATTCAGGACTGATTTCCTTTAGGATGGACTGGTTGAATCTCCTTGCTGTCCAAGGGACTCTGAAGAGTATTCTCCAACACCACAGTTCAAAAGCATCAATTTTTTAGTGCTCAGCTTTCTTTATAGTCCAATTCTCACATCCATACATGACTACTGGAAAAACCATATCTTTGACTAAATGGACCTTTGTTGACAACGTTATATCTCTGATTTTTAATATGCTGTCTAGGTTGGTCATAACTTTTCTTCCAAGGAGCAAGTGTCTTTTAATTTCATGGCTGCAGTTATCATCTGCAGTGATTTTGGAGCCCAGGAAAATAAAGTCTCTCACTGTTTCTGTTGTTTCCCCATCTATTTGCCATAAAGTGATGGGACTGGATGCCATGATTTAGTTTTCTAAATGTTGAGTTTTAAGACAACTTTTTCACTCTCCTCTTTTACTTTCATCAAGAAGCTCTTAAGTTCTTTTCTGCTGTAAGTGTGGTGTCATCTGCATATCTGAGGTTATTGGTATTTCTCCCAGCAATCTTGATTCCTGCTTGTGCTTCATCCAACCTGGCATTTCACATGATGTACTCTGGATATAAGTTAAATAAGCAGGGTGACAGTTATATAGCCTTGACGTACTCCTTTTCTAATTTAGAACCAGTCTGTTGTTCCACGTCCAGTTCTAACTGTTGCTTCTTGATCTGCATACACGTTTCTTAAGAGGCAGGCTTCAGGTGGTCTGGTAAAATAGAGTCACAGATGTATAAAGCAAACTTTTGATTACTGGGGGTAAGCATGGGGGAGGGACAAATTGGGAGATTGGTATTGACATATAGATACTGCTGCTGCTGCTGCTGCTAAGTCGCTTCAGTCGTGTCCAACTCTGTGCGACCCCAGAGATGGCAGCCCACCAGGCTCCCCAGTCCCTGGGATTCTCCAGGCAAGAACACTGGAGTGGGTTGCCATTTCCTTCTCCAGATAACTAATAAGGAACTACTGTATAACACAGGGAACTCTACTTTGTACTCTGTAATCACCTATATGGGGAAAGAATCTAAAAAAGAGTGGATATATGTATATATTATAACTGATTAACTTTGTTGTATACCTGAAACTAACACAATAATGTAAATCAACTATACTCCAATAAATATTTTTTAAAAAGAGAGGAAAAAAAGGACTCTCTCTGCTTGGGTGTGCAATTAAATGGCTGACTTAATCAGGTGACATATCTGGATGGTTATGACACTCGGATGAAAGTTTCCCTAGGTCTATGAGTGACTGTTGGGAAAACTGCATAAAAAGAATAGATACACACGCAGAGCATTTGTGGAAATGCATAAAATTCTATAACAGAAATCAAGATTTTTAGGAAACAAACCTAGTGAACTGGATTTCATTTCTAAAATCGGTCATTGGCATGAGTGGAAGAGACCTTATACGGTTAATTTTTGAGCTGTGGCTCTGTGTGGCCATCATGTCTGGCCAGCCCATTCTAATCACCACTCTTGTAGCACTTTGTCTTCTGTGCTATAAGCAGGCGGTGGGCCACTCAGATTCAGAAAAGTGGCTGGAGGCAGGCAGCGGAAATGGACTCTCATTCAGACAATTTCCCTCCAGCCAGTATTAGAGACAGCTCCTTCCACAGAAGCGGGGATCCTAAGGGCTTCCATTGATTGGGAAATGTCAAACACATAATACATAGATGACTTAAAATGCCTGAGGCCCCTTTTTGTCTTTTTACTGCAGACTGCATGGTCAGGTTTCTCTGCGTCTTTCTCTCCATTTTCTCCCAAGTTTTTCTTTGACAAGATATAAAGCGGAAATTGTACCTTTCTCCATTGCTTCTGTGTATCCATTGAACATAGAATGCTGGCTAGGGCTATGAGTTTCCTTGTGAGTTTGAGCCATAAGTATTGTATTGGGGATACATGCACACTTATTCAACTTAGCAGAGAACAATTTGGCCTGTTTTCGTGTAATAGCTTGCTCAAAAGAATGGGATATCTTTTTTTTTTTTTTAATTGGAGTATAGTTGATTTGTAATGTTGTGTTTGTTTCAGGTTTAGAGTGAAGTGATTCATATATATATTTCAGATTCTTTTCCATTATAGGTTATTACAAGATGCTGAAAATATTTCCCTGTGCTGTACAGTAGATCTCTGTTGTTTATTTTCTATATAGTAGTGTATATCTGTTAGTCCCAAACTCCTAATTTATTCCTCCCTCCTCCCTTCCCCTTTGATAATCCTAAATTGTTTTCTATGTCTGTGAGTCTGTCTTTTAAATAAGTTCATTAATATCACTTCTAAAAATTCCATATGTGAGTGATGTCATATTTTTCTCTGACTTACTTCACTTAGTATGATAATCTCCAGGTCCATCCATGCTGCTCCAAATGGCATCATTTCATTCTTATGATTGAATAATACGCTGTTGTGTATGCATACCACATCTTCCTTATTCATTCCTCTGCTAATGGATATTTAGGTTGCTTCCATGTCTTGGCTACTGTGAGTAGTGTTGCAGTGAACACTGGGGTACATGTAGCTCTTCAAATTAAAGTTTTTGTCTTATCTGGGTATATGCCCAGTAGTGGGATTGCTGAGTGGGATATCTTCTTTGGAGGCCGCAGGCCATGCTCAGAATGGAGATTTAGTGTTACTATAGATGTCTGCTCTGTGAATGGATGTGGCATTACAAGCCAAATGCAGTTTTGCCACTTAGGTGTGTGACCTGAACCTACTGAAGGCCTTCATGTCTCAGTTTCTACAGCTACAAAATGGGAAGGCAATGATCTAGTTTCTCTTTTGTCTTTTCTCCAACAGGTGGGTCCTTGGGCATGCTGGCCTCGCTCCAGCTACAGGTCACTAGTGTTCACATTTTCCCCAGGCTCTTACGTGTCTTGAGGCCCTTGACTTAAAAAAAAATTATTTATTTTTTAATTGAAGGATAATTTCTTTACAGAATTTTGTTGTTTCCTGTCAAACATCGACATGAATCAGCCATAGGTATACATATGTCCCCTCCCTCTTGAACCTCCCTCTCATCTCCCACCCCATCCCACTCCTCTAGGTTGATACAAAACCCCTGTTTGAACTCCCTGAGACATACGGCAAATTCCCATTGGCTATCTATTTTAGATATGATAATGTAAGTTTCCACGTTACTCTCTCCATACATCTCACCCTCTCCTCCCCTCTCCCCGTGTCCATAAGTCTGTTCTCCATGTCTGTTTCTCCATTGCTGCCTTACAAATAAATTCATCAGTACCTTTGGCCCTTGACTATTGCTTGGAACTGGGCTTCTATCTTTTGGACTTAGTGTTAGGTTTTCCCAACTTTCCCTAGTGACACTTATACCCTCACCCCTGACCAGGTTCTCCTTCAGCTGGCTAGCTTGGATGGACATTTCAGGTATCACCTCCCAGCTGTTGGGAATCAAATGGCGGACTGTGTGAGAAACACTCAATACAGGGTAACTTGGTAATTGTTGGTGCTCATTCTTTTTGCTTTCCCAAGAAATACTGTCAATGACCAGATGAGGCAGTTTAGGAAAATAACTTAAAAATTTCTGAGTCTGTGAAAATAGGAATAATAATGCTAACTCCATAGGTTAGGGGGACAGTCAAGGAAATATTGTAGGCTCAGTTCAGTTCAGTCACTCAGTCATGTCTGACTCTTTGAGACCCCGTGGACTGCAGCACGCCAGGCCTCCCTGTCTATCACCAACTCCTGGACCTTACTCAAACACATGTCCGTCAAGTTGGTGGTGCCATCCAACCATCTCATCCTCTGTCATCCCCTTCTCCTGCTGCCTTCAATCTTTCCCAGCATCAGGGTCTTTTCAAATGAGTCAGTTCTTTGCATCAGGTAGCCAAAGTATTGGAGTTTCAGCTTAGCAAGAGTCCTTCCAATGAATATTCAAGATTGATTTCCTTTAGGATGGACTGGTTGGATCTCCTTGCAATCCAAGGGACTCTCAAGAGTCTTCTCCAACACCACAGTTCAAGTGCAACAATTCTTCAGTACTCAGCTATCTTTATAGTTCAACTCTCACATCCATACAGGACTACTGGAAAAATCATACCTTTGACTAGATGGACATTTGTTGGCAAAGTAATGTCTCTGCTTTTTAATATGCTGTCTAGGTTGGTCATAACTTTTCTTCCAAGGAGCAAACGTCTTTTAAATTCATGACTGCAGTCACCATCTGCAGTGATTTTGGAGCCCCCCAAAATAAAGTCTCTCACTGTTTCCATTGTTTCCCCATCTATTTGCCATGAAGTGATGGAACCAGAGGCCATGATCTTAGTTTTCTGAATGTTGAGTTTTAAGACAGCTTTTTCACTCTCCTCTTTCATCTTCATCAAGAGGCTCTTTAGTTCCTTTTCATTGTCTGCCATAAGGGTGGTGTCATCTGCATATCTGAGGTTATTGATATTTTTCCCAGCAATCTTGATTCCAGCTTGTGCTTCATCCAGTCCAGCAATTCTCATGATGTACTCTGCATAGAAGTTAAATAAGCAGGGTGACAGTATATAGCCTTAACATACTCCTTTCCTAATTTGGAACCAGTCTGTTGTTCCATTTGGAACTAGAACTGTTGTCCAGTTCTGACTATTGCTTCTTGACCTGCATGCAGATTCTCAGGAGGCAGGTCAAGTGGTCTGGTATTCCCATCTCTAAGAATTTTCCACAGTTTCTTGTGATCCACACAGTCAAAGGCTTTGGTGTAGTCAATAAAGCAGAAATAGATGCTTTTCTGGAATTCTCTTGCTTTTTCTTGGATGTTGGCAATTTGATCTTTGGTTCCTCGGCCTTTTCTAAATCCAGCTTGGATATCTGGAAGTTCACAGTTCATGTACTATTGAAGCCTGGCTTGGAGAATTTTGAGAATCACTTTGCTAGTGTGTGGGATGAGTGCAACTGTGCGGTAGTTTGAGCATTGTTTGGCATTTTCTTTCTTTGGGATTGGAATGGAAATTGACCTTTTCCAGTCCTGTGGCTACTGCTGAGTTTTCCACATTTGCTGCCATATTGAGTGCAGCACTTTCACAGCATCATCTTTTAGGATTTGAAATAGCTCAACTGAAATTCCATCATCTCCACTAGCTTTGTTCATAGTGATGCTTCCTAAGGCCCACTTGACTTCACATTCCAGGATGTCTGGCTCTAGGTGAGTGATCACACCATCATGATTATCTGGGTTGTGAAGATCTTTTTTGTATAGTTCTTCCATGTATTCTTGCCATCTCTTCTTAATATCTTTTGCTTCTGTTAGAAAGTTCAAATCCCGTCATCTTCCACTGGAAGAAGTTGAGGCCCCACTCAGCCAACTCCAGGGATCGAATTTGAGAATCATATCCATTCAAGTTACAGCTTCCCCAGTGGCTCAGTGGTAAAGAATCTGCCTGCAATGCAGGAGACAAAAGAGATGCAAGTTTGATCCCTGGGTTGGGAAGATCCCCTGGAGGAAGAAACGGCTACCCACTCTAGTATTCTTGCCTGGAAAATCTCATGGACAGAAGAGCGTGGTGGGCTACAGTCCATGGGATTGCAAGGTGTTGGACACAACTAAAGCCATTTAGCACGCATGCACACAACCATCCAAGTAGTGAAAAGTATTTGCTATCAAAGCCGACTTACCCAGTAGGTATAGGGCCTGGGATTCATGATGGTTTTAAGGGCACATAAAATATGTTTCTTTTATTAAATTAGAAGAAAAAAGTCAACTTTACAATAGGAGAAAATATTTTAATATTTAATAGCAATATATACATTTTTATAGCAAAATATGATTTTAATTTTTTTAAAATTATTTATTTATTTGGATGCATTGGATATTTGTTATGGCATGAGAGCTCTTAGTTGTGACATGGGGGATCTAGTTCCCCAACCAGGGATTGAACCCAGGCCCCCTGCATTGGGAGCCTAGAGTCTTAGCTACTTGGTCACCAGGGAAGTCCACTGATTTTTATATTTTTGTCCATGGAAGAAGGAGCCATGAAGGCAAAATTGCCTGTATGACCCATGAAGGTTATATTTGACTATGACCTCATCACCATGGCCTCGAAAATTTCAGAAGCTAATGCACATATCACTATTAAACAAAAATTCCTCTCTTCTTACATGAACCAGGAAGGAAATTCCCCAAAGAAAAGCAGAACCGCTTAAAGTTGGTGACTTTCTGAGCAAAAGAAACAGATGACAGTCATGAAAATAAGATGTCTTCATATCAAGGAGGCAGATATGGGTAAGAAGACCTAGCCTCTGAATGCAGAAAAGTCTCTTAGCTACTTCCATTTGCCCTAAATATCCTGTGACCTGAGAAGTGATCTGGGATTTATTTGCCATCAGGCCAAAAACGTGGTGATATTGGATAAAGCCTGAGGGCTTCGTCAAATGGAGAATTACATTGTTAATCCAGGAATCACCGTGCATTGAGTCCTCAGCCCTTCAGCCTCAGGGAATCCTTGGTGGCTCAGTGGTAAAGAATCGGCCTGCCAATACACGAGACACAGGTTTGATCCCTGGGTAAGGAAGATCCCCTGGAGAAGAAAATGTCAACCCATTCTAGTATTCTTGCCTGAAAATTCTGAAAATTCCATGGGCAGAGGAGCCTGGTGGGCTACAGTCTATGGCGTTGCAAATAGTCTGACACAGCTAGGCAACTGAGCACTCACGCAAAGAAGAGGAGAGAAGACCAGTCGTCTCCTCACTGAAATGACTTTCCTAAATGTGAGAATCAAAACAGGGCTCACAACAAGGGAGTCAGAATATTCTCTTTGAATCTGTGAATTTCTGCAAAGGAGGTTCGAGTCTCTGTCTTCACTCCATGCCCTTCCTGCCTCAGTTTAAATCCTCCAGAAGTGATTTCCCCTCAAGACCATTATACCCCATCTCTAAGAGAAGAGAGCTTCTGTGTGTAAGGTCTGTCCAGCTAAGCAATATGGGCTCTAATTTTATCACAACATGATGGAACTGATCAGTTTCTTTGTATAAAATCTTAAAAGGGCTCCACAGACTCTTTAAGCCAAAAAAAGGCTTTTGAAAACAGTTCAGGAAATTGCCATCATGGAAGTGATTTCCACATGTGTCTCTCAAAATTGCAATCTCTCCCTTTAAGTGTGGATGTTTCCTAGACTATAATAAGAAATGAAAAGGAGCTTATTTTTGTTGGAAGAGAAGGCACAATTAAAAAAAAAAAAGTCCCCAAGAATCCTGTACATGGAAATGACATGCAAGACATTGACTTTCTTTCCTTGGCTTTCAAGCTGATCTGAATTCTCAATTTTTTGTGAGTATTCCACTCCATCTAGGTCAAGAAGAATTACGCGTGTGTAACTGAAGCAGAGTGTGGATTTTTAACAGAGCATGTGATCCTAAGAATGTGGAAAGATGGTATAAATTTGCATCTTCTTAAGAGGAACTCTCTCTAAAAACACTGAAACCATTTTAATCTGATCAAATAAAAAGGGAAGGGGTGGAAATTCCTCCCGAAGATTTCATACAACCTTTTCTTTTCATCTGAGTAAAGAATTACGGAATCATCTGTCCAGCTATCAAATATCTGTGGGGCAGATTTTTTAAATTGTAGTGCACAGAAAAATGGAAGATTAATATCATACTTTGGAGACCAGGGGAATAGCTTCGGTGCTTGGGGATGAGTTATGTCCTTCTTCCTGAAGACTTTTCAGAAGTAAGGGTTGAAGCTACCTGAGGGGCAGAGAGGCCGGTGTTCCAGGAGTTTCCATGTTATTAAAGAGAACATAAGACATATTCTTAAGGGCAACTGAGTTCCTTTGATGTCCTGCCATGGAGCAGCATCTTGGGCTCTTCCCAACAGAGTCACTGATGATTTACTGGAAAACAACATGTGGCTCCTTTTGTAGTATTTCTTAAGTTTCTGCTTATGAATTTCTATGAGCATTAGGCTTGATCTTTTCCCTTCTCTCATGTTGCCACTGGGCTGTGTAACCCATAGTGCAGTCAGATTTCTTGAAATGGGTTTCCTGTTGATTCATGCTCATGTGAAAGTCGTTCAGTCATGTCCGACTCTTTGTGACCCCATGGACTGACTATACAGTCCATGGAATTCTCCAGGCCAGAATACTGGAGTAGGTAGCCTTTCCCTTCTCCAGGGGATCTTTTTGACCCAGGAATCAAACCAGGGTCTCCTGCATTGCAGGTGGATTCTTTACCAGCTGAACTATCAGAGAAGCCTTGTTCATGTTTGTCCTCAACTCAGCGTTCATGTATCCAAGGCACTGGGTGACAGATAACAATAGGTGAATTGTCCTAACTGCTCTTCTGGCAACTGGTCTGAGAAATTCAGGATAATTGCTTAAAGCGAATGATCGTGGAGGGAGAGCAATGAACGATACTGAAGAGAGATCTTAGTTTCCTGCCCAGGAATTGATCATGAGCTTCTTTTTGTAAAAGTTAGGCTTAAATTACAGAAAGTAGGGAAAACCACTAGGCCATTCAGTGAGTGAGTGAAGTTGCCCAGTCGTGTCCGACTCTTTGCGACCCCACGGACTAGTAGCCTACCAGGCTCCTTCCTTCATGGGATTCTCCAGCCAAGAGTACTGGAGTGGGTTGCCATTTCCTTCTCCAGGGGATCTTCCCAACCCAGGGATCGAACCCGGGTCTGCTGCATTCCAGGCAGACGCTTTCACCTCTGAGCCACCGGGGAAGCCAGGTTTGACCTAAATCAAATCCCTTATGATTATACAGTGGAGGTGATGAATAGATTCAAGGATTAGATATGCTAGACAGAGTGCCTGAAGAAATACTGATGGAGGTTCGTAAAATTGTATAGGAGGCAGTGACCAAATCCATCCCAAAGAAAATGAAATGCAGGAAGGCAAAGTGGTTGTCTGAGGAGACCTTACAAATAGCTGAGAATAGAAGAGAAGCTAACGACATAGGAGAAGGGAAAAGGTGTACCCAACTGAATGCAGAGTTCCAGAGAATAGCAAGGAGAGATAAGAAAGCCTTCTCAAGTGAACAATGCAAAGAAGCAGAGGAAAACAATAAATTGGGAAAGAGTAGAGAACCCTTCAAGAAAACTGAAGACACCAAGGGAGATACTGAAGGAGATCAGTCCTGGGTGTTCATTGGAAGGACTGATGTTGAAGCTGAAACTACAATACTTTGGCCACCTGATGCGAAGAGCTGACTCATCTGAAAAGACCCTGATGCTGGGAAAGATTGAAGGCAGGAGGAGAAGGGGGCAACAGAGGATGATGGTTGGATGGCATCACTGGCTCAATGGACATGAGTGTGGGTAGACTCTGGGAGTTGGTGATGGACAGGGAGGCCTGGCGTGCTGCAGTCCATGGGGTCGCAAAGAGTTGGACATGACTGAGCAACTGAACTTAACTGAAGGGAAAATTTCATGCAAAGATGGGCACAATAAACGAAAGAAACAGCAAGGACCTAACAGAAGCAGAAGAGGTTAAGAAGAGGTGGCAAGAGTACACAGAAGAACTATACAAAAAAGGTCTTAATGACCCAGATAACCACAATGGTGTGGTCACTTACCTGGAGCTGGACATCCTAGAGTGTGAAGTCAAGTGGGCCTTAGAAAATATTACTACAAACGAAGCCAGTGGAGGTGATGGAATTCCAGCTGAGCTATTTCAAATCCTTAAAGATGATGCTATTAAAATGCTGCACTCAATATTGTCAGCAAATCTGGAAAACTCAGCAGTAGCCCCAGGACTGGAAAGGATAGTTTTCATTCCAATACCAAAGAAAGGCAATGCCAAAGAATGTTTAAACTACTGTACAATTGTGCTCATTTCATATGCTAGCAAGTTTATGCTCAAAAGTCTTCAAGTTAAATTTCAGCTGTATGTGTACCAAGAACTTCCAGACGTACAAGCTGGATTTAGAAAAGGCAGAGGAACCAGAGATCAAATTGCCAACATCCTTTGGGTCATAGAGAAAGCAAGGGAATTCCAGTAAAACATCTACTTCTGCTTCACTGACTATGCTAAAGCCTTCAACTGTGTAGATAACAACAAACTGTGGGAAATGGGAATACCAGACCACCTTATCTGTCTCCTGAGAAACCTGTATGAAGGTCAAGAAGCCAGAGTTAGAACCAGACATGGAACAATGGACTGGTTCAAAATTGGGAACAGAGTATGACAAGGCTGTATATTGTCACGGACTTATTTAACTTCTATGCAGAGTACATCATGTGAAATGCCTGACTGGATGAAGCAAAAGCTGGAATCAAGATTGCCTGGAGAAATATCAACAGCCTCAGACATGCAGATGATACCACTCTAATGGCAGACAATGAAAAGGAACTAAAGAGCCTCTTGATGAAGGTGAAAGAGGAGAGTGAAAAAGCTGTCTTAAAACTCAACATTCAAAAAACTAAGACTGTGGCATCAGGTCCCATCACTTCATGGCAAACAGAGGAGGAAAACATGGAAACAGTGACAGATTTTCCTTTATTGGGTTCCAAAATCACTGCAGATGGTGACTGCAGCCATGAAGTTAAAGGATGCTTGCTCCTTGGAAGATAAGCTATGACAGACTTCAGTTCAGTTCAGTTCAGTTGCTCAGTCGTGTCTGACTCTTTGCAGCCCCATGAACTGCATCATGCCAGGCTTCCCCGTCCATCACCAACTCCCGGAGCTTGCTCAAACTCATGTCCATTGAGTCGGCAGTGCCATCCAACTGTCTCATCCTCTGTCGTCCCCTTCTCCTCCTGCTTTCAATCTTTCCCAGCATCAGGGTCTTTCCTAATGAGTCAGTTCTTAGATAATGACAAACTTAGATAATGTATTAAAAAGCAGAGATATCATTTTGCCAACAAAGGTCCATACAGTCAAAGCTATGGTGTTTCCAGTAGTCATGTATGGATGTAAGAGTTGGACCATAAAGAAGGTTGAGCATGGAAGAATTGATGCTTTCAAACTGTGGTGCTGGAGAAGACTCTTGAGTGTCCCTTGGACAGCAAGGAGATCAAACTAGTCAGTCCTAAAGGAAATCAACCCTGAATATTCACTGGAAGAACTGATCCTGAAGCTGAAGCGCCAATGCTCTGTATGAGAGAGTACACAGAGAAACAGTTTCTTTAAGACAGAAGCAAGGCAAACATGCACACCCAGTGAGGAATGTGGGGTGTCCTGATGGAGCAAGAATGCGATAAGTCAGAAGCAAGGCAGAAATATATACCTGAGGAGGAATATGGGCTTCCTGAGTGAGGAGGGGTGCAGTAGGAAGGTGATTTAAATCACTAATATAGGACACTTCTTCCACTTCTTTATTTATATTTGGCCAATTATTTTGTTTCTTTCTTCACGACTGACTGGGCCTTGGACCCTTTCTAAGATGTGTTCACAACTTTTCTAAGGTGGATCCTACTGCAGAGTCATGTGTATGGATGTCCACACTTATTATGGGGTGGGGCCCATTTCTTTTCTGACCCCAAGAAGCCTTCCTGTGCATGTGCAGACAGGGAAGTCTTCCTTGACTTCAGGGGTGGGAACCTTATCTCTTTATTTTAGCAAAGCTCAGCTTCTGCCATTAGCTTTGCCCTTGAGGTGTCTGGGTGATAACAAAGCTTGAATTTTACTCCATCTGACAAACTCCAGCTGTCCAGCCCAAGGGTCCATCTATCTCTTACCTCAGGAACATTACTCTTGAGTTTGGTCCTTATGATTCAAGTTAGTTCCATTTCACAAGTCGTTTTGAGTGTTCATATCACTGTAGTGGGTGCTGTGCAGACTAGAAGGATGGAGATGATATGGTTCCATCCCTCAAGAACTTTACAATCAGGTAGAAAGCTAAGAAGGATCTGGAAAAAGTCTGGCAGTGTGAGATACTTGCTGTGCTCTCATCCAGAGAATAGAACCCTGCAGGAGAAGTGTGGGTGGGAATAGGGAACAAAAGTTGAGCTGAAAGGATAAGAAGTGTTTCATAATGGAGAGAAGGTAGGAGGTGAGGACACTGGGTCGAAAGGAACAGGAATGAAAAAGAAAGGCTTAGAAGAGAGAAACAACTCTGCGTGTGTGCTCACTGTGTGGGTGTGGGTGGGTGGGGGGCAGCGGAGAAGTACAGGGTGCTTGAAGTACAGACCTTGTGTGTTCCATGCTACTTGAGATACAAAGACAAATCAGGCTCCAGGGCACCCCAGTCCAAAAGATCTAGTATGGAAGATAGATGTAAATAACCTTAATATGAAACAGATTGTGAGAGATGCTCTGGGAGAGTCAGAGGACTCTCTGAGCGCACCTCAGAGAGAGATTTAGGAAGGAAGAATTTTATAGGACTTAGCATGATTGGATTCAGGGAGTTAGATGGTTAGAGAAGTCAAGATGACTTTTGCATTTCAAAGACAGTACCTTTGAATGATGGAGTAAAAGACACACATTTTGTTCCTTTTTCGGGTAAAATTTATAATTTTATAAACTTCACAGTTCTTTCCCTCTTACTCTAGACAACATCCTTTAGCTTTCTTCACACTTTGGAGTATTAATTTATCTAATGTCCTCATGTGTGCTGTGCTGTGCTAAGTCACTTCAGTCATGTCCAACTCTTTGTGACCCCATGGAGTCGGTTGCCATGCCCTCCTCCAGGGGATTTGCCATCCTAGGGACTGAACCTTTATTCTTATGCCTTCTGCACTGGCAGTTGGGTTCTTTACCACAAGCCCCACCTGAAAAGCCCTCTAGTGTCCTCAAAAATGAGTATAAAAACTAAAGGCTACCCCAAAGGTTTCCCCTGATAAAGGGTTTCTCTGATAGCTCAGTTGGTAAAGAATCCCCTTGGAATGTAGGAGACCCTGGTTTGATTCCTAGGTTGGGAAGATTCAGTGGAGAAGGCATAGGCTACCCACTCCAGTATTCCTGGGCTTCCCTTGTGGCTCAGCTGGTAAAGAATCCACCTACAATGCAGGAGACATGGGTTCAATGTCTGGGTTGGAAAGATCCCCTGGAGAAGGGAAAGGCTACCCATTCCAGTATTCTGGCCTAGAGAATTCCATGGACTGTGTAGTCCACTGGTTTGCTAAAAGTCAGACATGACTGAGTGGCTTTCACTTGACTTGACTTGAGAAGAAGGCAAAAGAAAAGAGATATCCCACCTTTGGTGTTCTCGTATAAAATAATATTTTGTTTAGATTTGAGGAAAGGGGAATTTTTACAACCTTGTTAAATTTGCCAGGGGAAGAAGACTGGGTCATAGAATCATACAATTGTGGAATTTTAAAGCACCATGATCTAGTTCTCCTTCATAATAACTTAAAAAGTTTTTTTTTCAGATGACTGAAAGTCAGTTAAAATCATAACATGTGTGTTGCTGGAGTTGATCAATGTACACAGTGATGCTCACCAGCTTGCTGAGGTGACCTCCCTGTGGGCAAGGACCAGGATGCGAAGGTCACACATCTTACTTAACACAGGGCTCTAACTCTGGAATGGTAAACTTGTAGCACAAGGGAGACGGTCTACTTGATGTTCTAGAGAAGCAAAGCAGACATCCAGGGGACTTCGAATCCAGCTTTCAAATGAAGTGTTTTCATTTCTCCTAAGGTTCCCTGATTGGCTATTCAGTCTCAGCAACAGGCAGACTAGGAATAACATCTCTTTCTTCCTCCATAAACTTTGTTATTGTTATTTAGTTGCTAAATCATGTCTGACCCCATGTGACCCCGTGGACTGCAGCCTGCCAAACTCCTCTGTCCATGGGATTTCCCAGGCAAGAAGACTGGAGTGGGTTGCTATTTCCTTCTCCAGGGGACCTTCCTGACCCAGTGATAGAACCTGCATCTCTTGCATGGGCAGGTAGATTCTTTACCATTGAGCCATCAGGGAAACCCTCCATAACATGAACCTCTTATAAATTCTCAGTGTATAATATAGAGTATGTATTGATTGGCAACTTGCTTTTCTGATCAACTGTAATACACTTTTGCATTCATTTGATGGTCAGTTGAAGTCCTTATAAAAACTATCTGAAAGTGTGTAAGGTAAGTTTGCACAGTGGTAAGGCAGATAACCTTGGACTGGCTTCAAGTTCAAACTCCACGATGACTTGCACATTGTATAACCTTGGGAAAAATTCTTTATCTCTGTACACTTCAATTTTCTCATGTGTAAAATGAGTGAAATAATAATCCATGTATCATAAAATTTGGGGGAGCATTAAATGAGTAATGTAGATAAAGGGCTTAGTGTTTGCCTCGCTCATAATGAGAACTCAATGTATCTCAGCTAATTAAAACAAACAAAACAAGTTTGTTGTAAAACATATTATATAAGTTCATCATTACTGAAAATATAAATTACAGTAAGATATATAATGAGTCAAGAGTTAATAGTGTTTATTGCAAATAGCAAACATATTTTTCAAACTGGGTTTCCAAACTCACAGTCCCTCTCAGTAGGGCAGATAACCAATAAAAAGTGGCCATGTTTGGAAGCCCTTTTATGAAGACCTTTCATGTTGTTTGAAATCAGTCATGGGAAGACTCCTGTGAAAAATCTTTTCCAGAATTAGTCAGGAAATGCCTTTCTCCTTCTGAGGTTTTCTAATGAAAAGGAAAGCCACGTCACTCACAATCCTGCCTATTTTGACTGTCAATAGCCTCATAGCTAACTTCTGTACTTAGCTGCAGAAATTTGCTTTAACATAGACTGACTTATTTCTCTGTCTCTTTTTACTCATTTGAATGATTTTCAGGCTTCCGAGGCCATGGTGTAGTAGTAAAGAATTTGCCTGCCAATACAGGAGATGCAAGAGACACAGGCTCGCTCCCTGGGTCAGGAAGATCCCCAGGAGGAGGAAATGACAACCCACTCCAGTATTCTTGCCTGAAGAATCCCATGGACAGAGGAACCTGGTGGGCTAGTCTATGGTGTTGAAAAGAGTTGGAAATAACTGAGCGTGCATGCCACGCCAGTGATTTTTCAGTTTTTTGATCTTTGTGCCTTATATTTTAAACTCTCTCAAAACCCTTTTATAAGATGGAGGAGAGAAAGGTAAATAAATACCACAAAACATTGTTACGCAGGGTGGGTTTTCTTATAAACAAGTCCTCTGCCCAGTTCTACACACCTGGTTTGAAACATTTTTTTTTTTTTTGACCAAAAATCATCAAAATGGCAAAGTTGCTTTCTATATAAACATTTATTTTATATTTTCAAAGACTGGGGTGTGAAAATCCCACCCTCACATATTGTTTAAATGCAAAGGGAAAAAATGTCTTATAAGGGTTAAGGCTGTGATGTCGACTGACCTTGTGGGGACATAACTTGTTAATGAGGCCAAACAGTTAATAATAATCATACAAAAAAACAAATGACCATGTAAACACAGCAGGTAATATTTATAGAATCTTTTGCAAGGTATCCTCATATACCGAGTTCATTTTTCACATCAACCCTCCAAATGAAGGAGCATTATTTTCAGCTCCACTTAGTATGAGAAAACAAAGTCTCGGAGATGGTTGGACTCATGCCCCAGGTCTCACAGCAAGGAATTACCCTAGTCAGAATTTAAAATAGATCTTGAAAATCCCAGGTCCTATCCACTATTCCAGGATGCTTCCCCAAGGCCTAACTTTGTGAGTGCAATAAACAAGATTCTCCTTTAACCTCTGGTCTTGCATCCAAAGGACTGCTTGATGGAGAAGAGCAGGAGAAAGGTAAATGTTTCTAATTAAGAACTGTCTTTCAGGTATGTTTCACCTGGAGGTTTTTCTTTTTCTTGCCTAAAAGTAGGATGATCCTGAATGCCAGTCTCCTCATAGTTGGGGAAGGGGTTTGGCAGAACAGATTCTGCAGTAGCAATTAGTTGAGCCCATGGAGTTGGAAGAGAGTCACGTTTGCTGTCATAGCTACACTTTCGTGGTCTTTGCAGTGAGAACCTGTCTAGAGTCCTAATTCCCCAGTGGTGAATTCAATATAAGGCAAGTAGTGAATTTCTGTGAATTGTAAGTATCTGACCTGAGAATTTTGGTTTTGGGGTAAAAAAGATACGACCAGTTTGAGTGAGACTGAGTGTGAGATGAAGACTTGATCAATAAATGAAGATGGGGCTTCCTGGAGATCAAGACAACCTCTAGACATAGTACCATCAAACAACTTAAAAAACTTTTTTTAAATTTATTTTCTTATTTGGCCACTCCAGGTCTTAGTTGTGGCACTTGGGACTTTGGTCTTCACTGCAGCATATGAGCTCTTAAGTTGCGACATGCAAACTCTTTAATTGTAGCATGCGGGATCTAGTTCCGTGACCAGGGATTGAATCGAGGTCCCCTGCACTGGGGACCAGTGCAGAGTCTTAGCCACTGGACCATCAGGGACGACCCTCACTGAACTTTTGAGGAGGGATGGGTGTCTAGGCCTGACTTAGACTCTGATTCTACCCACCTGTGAATTGTATTTTATGTGTACGTGAACTGTTTAGTGGAGGTATGAGGTGCATTCCATTGCTTGAGTTCAGTTTTTCCCCATCCTCTTTTTTTCTTTTTCTTAAATCATTTTAAAGCACTGAGTTACAAGAGCTCTTCAGGTATTGCTATGGAAAAGCCGCTAGAATGGGTGGCTTGGCTTCACCACCCTGGTTCCTGGGCAGACTTGGATCAACAGAGCTCTTGGAAGATCTGTATCTGCTTCTACTCAGATGCACTGCTCCTTACCAGCACAAAGTTATATTTTCTTGGAGGCTTCCAGATCGTTCAATATATTTTCTTTTGGAGAATGTGTTTTCTTTTGGTGGCCATTTCATACACAGAGGAACTATCAGTGTCTCTGCTTTCCCTTCAGGGAACAACTCCTAAATTTACAGAGTTTGAACTTCTAAGTCAGTCTCATTTTCCAAGCAACAGTTTCGATGGGCAAGGTAAGTTTGAACAACATTACCTTTTCCAGAACACTTCACATTTTGCTTTGTTTGCTCCAGACACGCCCCTCACCAAACCACATTTTTTAACCTTTGGCTTTGTGAGAGAACAAAAGTCCCTCCTATCAGGAGTAAGGAAGCCACCTGAACCATTCTTTTTATATTTCCAGAGATAGTTTATGGGGCCACTGAAAGATGTTGATGCTATCTTTTTAATATTCTGAGAAATAATCCTATTAAACAAAAAACAAGGGAAACTCTTATGCCCACAAAGCCGAATTACCCAAAGCCTCCTGGCAGGGGTCAAGTTACCTGACAAAACCCTAGCTGTGCGGGGCTTCTATCTCTCCATCTCGGGCTCGGTGAATGAACAATAATTTGTGGATTCTGCTCATCTCTCTTTGCGAACTTTGTTCTGTGGAATTAGATACAACTTTGACAAATTAGAAAAGGCTCCCTCGTGCCCGCTGTCCCTGGAGCAGCACAGGCCGCTGATTGTGCGCTGGTCCTCTGAAGTCTGGCCGTGTCAGGCCATCAGCGGCAGCCTGGCCACCAGAGCTCTCTTTTTAATAAGCGTATCTGTCAGCACCAGGCCCTTCGGATCTTCCGACCTCTCTCTAATCCTCAGGACGCACTGACTTTCTTCTCTGTTTCGTGGATGGCAAAAGGCCCTGTGCCGGGGAAGAAATCTCTTCTTTGTTTACAGCATAGAGGCAACAAAATTAACCTTTGAGATTAACTGTAAATGAGTGAGGATCATGTTTTGTCTTTCTTCAGGACCAGGGGTCTGGATTAACATATGCAGGAGGGAGGGAGCATGTGCACACGTGTATATGCGTGTGCACACCCCAGCCCAACTCCCATCATGACCCCAAATATCTTCCTACTCTTGTTCTCCTTTCATTCTTTCTCTAGTTAAAATATAGTTGATTTGCTATATTTGTAAAATTAGTATATACTGTGTTATTCCCATGTGTACAGCAAAGTGAATCAGTTATATGTATACATGTATATTTATATGGATATATATGTTCTTTTTCTGATTCTTTTCCATTATGAGTTTTTCCAAAATATTGAGTATAGTTCTCTGTGCTCTACAGTAGGTCCCTGTTGGTTATCTATTTTTTTACAAATTTTATTTTATTGAAGTATAGTTTATTTATAATGTTGCATTAATTGCTGCTGTACAGCAAAGTGATTCAGTTATAGATATATAAACATACACACTTTAAAAATATTTTCCATTATAGTTTACCACAGGATGTTGAATATAGTTCCCTGTGCTATACAGGAGGACCTTGCTCTTTAGATTACCTGTTTTATATATAGGAATGGGTATCTGCTAATCACATACCCCTAATTTATCTCTCCTGCACCCCTTTTTCCCTTTGGTAACCATAAGTTTGTCTTCTATGTCTGAATCTATTTTTGTTTTGTAAGTAATATCATTCCCTTCTTTATTCAGATGTGGGTTTATTCTGGAATGGATAGAGCTAATAAATAATATTCCATTTTTTTTTCTAATCTTCAGTTGCGTTGGGATCCGTGCATGTGCTCAGGGGTGTCTGATTCTTTGCAACCCTGCCTGACACCTTCTGTAGCCTGCCAAGCTCCTCTGTCCATGGGATTTCCTAGGCAAGAATACTGGAGTGGGTTGCCTTTTCCTATTCCAGGGGATCTTCCCAATCCAGGGGTTGAGCCTGCGTCTCCTGCACTGGCAGGCAGATTCTTTATCATTGGCACCACCTGGCAAGCCCTCTTAGGAGAGGGATACAAAACACCAACATATTATAAATGATGCTTGATAGGTTAAGGATAAAAGGGTCATTATGTGGGGTTCTTTGGCCCATTGGAAGTAGACAGTGTCTTGGTACAGAGCAAGGATCATGAATGACGCCACAAAGAGGGCAGGGTGTCTTTTCATTGGTTACATGGCAGTGTGTTCACATTTAACAGTCTCGAATAGCAGAGTCGTGATTCTCCAACACACAGGGAATACCTTGCTGGTAAATGATTCTTTCCTGTTTTTTTTAAACACAAATTTTTGAATAAGACAAAGAATTGAGAGATTGTATTCATACTCATTTCTAACTGATTGCATTCAAATTGCAGTTTGACTCAATTACACTTGCTTAAAAATTTTTTAACAGTTAAGTTAAAACAACACCACAAACAACAGCTATGAGATGACATTTGTATTGGGGAGAGAATGGAAACCTCAATATAAATGTTATGATTGGTCTCTGGCAACATTTTCTTTTCTCTCCCAGTCTCACACTTTTTGTTTTATTAAATTTTTTTGGCAATATTCTGCTACTTTTTTTTCCTATAGTCACTTAAAAAATATTAGAATATAGCTGCTTTACAATGTTGTGTTAGTTTCAGCTGTACAGCAAAGTGAATTGGCTCTATGTATACCTGTATCCCCTGTTTCTTTGGATTTCCTTCCTGTTTAGATCACCACAGAGCACTGGGTAGAGTTTCCTGTGCTATACACTAGGCAATCGTTAGTTATCTATTTTATACATGATATCAGTAGTGTATAAGATATGAGAAGAGGAAGTTGCGACGGGCGTATTTCTGACCTATGGGGAGCCCAGAAGTGGACTCCACACATCCTTTACGTGTTTCTGAGAGTGTCAGGTCTTCCCATTCTGAGGCGTGCTCTCCATTTCTGATGGGGTCTTCACTTTGGAAAACCAGCTCAGTGATGACAGGGAGTCACCACCACGACAGTGACCAAATCCAGATGCCCTACTTGAGGCTCCCGTCTCTGTTTCTCGAAGTAGCTGAAATGCGTCTGGGACCTGGGATGGTGAATCATTCTGGCCACAGACAGCTCTTAAAGCCAATGGTCCTATTAGAAGCATATTTGGATCCCAGCCTTTTCCTATTTGGTTGACTTCTGTGGAATTTGACTGCTCTTGTAATTTTGTTGCCTTTTGTCAAACAGAATTAATTTCTGCTAGTTTAAGTTCTGCCCTGTCTCTTTCTCCCTCTCGTTTTTAGTAAATACAACAAAATGAAGTGATGTCAGTACAAACATATTTTCTTTTTCGCTGAATTGTGGCAATGACCGTAACAATGAAGCAGAAGAGAAAAGGGACTTGGTTGCAGGTGCAAGATTGGGGTTATGCCAAATGGAGAACCAACCAGGTCCGTGCCCAGGAGCCCATCACACGATGATCAGCGCTTCAGGGGAATGAAAAGAACATGTGTGTTGGGATTCCCGGTTTCCCTGTTATCATTGTCTAGGGCTGGGGTTTAACGCGTGCTGCATTGGTTTTGGCTGAGGAAAGTGCTTGGAGGAAGCAGTTTTTTAAGTTCACTTGATATCTCTATGAGGTAATAAAGATCTTTATTTACAAATAATGCACTTTCTGGGAAGTGCCTTTTGTGGCATTGCACACCCTAGCAAACCGATGGGTTCTTTGTTTTGACTCGGTGGGAAGGGCAAAGGCTGGCATATAGGCTGCTCGTTTGCAGCTAGACATTTTACTCTCTGGGCATGTAACACTGTTCATCTTTTAACCTCTCTGCAATTCAGGATTCTCATTTCTGGAATGGAGTTAATAATGCTGTAAGATTCACTGAGGAACCAAGAAATTAAAGGGCTGCGTTTTACATCCCAGCTGCCAGATATCTATCTTTTGAAATGCTGTCAAGTGTCACCTGCTCGGGGAAGCCTTCCTGGATCACTGGGGTGCTGGATGGACCCCCGCCCTCCTTGGTAACAACACTTGTCTCACTACACATAGCCCTGGGTTTATTTGGTTATTCCATCACTCTCCTGTAAGCTCTTTCAGGGTAGAAAAAAGCATCCTTATTTTGTATCAAATGAAACTTATAGCTGAGCCTGGTGCCTGGTTCCTAGTAGGCAGTGGGTAAAGATAGTTAAGTGATGGACAATTGGAACTTTATCATTAAAAGAGGTGCTCAAAATATACTGTGTATAAAATAGATAACTAATGAGAACCTGCGGTACAGCACAGAGAACTCTACTTAACACTCTGTGGGACCTGATTGGGAAGGAAGTCTAAAAGGGAGGGAATGTATGTCAATGTACGGTGGATTCATTTTGCTGTACAAGAGAATCTAATACAACATTGTAAAGCAACTATACTCCAATAAAAGCTAATTTAAAGAAAGCACTAGATGCTAATGTCTATCACCTCCTCATGGCAATGTATGATGAAACAAACTTTAAAATTTCAAAATAAATTTAAACACATTCTTAAAATAGAGTTCCTTAAAAGTCCATGAAATAGAAGGAAGCAAACAAACAACAAAAGACCTTTACTGGGAAAAAATGTTTGCAGTGCCATTTCTCTCCCCCACTTTCTCCTATGAAAGGAAGGAGAAGGCATTAAGACTAATGCTTGAATACTGGGGAGAAGATGAAGGTTTTGAGAAAGTGCTGGGTTATATAATCACACCAATAGTGCCTAGGATTTTTGTGTGATCTGCACAACAATGCATCTTTTTATCTGTGTAAAGTGAAGTAAAAATATTTGAGGCAGGTCTTTTGGGTGTTTTTGCCTGGTAGGAGAAAGAACAATAGAAGATATATTTTGGGTTTTCCAGAAGTGAGGCCAAATCTGTAAAACGAAATTGATTTCTCTCAACACACATGACTGCTTTGATAACGCTGGTCTGAGGAAGAGATGGCATGGTTTTTCTCTCTCATCTGTTCCTGTCAGCCTTCCCCTCACATCCGGTATTTTGTAATAAAATTTCCAACAGATACGGGTTGTTCAACAGTCACTAGCAATGCATTGATTAATTATGTGTACCAGACTTTCAGTATATAATTAAGCTAAACAAAACTGCATTAAAGTAATATGAATAATTTGACTTCAAGCCACCAAAACAAGGAAACAGAGTGAAAGCAGAATCTCTGACCTCATTCGCTTTAGCATATTGGAGGAGACAAAAATATAATCAGAGTTATAAATCACACAGCTGCCATAATACAGTGATGCAAAAAGGAAGTTGTTCTGACCTTTGATTTGGAGGCGTTTCAAAGGTAGAAATGAAAGTGAACACCGTTCTGCTAAAAATAAAATTCTTCAGCTAGGAAACACAACAACAACCAAACCCATTCCTTATTTATGTGGGTAATGTTTGTTTTTGTTGTTTTCAGCTATTCTTAGATTTTCTTCAATATGACTGAAGTGTGGAGCATTGATATTGTCTCAGAACTATGTTACGTTGACATGCTTTTAATGTCTCTAAAACCAAAATTTAGAGAATGAACTATATTTCACATCCACAAAAATAGGATGAGCTCTTAATACCCCTGCAGATTTTCAAAGTGGTATTTATTCAGTGTGCATTAATTTGAAAAATGTAGAAAAATATGTCAAAAAGAAAAAAGTCCATTCATAATTCTACTCTTGAGGATCTTGAGGTAACCACAATCAATACCAGTTTCTTTCCAGTTTGAGTTTATGTGAATGTATGTGGAACTGATCATCATGTTGTATATATATTGTGGTAACTGCCTCTTTCCCTTGTGCCTCACATGCATTTTTCCATTTCCTTAAGTGTTTCTCCAAAATAAGAGTTTAATTGTTTAATATTGATAGAATCCTGTCAAAAGGATAAATCATACTTTATTTAACAAGATCAATGTTTTTTAACATTCAGTTGTTCCCAGTTTTTAATCATTATTTTAGAAGTCCAATGCACTATCCATTGTGCAACAGAGCCAGGTTTTAAAAATTACTGGAAGCAAGCAAAACACTCAGGGAATATTGCCAATATATTATAATAATTATGAATTTAGTATAACATTTAAAAATTGTGCATCATTACATTATATATCTGTAAGTTATATAATATTGTATGTCAATTATATTTCAATAAAAATAATATGGAAAAGCAAAACACTTGAATAAACAGAGCTCATAATTCTGTATGCATGATTCTGATTTTTGCTTCTTGTAAAATTCCAAGAGAAATTCTTTCCATAAAGGGTATGAGCAGTTTTAAACCTCTTGCTACATCATGTCAAAGTTTCATCCGGAAAGGCCAGAAAGGCTGAGTCTTTGCACCTCCAGCAGGAGGGGATGAACCATGTGACCAGCCTTGAGAGAGGATGTTCTTAGAGGAGTATTTCCATAGAAGCTTGGAGTGTGGGGTAGGGAGGGAATGTGCAATCATAAAATTGAAGAATCTAATTTTCCGCCTTGTTTTCCTCCATGCACAAACAGTAGCAGCAGAGGGAAAGAAGGGAAAGAGTTGTGAAAAATGTCAAAAGTCATCTGGATGTATCGTTCTTGTGAAAACCTGTGGGTGAGGCATGAAAACCTATTTAGAGTGAGTAGTCAATTCATCCCTCATTGGCATACCAGGAAGAATTTAAAGTGCAGAGATATGACAAACCAGCTTAAAAATGAAAAACAAAACAAGACAAAAAAGACCCAAACAGAAAGGCCTATGTATCCAGACTTACCCAGTAAATGGGTATCTTCACTGGTAATAGATTTTATTCAAGATGCCACCCTTCCCCCTTTTCTGAGAAATCTTCTCCCACCTGGTCCATGAAATTTGGCACCTAGCAAGTATGGTTGTATTCTTGACCTGCTAATTAATTAGACTGGCTGGCTCAAGCTAGGTTGACTAGAGATAGTTTTCTGAAGATAGGAAGTTGGTCTTTGACATAGGCTGGTATTCTTTTGGTTTCAAGGAACAGAAAACTTAATATATTGTCTTAAGCATAAAGGTGTTTTGTTGACTCATGTACCCGAACTGCTCACAAAGAAACTTGGGCTGCTGGAGTGATTTGATGGAGGACTCAAAAAGATGTCAGCCAAGTCTTGGCTTCCTTTCCTTTGAGTTGGCTCAGACTTCTAGGTTACTCCCTTTGTGGTAGCAGGTGACAGCAGCTCCAAACTCACGTTCTCACTCAGATAGACCTGGAGCAGAAGAGTGAGACCGTGTCCTAGCTTTCTAGACAAGTCTTTCCTAGATTCGGTCTAATTGTAGCTATTTAGGCCTATGTCTTTCCGTGAACCAGTCACTGGCCAGGGACATGGAATCACTGGTTGACTGAAGCCAGTTGAGTTTCCCGCACAGAGTCGGACATGACTGAAGCGACTTAGCAGCAGCAGCTAGAGTAGAGGTCAGGCCCATCTCTCAAGCACTGCATGCTGGGAAACTGGAATAGTGTCCAGAGGGGTAACTACATCCCACAGAGGAGATCAAGAAGTATGCACTAAAATCTCCCTTGTGGTTGGGACTCTATCTTGTAAAGCTCATCCTCATGGAGGGTGAATTCTACCAAATGGGTGAGCAGTGGTAGA
Organism: Ovis aries; assembly: GCF_016772045.2. Taxonomy (NCBI): domain Eukaryota; kingdom Metazoa; phylum Chordata; class Mammalia; order Artiodactyla; family Bovidae; genus Ovis; species Ovis aries. Next base: position 40,599,168 of record NC_056056.1, read on the forward strand.
ATGACCAAAATAAATAGGTGGGACAGAGAAGCAGAAACAGGAGTGAGGAGGGAATACTGATGGATTTGTATTTATTGTTTCTAGTCCTTTCAAGGTCTAGTTCTATCATATCCTCTGTTTCTTGAGAACTCCCCATGTCCTCATAATAACATCCCCCTTTCTGATAAGTCATTCTGTGTAGTTTCCTGAAGCCACATATGCACTAATAATGGCTTCCAGAATGTTCCCAAGTCCTGCCTACCTGTACTGTCTCCTTTGGTTCAGCCATGAGCCTTTGGTTTGACAGTTCTGTTCCCTCCTTTAAAGGTGATCTTATAAGGCATCTTGGATTAATTGTGACAAGCAAGAACAGGGAGCAGTAAGAGCTGACCATGAACCTGAGACAGAATGGCAATAGTTTATTGTGCCCATTTGATATGTGTACAAGGATGACATTTGACTCCATTTACTTAGCAGATGTTTATCAGTTTCCTCCACGGGAATGTTGCAAAAATCTTCAAAGGAGCCTTTTTTCCCCTCCCTGCTGTACCTTGGATGCGATGTTCTGTGAAATATGTTAACTTTTTTTTTTTTCTTTACCAAACCCATAAAAATGTCCTGGTTGACATGCAATGTTGTGACAAGCCGTGGTAGATCGTGTCAATCATTTTGCTTTATGTTACGTTAAGTGACATATTGTAATGTGATTGATACAACACGGGATGACACATCATAATGCAAAGTATCATCTGGAAAATGTAGAAAAACAACAGAAGACTCGAAGCCGCTTTTACTTTCTAATTCTTTGAATATGTTAGTGGAAAAGATCTCTTTCATTAGGATCGTTACTAGGGAAAGCGTTCAGGTCTTTCTTGTCCGGGTTTGCTCTTGCTTCCTTTGTAATTAACAGGTGACATGGAAAACAGTTGCATCTTCAGGGACTGATAAGGTCTGGGTTTGAACTGAATGTCTCTAAGCCTTTGTGGAGCTCTTTAGTGACCATATCTTTTCTGCACACTCAAATTGCTTTCTCTTAGTTCTGATAAAAAAGAACTTTTATATCAAAAGAACTCCATCCACTCACCCCAGGTAATAGTCTCCTCTTTAAAATCTCTGATATTTCTTTCCATTGTTTTACAGGGACTGGGGAAAAAACATCTTTTCAGATTTCACTGTAAGGTCCGTGAGGGTCTCAGAGGAGAATATCTTTAAAAATGTGTCCTGTATCTTCAGAGTCATACACAGTGCCTGACACATGGTAACACTTACTATGTGTTTGTTGAATGCCTTGTTGAAGAATCTTTATCTTTAATTATATGTTATTTGCATTTATTGAGTGACATTTAATCAAATAAAACGTGAAGTATTAGTTTCTTAGGGCTGCTACAGCAAATTATTACACATGTGGTGGCTTTATTCTCTCAGATTTCTGGGGGACTGAAGTCTGAAATTAAAGTGTCAGCAAGACCAAGCTCCCTCTGAAGACATTAGGGGCAGATACTTACTTGCTTCTTCCAGGTTTGGTGGCTCCAGGGCTCCTTAACTTGTGGCCTCATACTTCCAAGCTCCATTTCTGTCTTCATATGGCCTTCTCCTCTCTCTGTGTGTCTCTTTCATTAGATCTCATCAGGACCCTTGTCATTAGATTTTTGAGTTCACTTGGAAAACAATCTCAAGATGGATGATTTCATCTCAAGATCTTTAACTTATATCTGCAACTACTCCCTTTTCCAAATAAGGTTATATTAAAGCTTCTTGGTGGACTTATATTTTGGAGGCCACCGTTCAACCCAATATAGCCCTATTAGCAAAAATAATAAGATAGGTTAGTTGGGGGAAGTTAGCATTTTTGGTTGATGGTTTCATAAAATCTCTTTGTTTTGATCTACATTTAAGCCTGTTTCTGTTTACTTTTATATCTAGTAATGATTGTAGTATGAAGTTAAGTATATGTTTCTTTAATAATAGATAACTCTATAATATCACAGGCAGCTTTCCCCATCTGAATATGAATTGGCACTAGTAACTAAAGATAGAGAGAATGGAAAAAGCTGAGACGCATTTATTGCCATGACACAGACTCTTAAAGTTCTTTAAAACATGCCAACTGACCTTATATCCTCCATGAATGTACATGATATACATGAGATTTGTCCTGTATTTATACAAAGTATGTGGAGGAATTCCGGCTGGTTGAGGATTTTTAGGTAGTTTTCTTAAAAGTGAATTTCAACCTGTTACCTACCTTTATCACCATATCCACCCACAGATGTAGGAGTTCAGAGAAAAGAGAAAAAAGAAAACTTGGAGTGATCAGGGAAGGTTTTATGGGAGAAGGGACATGAAAGGGGATGGGCTGTTCAAGGAAGAAGATACTGCCTCGTGGTCAGCCTTAGGGCCACCAAATGCTCATTCAAAAGAACATCTATCCTCCAACTAATGTGGGGCCAGATCCTGATGCTGAAAGCTTGGTCTCTGTGTATCAGTACCAGGCTGAATCCTGGAGACAGAGCTTTGGGTAAAGTAGAAAAAAATAGCTTAATTGCTTTGCCAGGCAAAGGAGGACACAGCAGGCTCCTGTCCACAAAAACTCTGTGTCCCAACCCAGGGGAGTTTGGTGAGGAGTTTTATGGCAATGGTTCAAGGGTGGCGTTGTGGATAAGATTAGGGGGTGTATCAGGTAATCTTAGAGCGTCTCTGGTTCCTTTATTCTGGCCTAAAATGGTCTTCTCTGGTATGAAGAATGCCATTGTTGGGTTTTATTCTACAAAGGGCTTAAAGATATTGTTTTGTGGAACCAGGACCATGCCCCAAGGCTGCAGTATAGTTTCCCGGCAGTTCCTCCCTTGTCTCTGCACCCCCTCTCTTCCCATATGGATTATGGACTGTCCTAATCTGCTCTTTGGAACTCAGAGGAGTTCATGGAGGCTGGAGGTGGACAGAAAGGCTTCCATGCCCCAGAGCTCCATAGGATCCTGCTTGGTTTCAGTCCTCTTACTTATGCTGCACAATACATCTCTGGTCCTTCTTTTTAAGGCAGCAAGACCCTAGACTTATATTAACTTTTCCTCTCTTTGTTCAATATCTTGTGGCTGCATAGAGTAATTTAATAAATCAAAATCATCTTTTTCAATTTTCATTGTGGCTACATTGGTGTTCTTTTGAATGGAACTCAATTATTGGGATGGCATATATTACTTGAATCATTTTACAGCTCAATCAATACGCATATCTTCATAATAAATATTGATGTTCCTTGGAAGCCTCTACCAGTGTCCCACACATTCAGCACAGCTGTCAGGATCCAGGCAGCTCTGGGTAATTAATATTTTTACTTTCTTCTTCCTTCTTGAACTTATGTTTGAATGTGGTCCTTCAAGTAGTGAAGAGGAATTCTGAAAACAAAATCATTCCTGAATCTATTAACAACACTTCATGCAGAACTCTGAGAACTGAAATGTTCTATGGAACTTCAGTTCTGCAGAATAAAGACTCAACTCATGGGAGAAAATGAATAGCCTGAATGCTTTCATCTTTGAAAATGACCGGCCAAGAAGAAATAGAATGTTTCCCTAGTAGGTTTAAAAAGAGGAAAAATCTTAACTAAATCCTCAAACAAATATCAAAGGCTTGTAGCTAGGAAAACAAAGAGGCTACCTGGGGACTGTGTCTTAAAGGTGCAATGATATCTGAATATCTGAAATCCTAAGGTCATGACCACTATGTTTATTAAATAATATTCTTATATGATCTTATATTTGAGTATATTCTTATAGTCAGATATAATTGATTATTTATTTTGGAGTTCAATACACAGTGAATTATTGTCAAGCAAGCGGTAACATATTTGAACTGCTAAAATATTTTGGTTTCCAGTGAGAATTCAACCCCAACCTATAGTGTCCACAGTGAAGGCAAAGGGTCTTACCTACATCTTCATAAAAATAGCTAGTTTCTCACCCTCACACCAATGCATGTATTTCCTCCCAAAGAGCTTATGATGTAATCTCCTGAATTCTTAGTCATAATGTGCTCTGGTAGCTCAGATGGTAAAGATCTTCTTACAATTTAGGAGACCAGTGTTCAATCCCTGGGTCAGAAGATCGCTTGGAGAAGGGAATGGCAATTCACTCCAGTATTCTTGCCTGGAGAATTCCATGGACAGAGAAGCATTGTGGGCTACACCCTATGGGGTCACAAAGAGTCAGACACAACTGAGTGACTAACACAGGCACGTACTTTATCTACCCAGCTTTTAAAAAAACTGAAGTACCGTTGTTTTACAATGTAGTGTCAGTTTCAGGCGTACAGCAGAGTGATTCAGTTATGCTTATATACGTATGAGTGAGTGAGTGAGTGAGTGAAGTCGCTCAGTCATGTCCGACTCTTTGCAACCCCATGGACTGTAGCCTACCAGGCTCCTCCGTCCACGGGATTTTCCAGGCAAGAGTACTGGAGTGGGGTGCCATTTCCTTCTCCAGGAAATCTTCCTGACCTAGGGATTGAACCTGGGTCTCCCACACTGTAGGCAGAGGTTTTACCATCTGAGCCACCAAGGAAGTCATATATATAAATATACGTATAGAAAATATAGATATAGAGAATATATGTGTGTGTATATATATATGTATGTATGTATATATGTATTTGTTGTTGTTTAGCTCCTAATTTGTGTCCAACTGTTTGTGACCCCATGGACTGTAGCCAGCCAAGCCCCTCTGTCCATGGGATTTCCCAGGCAAGAATACTGTAGTGGGTTGCCATTTCCTTCTCTGAGGTATTTTCTGAACCCAGTGATCAAACTCACATCTCCTGCACTGGCAAGTGAATTCTTTACTGCTGCTGCTGCTAAGTCACTTCAGTCGTGTCTGACTCTGTGCGACCCCATAGATGGCAGCCCACCAAGCTCCCCCATCTCTGGGATTCTCCAGGCAAGAACACTGGAGTGGGTTGCCATTTCCTTCTGCAATGCATGAAAGTGAAAAGTGAAAGGGAAGTCGCTCAGTCGTATCCGACTCTTCGCGACCCCATGGACTGCAGCCTACCAGGCTCCTTCGTTCATAGGATTTTCCAGGCAAGAGTACTGGAATGGGGTGCCATTGCCTTCTCCATCTTTACTGCTGAGCCACCAGGAAGTCTTTTTCAGACTCTTTTTCATTTTAAGTTATTACAAGCTACTGAGTATAGTTCCCAGTGCTATACAATAGGTCCTTGCTGTTTATCTACTTTATATACAATAGTGTGTATCTGGTAAGTAAACACCTAGGTACTCTTTTTTAGTTATCGCTAACTCTTTGGAACCCAGAGCACTGACAAAGTTATCTTAGCCAGGGAGATAAATCAGAGAAAAACAGAACTGTTTTGACTCAGAGTCTGAGGCTACATTGTAGGACAAGAAGAATTTTGCTTTTTGGTTTCACAAGCTAAGATTTTTTTCTGAAAAAAAAAAAAAATCTGGAAACAGGCTTGCCCTTTGAGTGCCTACTGTGTATACTCAGAGGAGAGTTTTTCAAATGTTTCCAAAATATCTTCTCAGTCAGTTTGTATTAGGTATTGTCCCAATGACTTTATTTTGCTTTTGTAATTTGAGATACGTTTCAGTGTTGATTTATTACTGGAATGTGAACCTCCTTGCCAGGGGTTATAAAAGGAAAAGGCAAGCCCTTCACACATTTAGCAGTATCACAACAGTGTTGTCTCTAAACTTTGAAATCTTTAAAATGGTCTAAACTTGGAACCCATTCTCACATATTTCTGTGAATTTATTTCAAACCTTTCCCAGGCCCAGATATCTTTTTAACATTTCATGTTGTAATTTTCCTACTTATTTTTATTTTTCTTATTCCCAAGGCTAGAAAGTCAGCTCAGAGTCAGAAAATTTTAAGTAAGTAAATGAGAGACCTGAGTATAAATTTAAGGCCTTCTATGTTGCTTTACTCTGTGTCTGTGTATATATTTGTACCCGTAATTTGATAACATGGGGCACTGAATGAAGAAAGTGAGGAATGATCCAAATATGAGGGAGTATGCACTACATATTCAGACCTTATCAGCTCCAGGATCAGTTATCTGTTTGAGGAAAATTACATTGCATCTGTCAATAGACTTAATAACTCAGTGCCTGCTATTTGATAATGGATAATCACACAAATTCAGGAAGCTAGACCATATGCCATTCAAGTTTTTTCTATTCTCTTATTTACCTTAATTTTCTAGATGAGTGAAATTATCTAGTCCTGGACTCAGGATGGCATACATGGGAACAGAGCCTGCAGGAATCCTGCTGCCTCTGATGTTAGCCCCTTGCAGGTTGCGGCTGCCGGGTTATGTCTGCCACCATGGCATCTAATTGAAACGGGCAGAGTTTGGAAAATTGTAAACGTGGACAAAGCAAGTGACTGATGGATGGAAAATCACAAAGGGCAGATGTGGAAGAGCTGAGGGAATTGGCCGGTGGGAAACAATGAGGCTGTGGGGGCTAAGGATCCAAGCTGTAAGGAATATTTCTGATCTCTGTTTTTAAACCAGAAAGAATAGAGACTAATGGTGGAGATGATTTAGGGATGTTTTTCCCTGGAAGCGGGGGATCTTTCAGGGACCCTTCGTTTGTAATGATTCAGGAGGCTATTTCTATTTATAGAACAATTTCTCTACTCTCAGATAATATGGTCATTGTGTCACTTAGTAATAATTTTGACTATGATTATTGCATGAATTAATTTCAGTGATAAACAAGTAGATGTTCCTTGTTCTCAGACATCAAGAAGACTAGATGCTGGCACTTTCTGGTGTGGATTTGCTCAGGGATGTCATTTCTGACTCAAACTCTTGCACTGTTGTGCTATGCCCTCTGTACCAGGGCTCTTGTCAAGACAAGACAAGAGTGGCTTCCTGTGGTTACCAGGTGGCCACTGCATCTATTGCCACCTATACAAGATAGCAAGGGAGGGAAGGAGCCATTAGCATCTACCCCTTCACACAGAAGCAAATCTGTCCTAGAGGCTCCCAATAGACATTGTCTTTCATCCCGCTAGCTAGAACTGTATCATATCAGTATTTTGAACTTCTAAGAAGCTGGACAAGTGAGTACATTGCTTGGGGCTAGTGTATTGCTGCTTGAAAACAATCGAGAGTTCTGTAAACAAAGAAGAATGTATGTGAGTTAGACAATGAGCAAGGAATGCCACCACTGTCTACTTAAGCTTTACTGTGGAAGGAGAATAAGTTTTGGACAATATGTTAGTTCACATAGTCAAGGAAGAGGTGGTCTAAGTGATGCCAGGAATGGGGGCTACCTGGAACTGCTGTAGTCTTTTTTTTTGTTTTGTAGTCTGTCTTTATATAGTCTTTTTAATAGGAATGAATTGGATGCTTTGGGAATTTGTATCAAATCAAGAAAAATCACAAGAATATACAATGGAGCACTGACTCAGAAAACTGAATCCACATTTTCAACCTGGTTCTTAGCTGAAATTATCTCCTAGATTTCTACAAGGCCAGAGTCTCAACTAAGTTCCTCTTTGTCTTGCTCCCAGATTTATTGACTTTTAGACCTCAGGTTTCTGTGGGCTGGTAAAAATAATCATACTGTGCTCCTCGAGGAAGAGAGTATCTTGCGGAAATAAGAGTATGTCACATTTTAACTTAATCACACAGGTAAGACCATGAAAAATGTAGATGTACTTCATACCTATGCTACATTTTTCCCCTCCACAGGGAAGTCCACAGGATTTGATAGGCATCCGACACCTCCAAAGATGCTAAAGAGGAAAGTTGAGGCAGATCTTATGCTTTTTTTGCAGCTGTGGAACCTGAGACTCACAGGCTTTTTTCTGAGTCATCCAGGAATTGCCAACATTGCAGATACTGCTGTAAAACTCTTCCACTCCATCACATGGCCTTCTGGCAAATCTCTCCGAAAACTAAATCACCGCCATGGGTCAAGCAATTCCTTCTGAAGTGAGGAGTTGTTTGAATGGTCAGTTAGGGTATGCCAAAGGCCTCAGTCTTTGCAAAGGATTTGTGCCAAAGGCCTCAAATTTGTGTCAGTTAGGGTGTGCCAAAGGCCTCAGATCTTGCAAAGGATTTGTAGGAAGTTGGGCTTATCTTGGTAGATTCATGAGGGTTTGAATATGTCACCATTTTTTTGTTTTTGCATCCTTTAAATGACAGGAAAAGAGTAAACTTCTTTTCAACTTAGAATTTGTATCCTTCATTCTCGTACTTTGTCATGAAATAGCTGTGAGTCAAGATGTAAAATTGTAATGTTGACTGTCCATTTTTTCCTCTCATTTTCTCACTCAACTATGTTGTATCCACTAAGCCCCCAGTGTGGTTCCAGTGGGGGAGAATATGAGCCAGGTGAGGTTGCTGCTCCCTGGGGCTTTCATTCTGGCAAATGGGAGACACAAACAATAAATGCACAACTGGTGGTTTCAATGAGCTGAGCTCCAAAGGGCGTGAGTAGAATAGGCTTCATCGAGGTTCTTTTCTTTTGTTTATATAGTCGTTCCTTGAAACCTGATTCTTGCACTTTTCATCCCTGTCCTGGGGCCAAAATCTTGGGCTAGCAGCACAATTTTCCCAGTTTTAGTTACAAGAAGAATCTCCAAGGTATTTGAAGAATACTGTTCTAAGATAGAACAAGGCAGGTTTGCTGTAGGAACAGGAAACCAAAAGCACCGTGGTGCCCTTGCTTCCCGGGGAGAGGGGAGACAGCTGGGGAGCAGCTAAGGTGGAAATTAGAGTCGGGGGCTGGCCAGGTCCTGGGCCAGGGGTGCACGTTTTGTTTCCAGACTGAGCAGCAGCATTGGAGAGTATTGAGCAAGAGAGTTATGTACTCTGATGGTAGCTTCAAAGGTCATTGACCTTTTGAAGGGGAGTGGACTGTAGGGAAGCAAGAGAGGAAACAGAGACACCAGTAACTGGGGAAGATTCCTGCCCTGGTCCAGGGGAGGGATGAAGGTGAGGAGGAGTGGGTAGAGATGATTGGGGGAATGCAGTCTTTCAGGTAGATCCTTCTTTCTTCCAATCCATGAAAACTACTATGGTGGCCGCCCTGCTGTAGTACTTAGTTAAGTCCTCCACGGATTTCACTTGCACATCTTTGTGAGTTAAAGAAGTGCCTTTTATATGACTTAGAGCAAAATGTATCTTGTGGCTTTCCTAACTTCTTTAATATCTCACAACCCCTTTCTAAATGCAGATCTTAGAATATAAGCATGTATTAAAGGCATAAAATCAGGCTAAGGTAAACTTTCCCTGACTCAGAATTTTTCTAATTGTCACACCTTGGCATAATTCAGCCTTTAGTCCCTACAAAGAGGAAAAAGGATTATTAAATATTGGGAGAATTTAGTTCTTCTGACTTATAAAAGAGGTATTATCACTGCCCGTTCACTTTTTCCACCCCCTCTCCCTTCCTTCCTTCCTTCCTTTCCCTTTCTCTCACTTTCCCTTTTTCAGAAATAAGAGAATGGGAAGGGAAAGGACTAAATTCATCTACTTTGAAGAAAAAAACCTCAAGGGGTGTCAGTGCTTGTTATTATAATAGATATTGTTAATAGGAACAGGGTAGCTAAGGTGAAGGAAGAGAATAGATTTATTACTTTTATTTGGAGTTGCACCAATTTTTTGGTACCTAAGACCAACGGATAACTACCATCCTTTCAAAGTTCAAAAAAGCCATGTTGTTAACGTGATGCCATCACTTACCTAGTTTTATGTTTATACACATTTGTCTCTAGTTTGAGGAAATGAAAGGAAACTCAGTAACAACTTCAGAAAACAAAGAAACAATCTGTGATAAAACCATAAACCACCTCAAGGGCCGCCATAAAATTTCAGTGCAGTATATGGTTTCAAAATAGAATTTGTGAAGCAAAAATCATGACTAAAGTAAGAATAATATGAGCTCTGTGTGGTCCTACTGGTCCTTGCTGTGTAAGTTAAGAGCCTTGAGGAGTCTGTGTAAGTGTCCTGGTGCCTGTTGGGAAGGGACGTGTCATGGGTCCCCAGAGTCTGGCAAAAGGACTCAGGGGTGGGCTGAGCTTGTGACTGACCAGGAAAGCACCCGATGCCCCGCCTGAGATGTGTGCTCCGTGAGCTCCCCGAAGAACCCCAGCATCCATCTCTGGCTGCACTGCTGCAGACTCATCTCCTCCCATGATAGCAGCTGCCTGTTCTGATGTCCGGTTTCTGGGGCTGACATCTGGGTCAGGTGGGAGGGGGGGAGTTGGTCCCTCTTTCCCTGCCCCTGCGCCCCCCGGCTGCAGGCCAGACCCCAAACAGCTCCAGGAAACTCATTCCGAAAGGGGGATAAACAAATCTATGCTTAGATATTTTTTTTTTAAGGCTTTTTCCCCTAAAATGGTCCAGCTGTGCTGTGTCCCCATCCGCCTCCTCTGCTTCTTCCAGTCAGTGGGCTGGGCTGGCTACAGTTCCCTTCTTTGCTCCTCTCTGCCAGCATCACAGCCTGCAATATCGCCAAGAGGTTTCTTTTTTTCCCAAGGCAAATGAAACTTCATGGACCATTTCTTCCTTCTTTCCTAGAAGCAAAGACTGGCACAAAGGAGGGAGTGGGAAACGGAGCAAGTCAACTTCTCAGCACCCGCCACAGAGGAAAGTGCTGACCCAGCCAGCAAGGGGCCCTGGGACCCAGCTGACTCCAAAGCAGATGGCGATGTGAGGGGCACATTCATCACACAGCTACCTGAGCAGCAGATGAACAAGATTCCCAGCAATCCTGTGTTCAGTCTGTAGCTTAAGAAATACAGCCATCTTACCCTCTCTCTCTCTTTTAAAGTAGGAGCAGATATTTTTCATGTCTCACCCAGATGCTACTATTTCTCTGTTATTTGCACTTGCTGTGTTGAAATGCAACAGATGTTTCAAAAGGGTTTAAATTCCTCATGAGGGACTCTGACAAATAAACTGCACACCTCACTTTACAGCCTCCCTTTGCTCAGACTCTTGGCAGACTTTTTTTTTTTTTTTTTTTTTCAGGCTGGAGAGAAAGAAGAAGAATTCTGGTACAAAATGACAGTGGAAAGAATATAACAACAATCATGATTGTTTATTGAGCTCCCATGGTTTGTTGTGTGGATCTGAGTGTGTGCCTACCTATGCTCATATCTGACTCTTTTGCGACCTCATGGACTGTAAGCCTGCCAGGCTCCTCTTTCCATAGATTTTTCCAGGCACGAACACTAGAATGGGTTGCCCTCTTGGAAGAAAAGTTATGACCAACCTAGATAGCATATTCAAAAGCAGAGACATTACTTTGCTGACTAAGGTCCATCTAGTCAAGGCTATGGTTTTTCCTGTGGTCATGTATGGATGTAAGAGTTGGACTGTGAAGAAGGCTGAGCGCCGAAGAATTGATGCTTTTAAACTGTGGTGTTGGAGAAGACTCTTGAGAGTCCCTTGGACTGCAAGGAGCTCCAACCAGTCCATTCTGAAGGAGATCAGCCCTGGGATTTCTTTGGAAGGAATGATGCTAAAGCTGAAACTCCCATACTTTGGCCACCTCATGCGAAGAGTTGACTCATTGGAAAAGCCTCTGATGCTGGGAGGGATTGGGGGCAGGAGGAGAAGGGGACAACAGAGGATGAGATGGCTGGATGGCATCAGTGACTCGATGGACATGAGTCTGAGTGAACTCCGGGAGTTGGTGATGGACAGGGAGACCTGGTGTGCTGCGATTCATGGGATTGCAAAGAGTCGGACGTGACTGAGAGACTGAACTAAACTGAAATGAACTGAACTGAACTCCAGGAGATCTTCCTAACCTAGGAATCGAACCTGAGTCTGTTGTGTCTCCTGCATTGGCAGGCAGATTCTTTACCACTGCACCATCTGGGAGGCCCTAGAATGGTTAATTACCCAAAGTGGTTTTCTCTTTGTTATTTTACTTGACACTTGTAGCTCTCCAAAGAGGGCAGATATCATTGCCCCCGTGTTACTTATGAATAAATTGAAGCACACACAAGATAAAGAAATTGACTGAAAGTAAAGCTGATCCATATTTGAAGAAAGAACTTGAAGATAGATCAGGGAATCTTAGTCTTTGAGCACACGTAAAAAAAACATTGAAATAAATTCTTTCAATAAACCAAATTCCCCAGCCTTTACCAGTAAAAGAGGTCACAGCATAAGTAACACCCACATTTTATTGGATTTTAGCCCTCCCTGTATTCTTTCTAAGAATCCCTTGGTGTGTCTCAGATGTATTCATCCATGATTTTCTTGCTTTATTTTTTTTATTAATTTTTATGGAAGCATAGTTGCTTTACAACATCGTGTTAGTTTCTGCTGTACAGCAAAATGGATCAGCTATACAGACTTCCTTCCCATTTAGGTCACCACAGAGCATCAAGTAAAGTTTCCTGTGCTGTACAGTAGGTTCTCATCGTTTATCTGTTTCATACATAGTGGTGTATATATGGCAACCCCAGTCTCCCAACTCATCCTCCCACCCCTTTTCCCCCTTGGCATCCATATGTTTGTTCTCTATGTTGGATCATTTACAGAGATGTGGATGGACGTAGAGATTGTCGTATGGAGTGAAATAAGTCAGAAAGAGAAAAATAATGTATATTAATGCATATATGTAGAATCTAGAAAAATCATATAGCTGATCTTATTTGCTAAGCAGAAGTGGAGACCAATGGCTTCCTTATGCTTTGTTTCCCTTTAGATGTCTGAGCTGTGGGCCTGACTCTTGCTGTGTATATAGACACCTTTCCTTCCTGAGACCTTCGGGAAGCTCCAGCCCCAGGCCTGTCACCCTGTACTCTGTATGCTGCACTGTGCTGGAGCCAGGCTGTGACCCATCCAGAGTGGGACAGTCCTTCTCCCTGAGAAGCTCCAGTCTCCTAGGTACTCCCTAAGTCTTATGCTAACAGCTTTTTACTAGAACCTTCGCTCTGCTCAGGGTCTGAGCTAAGTGCTGTCTTAGGCCCGTCCACTCTCCTCTTCTCATCTGTGAGCCATCCATTCATCCAAGTCTGACTTAGGTTCATAGAGCACACACCACTTTTGGGCCCTCTCTTTTCAGCTGTTAAATATTTTTTTTTAAAAGCTTTTTAGTTTGTATTGGGGTATTGCTGATTAACAATGTTGTGATCGTTTCAGGCGAACAGTGAAATGTATGTAGTTTCAGCCATACATACATATGTATCCCTTCTCCCCTAAATTCCTCTCCCATCCAGGCTGCCACATAACGTTGAGAAGAGGTCCATGACCTACACTGTAGATTCTTGATGGTTATCCGTTTCAAATATTCAGCTCTTAAATATTGAGCAGCTTGAAAAGGACTGATGAGCTGCCTGAGCAACAGTAAAGTGTAGCTGTTCCTCATAGTGTCCTTGCTTGCTCCTGTTAGGTCTGTTGGCAATTCTCCAAACAGAACCAATCAGTGGCCTTGAGACAGAGATGAGAGCAGATCATGGTTCTTGGTCCACTGTCTAGTTGGAAAGGGTGATGGGAGAACAGGGTGGGAGCCCTGGGCTCCTTGTCATTCCTGCCATCTCTCCATCTCTCTCCAGAGGGCTCTTTTCTCATGTGGTCCAGTCTCTTACCTCTGCTGGTCTTTGCACTAAAGTCACCTTATTAACAAGACAACTAACCTATTTAAAACCATCCTAGGCCTACCTAGGGACTTCCCTGGTGGCTCAGTGGTAAAGAATCTGCCTGTCATGCATGAGCTTCAAGAGACATAGTTTTGATCCCTGGGAAGATCCCCTGGAAGAGGAAATGGCTACTGACTCCAGTATTCTTGCCTGGAAAATTCCACAGACAGAGGAGCCTGGTGGGCTATAGTCTATGCGGTCACAAAGAGTTGGACACAGTTGAAGTGACTGAGCAGGCATGCAGGCCTAAGTAACCCACTTCTCTGTTTAATTGCTCTCCATGGCATTAAAAAACAGATATAACATAAAACACACATAACAAAGAATGTATCACCTCATCACTTAATTGAACTTCTAAGTGTACAGTTTAGTAGTGTTAAGTATATTCACATCCTGTACAACCCAACTCCACAACGTTTTCATTTTGCAAAACTGAAATTCTATGCCCACAAAACAATAACTCCCCTCTCCCCTTTCCCGCAGCTTACGGCAACCACCCTTATCCTTTCTGTATCTATGCATTTGTCTACTCTATGTACCTCATATGTGCGGAAACATGCAGTATTTGTCTTTTTGTGACTGGTTTATCTCACTTCATGTGATGACCTCAAGGTTCATCCAGGCTGTACTTACCATGTGCCAGAATGTCTTTCCTGTGTCAGTTCAGTCAGTTCAGTCACTCCGTCGTGTCCAACCCTTTGCTACCTCATGGACTGCAAAGCTCAATAATATTCCACTTTACATATATACCATGTTTTGTTTATTCTTTCATCTATCAGTGAGTACTTGGATTGCTTCCACCCTTTGGCTATTGTGAATAACATCTCCATAGCATTTTTCAATTTTATTCTAAATTAAGGGCTTCTTTTTTGTCTGATACCTTTCATTAGAATATAAGGCCAAAATTTCCTGTCTTTTTTGATTCCTGCTATGTTCCCAGCTCCCAGAAAAGCATCTGGAACATCACAAGTACTCAAAAATGTTTGCTGAAACACAGGTGGACCTAGAGATTTTCATACTAAGTGAAGTCAGTCAGGCAGAGAAAGACAAATATCATATGAGAGCACTTACATGTGGAATCTAAAAAAAAAATGCTAAGATGAACTTACAAAATAGAAACAGACTCACAAATAAAACAAGCTTGTGGTTACCAAAGGGGAAAGGGATGGAAGAGGGATAAATTGGGAGTTTGAGATTAACAGATACATTTTACTACATATAAAATAAGCAACAAGGACTTACTGTATACCACAGGGAACTATATTCAATATCTTGTAATAAAGTATAATGAAAAAGAATCTGGAAAAATACACACACACTCACACACATATACATACATACATACTGCTATTTAGTTGCTAAGTCATGTCAAATTCTTTGTGACCCCACGGGACTGTAGCCAGCCAGGCTCCTCTGTCCATGGGATTCTCCAGACAAGAATACTGGAGTGGGTTGCCAGGCCCTGCTCCAGGGGATCTTCCCAACCCAGGAATAGACCCCATGTCTCTTATGCCTTCTGCATTGGCAAGCAGGTTCATTACCACTAGTGCCACCTGGGAAGCCGTGTGTGTGTGTGTGTGTGTGTGTGTGTGTGTGTGTGTGTGTGTGTACACTCATATACATATATATTGTCTTTCAGTTGCTAAGTTGCGTTTGACTCTTTGTGAACACATGGACTGCAGCATGTCAAGTTTCCTTGTCCTCCACTGCACATAAAACTGAATCACTTTGCTGTGCACATGAAACTAACCAAGGTGGTCTTAAATGGTCTTTTATTTTTTTAAATTTATTTTTAATTAATTTATTAAAAAATTTTTTTTCACTTTATTTTACTTCACAGTACTGTATTGGTTTTGCCATACATTGACATGAATCCACCATGGGTGTACATGAGTTCCCAAACATGAACCCCCCTCCCACCTTCCACCCCATATCATCTCTCTGGATCATCCCCGTGCACCAGCCCCAAGCATCCTGTATCCTGTATCGAACATAGACTGGTGATTCATTTCTTACATGATAGTATACATGTTTCAATGCCATTCTCCCAAATCATCCCACCCTCTCCCTCTCCCTCAGAGTCCAAAAGTCTGCTCTACACATTTGTGTCTCTTTTGCTGTCTCACATACAGGGTCATCATTACCGTCTTTCTAAATTCCATATATGTGTGTTAGTATACTATATTGGTGTTTTTCTTTCTGGCTTACTTCACTCTGTATAATCGGCTCCAGTTTCATCCATCTCATTAGAACTGATTCAAATGTATTCTTTTTAATGGCTGAGTAATACTCCATTGTGTATATGTACCACAGCTTTCTTATCCATTCATCTGCTGATGGACAGCTAGGTTGTTTCCATGTCCTGGCTATTATAAACAGTGCTGCGATGAACATTCAGTTACATTATCTCATTTATCTTTAGGTCAACTACAGACCATGAACCCTTTCTTTCTTCAATTGGACAGTGACTTTGAAAGCTGAGTCAGATTGGAGGGCTTTCTAGGTAGGACAGTGGTAAAGAATCTGCCTGCCAATGTATGAGATGGGTTTAATCCCTGGGTTGGAAAGATCCCCTGGAGAAGGAAATGGCACCGACTCCAGTATTCTTGCCTGGAAGATTTCATGGACAGAAGCACCTGGCAGGCTACAGTCCATGGGTTCACAAAGAGTCAGACATGACTGAGCAGGCACAGATACACACACACACACACACACACACACACACACACACACACACACACACACACACACACACACACACACAAGATGCAACTTGCCTGCTGTCCTCACCAATATGATTATCTCAGTTCTTTCCTCACAAGGACTAATGGGGAGGGGTCCTAAGATACATTTCTCAGGATACTAGCCTGAGTTTTCATTGCTGCTTCCCATCCAATGCTGCCATATTCCTCAAGTCATAACTTACATGTACAGTTAAGCTGGAGAGACTGAAGAAGCATAGGATAAATAGAAACTCCTGTTCACATTTGTGCCTTGCCTTTTTCTTATCTTTATCAGCTATAGAGTTTAAGGACTAGATTCCAAAGAACAAGAATGCTGAAACATTAGCAGGACTTTTTTTTTTTTCAGTAATTATTGATGAAACTGGAGCCCAGTAGGGAATAGAAGTACCTTTCGAATTCTCAATATCAAGTTGTCCTTAGAATATTCTGAGTGTAAATGTGTACAGTCAAGTTCTTCAAAAATCGATCACTTAGGGTCACTCAAGTGTGGTCTGGGTACAAGCAGGGACGTTAGCCTCATCTGGGAGCTTGTTAGAAAGGCAGAGTCTCTGACTTGTCCCTGGCCTGCTGAATCAGAACCTGCATTTTAACATTATCTGCAGGAGACTGAAATACATCCCATCTTAGTTCAGGCTGCTATCACAGAATACCACAAATTAGGTAGTTTATAAACAGCAGAGATTTATTTCTCAGATTTGGAGACTGAAAGTCTGAGATCAGGGGGCCAGGGTGGGTGGGTTCTGGGGAGGGTCTCTTCCAGGTTACAGACTGCCTACTTCTTGCTGTATCTTTTGCATCCTCACGTTGTGGAAAGTGAGCCAGCAAGTCATCTGGCCTCTTATTATAAGGGCACTAATCCCATTCATGAAGACCCCACCCTCAGGATCTAAACATTTCCTAAAGGCCCCATCTCCAAATACTCTCACATTGAGACTAGAGTTTCAACATATGAATTCTGGGGGAACATCAACATTCACTTCATTGTGTACACTAAAATTTGATGACATTATCTTAAGATATTTAGTCATCTAAGTAATATATTCTTGCCCAAATTTTAGGCATAATTACCTTTATTGTAATTTCAGAGACTAAACTCTAGTCCATACAAATAATTTCTGACTTCAGCTACAATAGTTACCTTATGTCTTATCTGGAAATCCAGTTTATTCTAAAAGGTCTGCTAATTTCCAGACTGTAGAAGTCACTTTTTGAATCAAGAGTCTATGCAATTTAAGATTCAGTGGTACTTATGGAAAAGTACTTTAAATAGGGAGTTCCCTCGTGGTCCAGTGCTTAAGACTCTGAGCTTCTAATGCAGAGGCACAGGTTCGATCCCTGGTTGGGGAACTAAGATCCTACATGCCATGCAGAGTGGCCAAAATAATAATAAAAAAATAAAATAAATCCTAAGAAAACCACACACACACACACACATAAAATAAAACAAAAACCTTCAAAAAGAGCAAAAGTAAAAATAATGCTTTGAGTTTTCTCAGAATATTTAGGTCCCTGTTGGGCATTGTAGTGACGTTTTTCTGAAAGAGATGGAAATACCAGACCACCTCATCTGCTTCTTGAGAAACCTATATGCAGGTCAGGAAGCAACAGTTAGAACTGGACATGAAACAACAGACGGGTTCCAAATAGGAAAAGGAGTACGTCACCCTGCTTATTTAATATATATGCAGAGTACATCATGAGAAACACTGGTCTGGAAGAAGCACAAGCTGGAATCAAGATTGCTGGGAGAAATATCAATAACCTCAGATATGCAGATGACACCACCCTTATGGCAGAAAGTGAAGAGGAACTAAAAGCCTCTTGATGAAAGTGAAAGAGGAGAGTGAAAAAATTGGCTTAAAGGTCAACATTCAGAAAACTAAGATCATGGCATCCAGTCCATCACTTCATGGGATAGATGGGAAAACAGTGGAAACAGTCAGACTTTATTTTTCTGGGCTCCAAACTCACTACATATGGTGACTGCAGCCATGAAATGAAAAGACACTCCTTGGAAGGAAAGTTATGGCTAACCTAGATAGCGTATTCAAAAGCAGAGACATTACTTTGCTAACAAAGAAAGGTCTGTCTAGTCAAGCCTATGGTTTTTCCAGTGGTCATATATGGATGTGAGAGTGGGACTGTGAAGAAAGCTGAGTGCTGGAGAATTGATGCTTTTGAACTGTGGTGTTGGAGAAGACTCTTGAGAGTCCTTTGGACTGCAAGGAGATCCAACCAATCCATTCTAAAGGAGATCAGTCCTCGATGTTCACTGGAAGGACTGATGCTGAAGCTGAAACTCCAATACTTTGGCCACCTCATGCGAAGAGTTGACTCATTGGAAAAGACTCTGATGCTGGGAGGGATTGGGGGCAGGAGGAGAAGGGGACGACAGAGGATGAGATGGCTGGATGGCATCACCGAATCGATGGACATGAGTTTGGGTAAACTCCAGGTGTTGGTGATGGACAGGGAGGCCTGGCGTGCTGCGATTCATAGTGTCGCAAAGAGTCAGACACGACTGAGTGACTGAACTGAACGGAACTGAACTGGGCATTGTATATCTAGAGATGGTAAAGGGCTTTAAGTGAATTAATGTCATTTGAGGTGCCTATGTCCATTCTCTAAAACTAGATTCCAGCAGTGCTTATCAATACATCCAAATTCTCTCACTTGTGTTTCCCCTATGTCTGCTATAACTACTGCTCAAAAGTACAACTCCGAGTTCAGACCCTTAGTGATATCATTTCAGGTTATCACACTTTCCCCCTTCTATCTGAATTATTAGATGAACTTGGGGAATATACACATGATATCAACAGAAGTTTCTCTTTATGGAGCTCAGGTGTCAAGTCTAATTGGTTGAGTCACTGTCTTTAGCTTAGTGATCTCACTCTTCCTTGTTGGAGTAATTTCTGTACTATGATACTGATCTCGGGTAGGCTCAGCCTGCAGTGGCTTGCAGCCAGTCTTAGGTTCCCAGCCAGAGACTGGCGCTGGGTTGGGGCCGTGAAAGCATGAGATCCTAGTCACTAGACCAGTGGTCAGTGACAAGAGCCCTGGCCCTTTGGCTTTACAGAAAAGTATTCCCACAAAGATGGAAAATAGTGAACCGAATAAAGTGTGTATTAAGAGGGGAAAAGGTACAATACATGTGGATAGACACAGGGGCAGACTTAGAGGGAGAGTCCCTGAGTTGCACCCTCATGGCTTCCCGTTTAAATCACTTACACAGGGTATTTTTTCTGGTTATCCTTTAGCCAATCATTCTGATTTGCCTGGTTCACAGTCCATATTTGGTCTGTCTCAGGATCCTTCCATGTGTGAGTACACATCTCTTAGCCAAGATAAATTCTACTGCAAAGGCATATGGGTAGAATGTCCCTTAACATAATATCACCCTTTGACCTCCAAGGAGCCTTTCTGCACACGTGTGGTTACTGAGCTCTCCTGACTTCAGGAATGAGAAATATGCAGTCTGGGAAGGACCCAGCCTTCTCCCTTAATTGCATTCCTGCTTTTCTGTTCTTGGAGTTTCCATCCACAGGGAATGAATCTCCAATTGCTTTATCCTGGGGTGGAGCAGGGGTGGGGAATATCCTGCCTCAATATATCCATAAGACCTAATTGAAGTACAAATAGCCTGGGGTCAATAGTTTGAAAAATGTTTCTTATTAGGGCACCTCCCCTGATGAAAATATCATTATCCCTGTCTTTGAGAAAAAAGGACATGCTTGAGACATACTCTTGAGACACACTCTTCGTCCTTAGGCAATACTGTGAGTCAGGAGCCCCAGTGAATCAGAACTTGAAGTTCAACAATCATGGGAGTTTAAGTTCCTCATTGGACCGATGGGGAAATTGAGGGTCAGAAGATTTCACTAGTCTGCCTGTAGTTACATGGCTTGTGGGAATCAGATGAAACGAAAACTCGGTGATATCACCTCACTCTCTTAAATAAAAGGATGGAATATGTGCTGACCAGTAGTCCCACAATTGAATGCACTTTATTTAAAAATACAAGCAGGTATGCCACAAGGAACTCCCACTTAACCTGCTAGTCACCAACTCCTGCTGAGAGAAGCATCTCCACACTAAAAAATAGGAGGGTATTTTGAATAAGCAAGAGTCTTTGGAGGTTTCTGGATCTGGTCCTGATAACAGGTTGAGATTGGCCCTGAAAGAGCCAGAGTATACCAGTGATGGCACTTTGTGTTCTTATGAGCCCCTCTTTCCATTTTCTGTTGCCTTAAAGTCAAGTTATAGAAAAACTAGGCAGGGTGCCTCAGTTTGGGCCAAATGAACTGTGTAATAGCAGTAGTTACAATTGATTCCGGAGGACACACTCACTTTGCTTCTTTCATTTCTATGTTATGAGGCAAATAGAAACAAGAATGAATATTTGGAGCAGGGAGTGAAAAATCACTGTTTGTTTGAAAAGGCACCAGCACCGATGTGCGAGCCCTTAACCCAGGGCGGATTAAAGTGCTTTCGAAATGTCTTACAACCAAGATCAGACACAGCAATTCTGAGAGCATCAGTAAAAGATGCAGCATTGAGCATCTCCAGCTTTAATCACAGGTGATGATGAGGGTCTTGCTATCGTTCAGTATCTGTCATGCAGCAGACTGGCAAGTCTTCCCTGGCAGAATGATGGAAGGGGCTGAAATAATAAAACAGTGGTAGCCAAGTGCTGCTTCAGGACAGCCATCCACTGTTTTTGAAGAAGCTGAGTCTAAAAGGGAGGAGAGTGTGTGTGGTGGTTCTTTTCTGTTTAAATGTCCCGTTTCATGTTGTAGTGTTGATTTTAATTCAGTTTGTATTTGATAGAGGAAGAGCTAGTTTGATTCTAAACAGGATCAGTGAAGTGAAGTGAAGTCACTCAGTCGTGTCCGACTCTTTGTGACCCCATGGACTGTAGCCTACCAGGCTCCTTTGTCCATGGGATTTTCCAAGCAATAGTACTGGAGTAGATTGCCATTTCCTTCTCCAGGAGATCTTCCCGACCCAGGGATCGAACCCAGGTCTCCTGCATTGTAGACAGATGCTTATACCGTCTAAGCCACCAGGGAAGTCCAAACAGGATCAGGTAAGTGGCTAGTGAAGTTCTGAGTTGATTTCAGTTAGCAGAGACTGGCCAGAGATGGTTTCCAAAGTACCCAGGTGAGCAAGGAGCACATCTCTGGACCCAAAACACCATGTCCTACTGCCTCAGCTGGTCCTGGCCTCGTGGTGGCAGGATGGGAGACCTCTGGGAACACAGTGTGGTGTGGGGCCAGAGCTGGCAGTCTGCTACCCCTTCACACTAGAGGAGGCTGGGGCTTCCAGGCAAGGCGGTTCCTTGAAAATTGGTAAAGCACATGTTGTTCTGCAATGGAACCATGTCTTGAGAGTCCTTTGTTTAAGTGAGCTGTGGGTGATACAAGGAGGATGAAATTTTGTCTCATTTGTCAGCTAGGCCTTTCCTCTGTTTGGAAATTAGGCTATTCCTCCACTCCAGGGGTATAGTGACTACTCAATGTTATCTAGTTTTTAAACTTAGTGACCCCCAACCCCCTCTATTTTTTAAAAAAAAAATGGCTCCATCTGCTTTTTATTCAATATTTTGAATTTTTCCTACTAAAATATTTAAAATATTATTTGTGTTCTTAAACATATGAAAAGCCAGAGGAACTTATACAAATATATATTTCTCCTTAGACAGAGAGATGGTTATTTGCTTAAGGTATAGGAGGGGAAACTTCAAAAGACTTTGGTTTGCCTGCAAATTTTATAACCCAGAATTTTTAAAGCATCCCTGAGTACCTCGCCCATAGTTCACTGCATCTTCCAGCTACAAGTGGCGATGGGGCACTCCCCTGAAACTTGCCTTTTGGCACAGACAACATTAATTCCCCACCTGGATATATCACTAATGCTTTCTTTGTTCACAGATTTTTTTTTTCACCCAAGCCAGAATTAAGACTGTTCTGTTCTTATTTCTAGATTTTTTTTTTTTTCAACCTCTCCGGCCAGCCCTGGGAGTTGTCATTGGGCATTAACTTCAAATCAGCAAATGGTGTTTCTTCATTCAGCTAATTTTTTCTCTTAGGTAAAATCCTGAGTCTCAGGTCAGCCTGAAAGTACTAGTGACTTCTTGGTTAAAATCTTCAAGTGAAATATAGAAACTCCCCATTTCACACAATAACCATTAGCTTCGGACTCTATGTTTTCGAAAAAAAGACCAAAACAGCAACCCTCTTTTTAATGGCTCTGGATAATTTCAGTTCAGTTCAGTTCAGTTGCTCAGTCATGTCCGACTATTTGCGACCCCATGAATCGCAGCACACCAGGCCTCCCTGTCCATCACCAACTCCTGGAGTTCACTCAGACTCATGTCCATCGAGTCAGTGATGCCATCCAGCCATCTCATCCTCTGTTGTCCCCTTCTCCTCCTGCCCCCAATCCCTCCCAGCATCAGAGGCTTTTCCAGTGAGTCAACTCTTCACAAAAGGTGGCCAAAGTACTGGAGTTTCAGCTTTAGCATCAGTCCTTTCAAAGAAATTCCAGGGCTGATCTCCTTCAGAATGGACTGGTTGGATCTCCTTGTAGTCCAAGGGACTCTCAAGAGTCTTCTCCAATACCACAGTTCAAAACCATCAATTCTTCGGTGTTCAGCTTTCTTCACAGTCCAACCCTCATATCCATACGTGACCACTGGGAAAACCGTAGCCTTGACTAGACGGACCTTTGTTGGCAAAGTAATGTTTCTGCTTTTGAATATGCTATCTAGGTTGGTCATAACTTTCCTTAATTTCATGGCTGCAATCACCGAGCCCCCCCAAAATAAAGTCTGACACTGTTTCCAATTTAGGATCTCTAATTTTAAGTAGATCTGTGACCATCTGTATCACAGGTGTATTTCAAATGATTCTAGGCCAGAAGACAGTAGTTTTGTGGAGGAAGTCAGAGCACCTTTGTATTAGGATTGTTGTTTAGTTGCTAAGTTGTGGCTGACTCTTTTGTGACTCCAAGGACTGTAGCCCACCAGGTTCCTCCATCCATGGGCTTCTGCAGGCAAGAACACTGGAGTGGGTTGCTGTCTCCTTCTCCAGGGGCTCTTCCTGACCCAGGGATCAAACCCACATCTCCTGCAGTGGCAGGAGGATTCTTTACAACTGAGTCACCAGGGAAATCCTTATATTAGGATAGGATTATTGTACTTTGCAAAGTTGCCTGCTGTAATATTTGGAACATATGTATACTAAGACATTGTGTGTGTGTGTGTGTGTGAAGTTGCTTAGTCGTGTCCGACTCTTTGTGACCCTGTGGACTGTAGCCCAGCAGGCTCCTCCGTCCATGGGATTCTCCAGGCAAAAATACTGGAGTGGGTTGCCGTTTCCTTCTCCAGGGGATCTTCCAGACCCAGAGATCGAACCCAGGTCTCCTGCATTGCAGGCAGACGCTTTAACCTCTGAGCCACCAGGAAGCATTATTATCTGAAATAATATAGTATTTTAGTACCTGCAATTCTACTGTAACTGTGCATCCTGTATTTTAACTGGAAACTCTGTATTAGAACAAAGGAATGAGGCTGATTTATGTGACCACTACAGAGAGAATATGGTCCAGCACTGGGTCTTCCATGTGAGGAGGTCATATCAAGAGAATAATCTGTTCAGGTTACATTGAACTGCAGGGGCAAAATCTAATCCAAGTTTAGATTAGGGTCTAAGAGACTGGGCTTTGCAACAAGTAGAAAATGAGATAAGAAAAAAAAAGATAGTCAGATTAAAAATAAGTAAAATAAAAATCTATTGTCTCATGGCATACAATAAAACAAAATACAGAGGGGGAAAAAAAAAAAGCAGGTATAAAATCAGGTGACCAGATTTGACAGTTTTCTCTCTGAGGATGTTCTCTATTACCCATGCATGTCTTGCTTCCTTTATTCTCCCTAAACTGCCCATAAAGATGGATGTGATTTGCTATCCAGTAATGCTTTAGGAAGCTGAGCATTAATGAAGAAAATATGGCTATCTGTCCTGGCTCAGGACCTTCTCAGCACTTAATGTTAACCAGGTTCTCTCCTGGTTAGTATTAAGATGGTGTTGCAGGCCCTCTTATGCAGCCAGCACTTAATGCACATAACAGGCTTGCTAAACCATTAAGGAAATAGGCATGGACCCACAAATCTGCCACCATGCCGTCCTGACTCCTTGCTTTAGACTGCCATGCTGCGGGGGGAGGGCAGACACTTCTGTGGAAGGTGGGACACTGGGCTAGAAATCAGGAGACCAGGGACACATGGGCCCCTGCTTCCTAGTTTATTTTTCGGTTTGCTTGCCCTTCAATTAGAGTAATAATGATCCTTGTCCTTCCTGTATAAAACAGTGGATGTAAGAATCAGGCAAGCCAGTGAATGTGCAAGTCTCTTGAAATGGACAGAATACCAGATGAACACAAGAGAAGGCTGTTTCCTTTTGCTAGTTTCTGTTGCTCTCTTATTGGTGGGATGGCCACAGGTCCTGGTTTGCCCAGGATGGTCTCGATTTATGCCCATTTACCCAGAATGAGTATTAATAGCACCTCTTTCATTCACAAAAACATGGAAGAGGCACTATGATGTCACTTGAATTATGGTAAATGTGTTCGTGAATCCCAACCTAGGGTATACTTGACCACAGAGACAGAATACTGAAATTAGCACTTGGGGAGTTTGACTTGTTGGAGATCACACAATTGCAAAGCATCTTGGGTGAGTCTTCATCTTCCAATTCCAAGGCCAGGGCTCTGTTACTATACCCAGACCCACTTGGACCTAGAAAGCTAATAATGAGGTCCCAGACAGAGATTGGGCTGAGAATATCCTCTTCTTTCCTTCTCATGATCTCACAGGATAGGAGTCCTCAACATCAGCCCTGCTGACAATTTTGGGTGGGATAATTCTTTGTTTGGAGGACTCTCCATCCCACGCTTCTATCATCTGGGTGCTGAGAGCACCCTTGCCCTCTCCAGCCGTGACAACCAAAAGTGTCTCCAGACCTTGTTAAACACTCCCTGGGGCCAAAACCATGCCTCTTTGATGATCACATGAGAAACGCTGGGCTGGAAGAAGCACAAGCTGGAATCAAGATCGCCGGGAGAAATATCAATAACCTCAGATATGCAGATGACACCATCCTTATGGCAGAAAATGAAGAGGAACTAAAAAGCCTCTTGATGAAAGTGAAAGAGGAGAGTGAAAAAGTTGGCTTAAAGCTCAACATTCAGAAAACTAGGATCATGGCATCTGGTCCCATCACTTCATGGCAAATAGATGGGGAAACAATGGAAACAGTTTCAGACTTTATTTTTTTGGGCTCCAAAATCACTGCAGATGGTGACTGCAACCATGAAATTAAAAGACGCTTACCCCTTGGAAGGAAAGTTATGACCAACCTAGATAGCATACTAAAAAGCAGAGACATTACTGTGCCAACAAAGGTCCATCTAGTCAAGACTATGGTTTTTCCAGTAGTCATGTATGGATGTGAGAGTTGGACTGTGAAGAAAGCTGAACACCGAAGAATTGATGGTTTTGAACTGTGGTGTTGGAGAAGACTCTTGAGAGTCCCTTGGGCTGCAAGGAGATCCAACCAGTCCATTCTGAAGATCAGTCCTGGGTGTTCTTTGGAAGGAATGATGCTAAGGCTGAAACTCCAGTACTTTGGCCACCTCATATGAAGAGTTGAATCATTGGAAAAGACTGATGCTGGGAGGGATTGGGGGCAGGAGGAGAAGGGGACAACAGAGGATGAGATGGCTGGATGGCATCACCGATTCGATGGACGTGAGTCTGGGTGAACTCCGGGAGATGGTGATGGACAGGGAAGCCTGGCGTGCTGCAATTCATGGGGTCACAAAGAGTCAGACACGACTGAGTGACTGAATTGAACTGAGGAGAAAAAGTTGGTTTCGGGCACTTACTTGGTAGTGGTCATAATTGGACTTGGAAGAAGTTGCCAGTTGTATAGTTACAGCTCCAAGCCATAGACTTAATACCGATGACAATCACCATTAATATTTTGAAAGCCCTTTATATTTACCAAAAGCATCCTATGCTTTAGACCAAGATTGCCTGGTCAGCCCCGGGGAGGAAGGAGAAGATCTGCGGTGGTCATGTGTGTGTCACACCGCACATGTGCTGGGCAGCACCCCCAGGATCTGGACAGTAGAAGGGATGATATGAGTGGGGCTGCTTATCACTATAGAATAGTCAGACAGATCCCCATGGGATGCTGTACTCAACACTGGAAGGATCTTTATGAAGACCAAAAGAGTTCATTGGTGATGAATGAGTACCTATCTCACAGTGAGAACCCTGCACAGTCTGAGACCCAGTCTGGTATATGAAGGCAAGAAAGTGATGCTGCTTCTTTTAAAATATATATTAGTTATTAATTTATTTGGCTTCCCTGGGTCTTAGTTGCGGCTCATGGATCTTCAGTTTTCGTTGTGGCATGTGGGATCTAGTTTCCCAGACAGGGATCGAACCCAGGCCCCTGCAATGGGAGCTCGAAGTCTTAGCCACTGTACTACCAAGGAAGTCCCTGATTCTGTTTCTTAATGAAATACTTTACATCCTGTCTAGAACTTTCTCTGAGCCCCATTCCTTCTGAACAACGATGTCTTCGTCTTGCATCCAAGAAAGGTCAGTTCAGTTCAGTCGCTCAGTTGTGTCTGACTCTTTGCAACCCCATGAATTGCAGCATGCCAGGCCTCTCTGTCTATCACCAACTCCTGGAGTTCACTCAAAGTCATGTCCATCGAGATGGTGATGCCATCCAGCCATCTAATCCTCTGTTGTCCCTTTCTCCTTCTGTCCCCAGCCCCTCCCAGCATCAGAGTCTTTTCCGATGAGTCAACTCTTCGTATGAGGTGGCCAAAGTACTGGAGTTTCAGCTTTAGCATCAGTCCTTCCAATGAACACCCAGGACTGATCTCCTTTAGAATGGACTGGTTGGATCTCCTTGCAGTCCAAGGGACTCTCAAGAGTCTTCTCCAATACCACAGTTCAAAGGCATCAATTCTTTGGTGCTCTGCTTTCTTCACAGTCCAACTCTCACATCCATACATGACCACTGGAAAACCATGGCCTTGACTAGATGGACCTTTGTTGGCAAAGTAATGTCTCTGCTTCTTAATATGCTATCTAGGTTGGTCATAACCCTCCTTCCAAGGAGTAAGTGTCTTTTAATTTCATGGCTGCAATCACCATCTGCCATGATTTTGGAGCCCCCAAAAATAAAGTCTGACACTGTTCCACTGTTTCCCCATCTATTTCCCATGAAGTGATGGGACTAGATGCCATGTGATAGCAAATACTGACTCTGACTATTTACCCATTCTTTTGCAAAAGTACAGGTTTTAAGTTTTGGATCTTTGTCAACCAGTATTTAGTATACTTGTGAATACTGAGCTCTTGGTGGAATTAGGACTGTCTGTTAAGCGTGCTGTATTTTTATTTTCCTTATAAAATCAGTGACCTCCATTTTAAAATATATTGTTAAGTAAAAAAAAAAAAAAATTAGCTAACTCTCCTCTTGGAGAGCAGTCTGATGGCTTGCTTTAGAGAAGTATGGACACTGTGATTCTTTCTGTGTGATTATTAAACCATGCCCAAGACTCAGGAGCAGAGGGGGAGGTTACCACTGTTTATCCTTTTATGCCTAAGAATCTGGGGCAGGGAAGAACATCAAACTTCAGTATAGTCTTCCTGTTGTAGCTTCAATTCTAGATTAGGGGAGATAAATAGAGGAAAGAAGAAGTGATTCCTTGGAGGTGTGATTATTGACAGGAAGTGTGTTTGGTCACTCTGTCGTGTCTGACTCTTCGTGACCCCAGGTGCTGTAGCCCACCAGGCTCCTCTTGGCTGTGGGAATTCTCCAGGCAAGAATACTGGAGTGGGTTGCCATACCCTTCTCCAGAGGCTCTTCCTAACCCAGGGATTGAACCCAGGTTTCCTGCATTGCAGGCAGATTCTTTACCATTTGAGTCACCAGGGAAGCCCAAGAATACTGGAATGGGTTGCCATGCCATCCTCCAGGGGATCTTCCCAACCTGGGGATTGAACGAGGATCTCCTGCATTGCAGGTGGATTCTTTACGAGCTGAGCTATCAGGGAGTTATGAATAATTAACATGGATATTAACCATTATCAGAAAGAACAATGATGAATCATTGTGTTTTGGAGGGAAGTTCAATTGGGATAAAACAAGGACCATGGGACATCAGTGAGAGATACTTCAGCATATCACAGAATTTTCTAACTTTCAGAAGTGTGGGACTCGACAATGGAAAAGCAGCATCTTGCTCAGTTTAGCTAGACACTTGATTGTCAGTTATGAAGAATCTCTAAGGTAGGAAATTCTAACAGCTTCATTTTTTTTTTTTTTTTTGGCTAGAGTTAACATCCTCAAATACTAAAATAATTGGTGTGTGCATGCATGCATGCTAAGTCACTTCAGTCATGTTCAACTTTATGTGACTCCCACAGGCTCCTCTGTCCATGGAACTCTCCAGGCAAGAATACTGGAGTGGGTTGCCATGCTCTCTTCCAGGGGATCCTTCCCCACCCAGGGATTGCACCAGCATCTCCTGCATTGCAGGCGGATTCTCTACCTCTGAGCCACCAGGGAAGCCCAAAATAATTGGTGCCCAGGGATAAAGGCTGTTAGTACATATGGGAGAGACAGTGAGATTTCGATGGAGTGACAGATGGAATTATGGTTCCAGGGAGCAGGTAAGGATTTGGACATTGAACCTACAGAGCCCCACTGCAGTGTTGCCATGGAGGGGACCGTGGAATGTGAGACAAGTACCAGGGGGCCCTCAAGCCAAACTCTTTCAGCTGAATGAATGAGCTAATTCTACCATATCAGCCAGTAGATGTGTCTATCTCTTCTGATTATTACCTTGGCCATCAGACAGTTCTGCTACATTACTCGACTGTACTGCCGAGAGGGAACTGACAGTATTAAAACGACTCCATTGCTTTTATGAACTGGCTCTAGGAGACCCGAGTCCATTTCCATTACTGAGATGTGTTGTGTGCCTAACCAAATGCTTTTGGAAGCAGATAACTAGGCATTGCAGGCTGTGACTGTTTAAAAGAAGATATACAGTGAGGCTGTAGTCTTCATCTGTGGCTCTGTGAAATGTTTTCCCATGTGAAGACCACGCTGACTTTCAAAAGTGCTTCCGGGATTATTTCAGTTGCGAGTTTGGAAAAAGGGGAAGACTGCCTTTCCGGAGCATACACTACAGTAGAGGCAATGGCAGTATTTAAAATCTGAGAGGGAACCAGTGAGAAGTTCTGAGAAATTCCAGCCACACTCACCCCTGACCTGGGTGAAAAGAAAAAATCACACCTCTATCATGTTTTAGAAATCAGGGCATCGCGTTTGAAATTTTAACCTTCTTATTCTTAAATACCAGTGCCAACACACACAGTTTGTATGTGCTGATATAAAGCACGTTTGAAATCTGAAAGCATTTAAGAGTTAAATAACACAAGACTAGTATCTGGAATAAATTACTGAAAATGCTGGTGTAAAGGGAACACATTTACGACACCTTGTAAGGCCCCAAAGAGAGCCCTAGAGAGTAAAGAGTCTTTTCAGATGAAATATACACATGGCCTGGTGATGATAAAGGGGAAAGATATAAGGAGACCTTTCACAGACCTTCCCAGGTGGTCAGAAGTAAAGGTGGGGTGATCACTGACCCCACATCTGAGTGGGATCATGAGCACTGTCCATTGAGACTCCATCATTGCTTGCAGAAGGTGCTAACTCTGGGATGGCCTTAGGAGGAAGGGAGTCTAAGGCACACAGAGACAGCAATAGGAAGCCTGTTTCTGGCAGCCAGTTTTCAGAAGCTCATTTCTAGACCTATGTCAATTGACAGTCAGCTAGGACCTTGATACTCAAAGTGTGGACTGTGGTTCAGCATCACTTGGTGCTTTAGAGATGCAGATTCTCAGGCTTCCCCCAGACCTGCTGCATCAGAGTTGACATCTTAACAAGATCCTCAGGTGATTTATTTGCACGTTTAAGTTTGCAACCTGTTGGGCTCTCCTACAGATTCTCTGGGAACAGAAGTCATGTCACTTCATCATTCTTGTATATATCTGTGTAGTTAATGAGCATTCATTGAATGTCTACTTTGTGCTAGGCATGAGGCTAAGCCCTGGGAAGACAGGGCTTAAAGAAAGAAAGACAGGATTCCTGCCTGCATCATATTTTATGCTTTGAATTTCTTTAACAAATGACACATGTCCTACAGACTGTCATTTTCTGAAGTACTTCATGTATATTGACTCATTGATCCTCTAACAACTCTGGAGCAGGTACTATCATTTTTTCCCCCCACATTTTAGAAATAACAGAATGGAGGCACAGAGAAGTTAAATAACTTTTCCAAGGCTACACAGCTTGGAAGTGACAGAGCCAGAATTTGAATCCAGAGAGTATGGCCTCAGAGTCCAAGCTCTTAAATGTGATGTTATACCAACAAAAACTCAATCCCCTATTTCCAACCTGTGATTTTGCTTTTAATAAACAGAATGCTAGTGATAGTTAAAAACTTCGCTAGGATGGTCAGGGAAGAGGTTTGTGAGGAGATTATTATTATTATTATTTTTTTGCCTTCTCATGTGGCATGTGGGATTTTAGTTCCCCAAGCAGGGATCAAATCTGTGTCCCCTGCAGTAAAAGTGCAGAGTCTTAACCATTGGACCTCTGGGGAAGTTGTTGAGGAGGTGATATTTAACCTGAGACCTGTGGGAGGGGCAGGACCCAGTCATGGAACTGGGGGAGCACTTTCAAAGCAGCATAAATAATAAGGGAAGGGGCTGGAAGTAGAAAGGATGTGGTCTCATCTCGGAATCACCTGGAGCCATCATAACTGGAACATGTAGGTGGTGAAGAAAGACGTTAGAGGTGAGGTTGGGGAGGTGGGAAGAGTAGATCTCATGGGGAGATAAGCAGGGTAAATGAGGGAGGGGATGGAGTTGGGATAGTATTCCATTTCACCTGGGAAGCCAGTGAGGGTTTAAGCTGGAGAGTGAGGCGATCTGACTGCTGATTTGAGTGGTGAGATCTGTGTGCACTGGAGGAGGCAAGCGTAGAAGCAGCAGAAGCTGTCTAAGAAGCTGTCCAGAGTCTATCTGGACTCTGGCGGAGAGATGGCAGTGCTAATGGGCACAGACAGCGGAGCACAGATGCAAAGAGGAGAATACACCACCCCAAATAAGTTTCTTTGACATGCGATTTATTTTGAGCTGGTTGTTCTTGAGAGCCGGCAGTCACAGGAGAAAACAACAGAAGTGAAAACAGTAGAAAACAGTAGTGAAAACAATAGAAGTTATCCTTTTTTAAGGAAAAACTCGACTTATGAAGGAAATCTCAATTTATAAGGCTGCCTCCCTCCCTGTCCCAAGTGAATGACTTTAAATCACTAGAAACACACATTAGTGATGAAGGCACCCACTTCAATCTGCATAACAACCATACCCTTGCTTCCTGTGCTTTCTCTGGTCACCTCTCAAGTAACTGACCTCCTCTCTCTCCCCAGTATCTTTCTTTTGTCTTGAGCTCAAGGTGGTGACTTGGACCATTTTGGTGAGTTTAGTCATTGTTTCTGGGTATCTTCCATGTATCCATGAAGTAATACGTTAACAAAATTCTGTTGCTCTACTGGCACCCCACTCCAGCACTCTTGCCTGGAAAATCCCATGGACACAGGAGCAGGGCATCTCAGCCAAGAACTCAGAAATCTGTCTTACAGATTCAAGATCTGATTTGGAAACTGGACTAAAAGGAGTGACTCCTTGGACGTGTGTGTGTGTGTGTGTGTGTGTGTGTGTGTGTGTGTGTGTGCTGTTAAAAGATAAACTGAAAGTGAAAGTGAAGTCACTCAGGCGTGTCTGACTCTTTGCCACCCCATGAACTGTAACCTACCATACTCCTCTGTCCATGGCATTTTCCAGGCAAAAAGGGAACAACTCCTTGGACACACGTGTGTGTGTGTGTGTGTGTGTGCTGTTAAAAGATAAACTGAAGCATATTACATTTTTTAGGAGTTTATTTGAGCAAACACTGATTTGAATCAGGCAGTACCAAACCAGAGGTGATCAGCAGCACTCCACTGACAGCAACTGGGGAGAGAGTTTTATAGAGAAAAAGCAGAGGCAAAACAAGGAAATTGTTGATTGACTCTAGTGTAAAGCCTACTTGGCTGTTTGTGATCTGTTGCCCTTAGGTTCTGATTTCATAAGCTTAAAATCTTTACAGGCTTAGATTCTGCATAGATGGCAACCTACATTATTATTATTAGCCACCTGGGTCTAATAGCCTCCTTGTTAAGTTAATTTCACAATGCACATGTGGATATGTGTCAGTGTGTGTGCTTTAGTGTGCATAGGGAGGTGTTGGTTAAAGGGAGGAACTGGATTATGTCAGGGTTTCCAATTTGAGCACATTGCTTACACAGCTTTGTTATCTTCTGTGATAAGGAAAACTGGGGATAGACAGGTTTGTATGAGTAGAATCATGGACTCTTCTTATGATGTATTCAATCTGAGATGCTGGTGGGGCTTCCAAGTGGAGATGGCAGAGTAGCATCTATATCTTTCTAGCTTTTAATTCTGCATCTAGAGCAGAGTTAGCACCATCAGTATTTGTTGGATGAATAAGACCTCCTGGTAGGAAAACTAGACAGCTCCCTAGGTGTTTACTACTTGCAAGCCACTCTAGCAGAGATCAAAGTTTTGCTTTTATAGTTAAGAATGACTTAAAAATGTAAACAATCACCACTACCATGAACAAACGAACCGCAAGTGATGGAGAGGTACATCATTCATTTAGTTTACACTAAGGTATTTACATGACAAACACCAGAACCTTCTTGAGAGCAGACTTCTATAAGTGCCTTGGAAGTGGGTTTTATTTAATAGAGCATCTACCGTGGCTGGCACAAATGCTCAGTGAATGCCATTTTGCATGTGATGTCTAAAATGCACATTACTCAGCGCCAGTGCTGTTTCACTAAAGTACATTTTGTGACTACAGATTCTCTAGAGGATGTGAACATCGTCTGAAAGTCATTCACCACCCGCAAGCATATCATCTGCACCCCATACATTGTTGTTTAGGTTCATCTACTCCATGACTTCATCCATCTATATCAGGGTCACAGAGTTATTATCCTACACTGAGATGTACGGAAAAACTGTAGTTTCCCAATTTGTAGCCTGGTTCTAACTTAGTCCATAGGTAGATGATCTCTTTGAGTTATTATTCAGATTCCTCCCTACACCTCATTCTTTTATTTATTTATTTATTTAAATTTTGTCTGCACCAGGTCTTCACTGTGGCAAGCAGGATCTTTTAATTGTGGCAAATGGGCTCTTAGCGGTGACATGTGGGATCTAGTTCCTTGATCAGCGATGGAACCTGGGCCCCTGGCACTGGGAGCGCAGAGTCTTAACCACTGGACCATCTGGGAAGTCCTTCATTCACTCTTAAAATGGTGTCAGAGTAAAGGAGAAAGATCTTCATCCTTTCAGGAAGAAGGTCGTGCCATGATTCGCCTTGGGTGGGTGCTGAATGATGTTTGCTGAGAGCAGGTTTAGCTGACTACTTTCTCCAGGCATTTCTCCAACTGATGAATTTGTGATATGTGTCATAGCTCATGGTCAGGTTTCCTGATTCTCCCTGCTTCCATAGTTCACTTCAAGTCTTCCAAAGGGTTCCTGGATCAAACCATACACTGCGGACCTTACCTCCTCAAGGGCTCCAGAGCTGTGCATTTAAAGTCTATGACACAGGCCCATGTAACTGCCTGCTGCCCCATCCCTGTGGCCTTTCTTCTTCAGGCCTCTGAGAGGAAAGAGAGAGTTTTATCTTGCCATTTGGTCATTTTCCTCAACGTGGTCCATGTCTTCTCTATTTCAAAGAGGTTGAAATGGAGAAGAAGCTTGAGGCATATGGAAATATACTTTGGAAAGTATTTTGAATAGATTTGTGAAACATATTTGGAGTCTGAGAGTGCTGATGAGAAGCCTGAGGCGGTGTAAAATAAGGTCAGGGGAAGTCTCAAGATATTCTTGATGACAAAGTGCATCTATCCAAAAGTGAGAGAATTGGCCCCCGGAGAAAAATATCACATCTCTTTGTTCTTTTTTGTTGTCATATGTTCTTCATTGGCAAAGAAAAGTCTTCCTTCTCTATTAGCATTGAGTGGACTGTCTAGGAAAATGAAATGGAGTCAATTGAGCCAGTACCCATGGAGCCTACTGTGTGTCCTACATTCTGCTTAGTGCTGTGGAGGAGAAAACAGATGAAAGGCATGTTTACTAGCCATGAACAGGCTTCAACCTTTTTGGGGATACATGACCCACACTTGGGGCTTCCCAGGTGGTGCTAGTGGTAAGGAACCTGCCTGCAATGCAGGTAGACATAGGAGACATGGGTTTGACCCCTGGGTTGGGAAGATCCCGTGGAGGAGAGCATGGCAATCCACTCTAGTATCCTTGCCTGTGCTGCAGGCAGGCAGAGAGGTGTAGACGGGAGAGAGCAGAAAGGGGAGGGAGGAACGGTGTGGAAGGGAGGAAGGCATGGGGAACAGCAAGAAGTAAGACCTTGAAGTATAACTTCCCTGGTAGCTCAGCTGCTAAAGAATCTGCCTGCAATGTAGGAGACCCCAGTTCGATTCCTGGGTTGGGAAGTTCCCCTGCAGAAGGGATAGGCTATCCACTCCAGTATCCTTGGGCTTCCTTGCTGGTGGCTCAGCTGGTAAAGAATCCGCCTGCAATGCGGGAGACCTGGGTTTGATCCTTGGGTTGGGAAGATCCCATGGAGGAGGGCATGGTAACCCACTCCAGTATTCTGCCCTTGCCTGAAGAATTCTCATGGACAGAAGAGCCTGGTGGGCTATAGTCCATGGGGTCCAAAGAATCGGACAACTGAGAAACTAAGCATAAATACATATAATTTAATCACTTAGTTGTCCTCTTAAAACTAACATATTATAAATTAAGTGTACATCAATTGAAAATACAAAGAAGGTGGAACATCTCATTAATAATTTTGAAGGTATTGATTACATGTTGAAATGTTATTAGCTTGGATATATTAAATTATATTATGAAAATAAATTTTACTGTTTCCTTTTTATTTTCTTAAAAAGTGGCCATTAGAAAGTTTAAAATTTCATTTGTGGCTTGCATTAAATTTCTATTGGACCCTGGGAGAGAGAAAGATGTCAGGCAAGAGATTGCCTAACTGAAGAAATGGGTCCATGTAGACTGTAGGACCCCCACTTCTCAAGGGGGATTTTTTTATATTAAAAAAAACCCTCAAAAGTTCTACAGGAAAGTAATTGCTCATCGGTACTAAAAGCAAGCAAAAGTTCAGTAATATTTCTAAAGGAACTGTTATCCTATGGGCTTCACACAAACACTAGCAGTTATATTTATATATAAAGGCTGAGCACCGAAGAATTGATGCTTTTGAGCTGTGGTGTTGGAGAAGACTCTTGAGAGTCACTTGGACTGCAAGGAGATCCAACCAGTCCATTCTGAAGGAGATCAGCCCTCGGGTTTCTTTGGAAGGAATAATGCTAAAGCTGAAACTCCAGTACTTTGGCCACCTCATGCGAAGAGTTGACTCATTGGAAAAGACTTTGATGCTGGGAGGGATTGGGGGCAGGAGGAGAAGGGGACGACAGAGGATGAGATGGCTGGATGGCATCACTGACTCGATGGACATGAGTCTGAGTGAACTCCGGGAGTTGGTGATGGACAGGGAGGCCTGGTGTGCTGTGATTCATGGGGTCGCAAAGAGTCAGACACGACTGAGCGATTGAACTGAACTGAACTGAAGACATATATACATATACGATATATATGTATATATATATATATATATACACACACACACATGTAAGACATATATATGTATATAATATGTAAGACAGTCATAGTGTATCAGAAATTGTGGTCCCTTGTGCCAACCCTGAGGTCCCCTTGGTGCCTGCAACTGTAACTTTGGAGCTGCATCTGGGTGGTCCTGATGGCAAAGTTGGCCAGAGAAAGCTGGCTTTGTTGGGTAGACCCTTGAGGGTCAAGTGTAGGAGTCAGGTTTTTATCTCCTGGGCAGTAGGGAACCTTAAATCCCCTCCGCTCTTCCACCCTTTCCTTGCTTGTCTAACTGGTGTAGCCTTTGGAGGAGCTCTTATCTTTTGCTAACTTTCACAATTCCTGCAGCTTGGATATTGCTGGAAGTGCCCTTGATACCCAAAGGAGGAAACTGAAGGGGTTTCTAAAAGACAGGGTCAAATTTTCAGGGTGTCCTCAGACCTCTTTTGGAATCACTGTGGGTTTGTGGTCAAGTCTGCAGGCTTGGATGACAGCTCTGGAACTTCTCTTATCTTGTAGCCTGTGACCCTGCTACCCTCTTGTCTTCTAAGTCACTTGAAATCCTTTATCAGCTTATGCTAAATGCCTGACTTCCTTTGTCAATGTCCAGCCCCTTCCTGAAATATCCGAAGCATGAAGCATCCAACTCACCTGTCAGATAGAAGATAACCATGACCCCTTGTCCAAAACCTGCTGTGTTTGAGTCTGTTCCCCAGGAAGCAGATCTGTGTGGGGCAGTCCTTGTGGTAGCAAGAGACAGGATGCTACTTGGTGTCATCTGAGGTTGGTGATAATTATAGTCAATAAAGCCCATACCCGAGGGGTTAAAAGGAGACATAATAAACTTGAGTAACCTTGCTACTGTTTGGGACACAGAGATTTATTTTCTGGATTCCTCAAGCCTTTCTCAGGAGATTTTGTCCTGTAAGTCTCGCTGACAGATTTATCCTGGACTCCTGTCATCGGCGGCTGTTTTCTCACTAAGCAGGTGGAAGGCAAAAGCCGGGGAAGGGAACTGCCAGCTGAGAGGTCGTTTGTAAATTGGCGCCGTGGAGTGGACATAAATTATATGGATTCTGCAAGGCCTTAGCTATTGTTCTGGCCTCGGCCTAGGTTTTTTTCTTTGTGATGGTGCTTGCCACTGGCTTTAGCATTGTTGTTTGCAGAGGTAATTAGAGATTTAGGCCTTGCTCTTACAGAGACAAGAGGCCATCACAGTTCTCTCCCAGAAGGAAGGGTTCAGTTACACCCACTGAAACAGGCCAGGAGAAATCCCATGATCCCAGGCTTTCTGACAGCATTTCCAGGAACACTTGAAATTACTGGACACGCCCACGGTTCTCCCTCTGCCGTCACCAGCACCCATATCCAAGCAAAGATTCCTATTTGACTTTGGTTCAGCTCCAAGGCTTTTGTAGGGTGGGAGTGAAAGGATAAAGACCACAAGGGGCGAAAGGTAGAAAAACCATGGAAATTCAGTCCTGTGTTGTACTTAGTCACTCAGTTGTGTCCAACTCTTTGTGACCCCATGGACTGTTGCCAGCCTGTTCCTCTGTCCATGGAATTTTCCAGGCAAGAATACTGCAGTGGGCTGTCATTTCCTCCTCCAGGTGATCTTCCTGATCCAGGGATCAAACACGAGTCCATTGCATCTCCTGCATTGGTAGGTAGATTCTTTACCACTGCACCACCTGAGAAGCCTTAGTCCTAGAGAGACCTTTAAAGACCTTTAAAGACCTTTAAAGGTCCAGTGTGTTTTCAGCCTTTCTTTTGCTGTGGAATTCTTCATCTGACAGGATTATTATAATTAACATTTGTTGAGCTTGTCCTAGACTCTGGGGAGTGAGCTAAATATTTTACATATTTGACCTCAGGCTGCAGAAAAACTCACAGTGTAGATAGTGTGATCATTTTTACTTTCTAAACAAAGGAACTGAGGCGTAGATGTTCAAAAACACATGTGAGGTCACACAGTTAGGAAGAGGTGGGGCTGGGATGAGACCCTGGAAACTGGTGTCAGAGCTAGTGGAACCCAAATGGAACATGGTGGGACTGTCCTCTGTGTCACCTCTGTGCCCTAGTGGGGGAATAAAATGAAAGAAATCAGGGAGCTGCACTTGTTGGAACTAAAGTGGGGTATAGCCCGGACCTGATCCTTCACCAGTTACCCTCTTACCCCAGGGCTCTTAAGAGGAGCCAACTTCCTGATTTAATCAAGTTCTCCCAGGCTCTTAGCTGCTGATGAAGCTGAGAAGTTATGTTTGAAGGTGCTGGGCATTGCCTCAAGGTCACATAAGCCCATTGGTGTCAGAACCCAGTTATCTTGCTTCCCTGGCCAATGCCAGCCTAAAACCCCCAAACACAACACCAGACACCTGCCTGCACCTGAAATTCTGTTGTATAAATTTCTCAGAGCTAAGAAGTGACCAGGTAGGCTAAGTCCAAGGAATAACTAGAATGTTCTATGGAAACACACAATTAGGTTCAATTGGGAAATGGCACCAGACCTTGCACGTCCCTGCCAAGAGCTGATGCGACAGTTTCCACAAAGCCTGATCTTCCAAAACCTTGTCCACAAAATGCCTGAGGGTCTATTCTTAGAATTTCTCCACCAGTTTCAGTTGTTACCAAGGCAGCATCCTTCAGGGTCTAAGCTAACCTATCCTCCCTGCCTTGTTGACCCATTGGATCTGTGTTCTTTTGCTTTGCTGTGCTAAGATCCCTTTTGGAAGAGCTATTCCACGCTTTTCTAAAGAGGAATTCACTGCCCTTGTTTTCCTCTTTTCAGTGGGCTTCCCCTTCTCAAAGGAAGGGATTTGACATTTTAAATTCAGACTCCCCTAAGGAACTTCAACTGAAGCTCCAATACTTTGGCCACCTAATGCAAAGAACTGAATCATTAGAAAAGGCCCTGATGCTGGAAAAGACTGAAGGCAGGAGGAGAAGGGGACAACAGAGGATGAGATAGTTGGATGGCATCACCGACTTGAGGGACATGAGTTTGAGCAGGCTCTGGGAGTCAGTGATGGACAGGGAAGCCTGGTGTGCTGCAGTCCATGGAGTCACAAAGGGTCTGACACGACTGAACAACTGAACTGAACTGAACTGAAAGAATGTAAATCTGCCCTGAGGTTAAAAAGGTGCAGGCAGTCCTATTGAAATTCAGCCTTAGTTATTTATTCATGTGCCCACTATGTGGCCCCGAAGGGTTCGTGCCTGAGCAAGTCTTCCCTCCTCTGGGGAGGAAGCAAAAGTGCCCCTCAGGATGCAGGGGTGGAGGTAACACCTAGAAAGTTACCTGGAGGGATGGTTAATGTGCTCTCTCTCATTTTTCTTTTGATGTTTATAGCAGCTCCATTCAGAAGTGCCAAAATTTGGAAGCAAAGATATCCCTAAGTGGGTGAATGGATAATTAACCTGTGGCACATCCAAACTTGCAAATTTATGCAGCACTAAAAAAAAAAGAACGTGCTATCAAGTCATAGAGAAATCTAAAATGTATATTAGTAAATAAAGAACTCAATTTTATAAAGTCACATAGGGATTTCTCCGGCTTGAGACTTCGCTTTCCCATGTAGGTGGTGCAGGCTTCATCCCTCGTCAGGGACCTAAGATCCCACATACCTTGGAGTCAAAAAACCAAAACATAAAATAAGCAATATAGTAACAAATTCAGTGAAGATCTTAAATACAGTCCAGATTAAAATAAGCTTTAATAAAGAAAATATAAAGGCCACATACTATAAGATTCCAGCTATACGACATTCTGGAAATGGCAACACTATGGAGATGGTAAAAAAACATCAGTGATTGGCAAGTGTTGGAGGGAAGGAGGAGTGTATTTATAGGTAGGGCACAGAGGTGTTTTTAGGGCAATGAAACTTCTCTGAAGCATATTATAATGGTGGGTGTATTTGTCCAAATCAGTAGCATGCACCACACCAAGTGTGAACCCTAGTGTAAACAGCAGACTTGGGGCAGTAATGATGGGTCCATGTGGGGTCATCAGTTGTTGGTTGGTTCTCTTTTGTAGCCCCAGGCTCTGTTCTCAAGAATGGATGTAGTCTTCCCTAAGACTGGATACAAGGATCTAGAAAGAATGGCTAAATGGCTTTTATATCTTTGAAAGGAGGGATTACTTTTTTCCCAAAGCTTTCAGAACGTCTTCCTTGCATCATGGGCAGATGACCCGGGTAATTGTAGAAGTTACCGAGCTCAGAAGGGCTTCTCCCTTGACTTAATGCTCCACAGTCACCATCTTGAATTCTTAATCATTTTTGAACCTGGAGTCTGGCATTTTTCTTTTGTACCAGGCCCTGCAAATCATGTTGCCTGTCTTGTCTACAGCCCACTTTGGGATATGTGTGTTTGTGGTGAAGGCAGGGTAGAAAAGTTATGTTTGTAAAAGAGTTATGACCCATTTTGGTTTGCAGCCTTTTTATAATAAAACTTGTTCTATCATAAGAATACACATTTAATTTTGAATAAAAGAATCTGTACTATATGAGAAGCATGTGGTTACACTGAATTCATATCTCACCTTTGTAAGTTAAAAAAAAAAAAAAACTCCTCTTTTTTCAGTGCCTTGTGCTATTTTTGGGTTATAGATCCTGAGACTCCAATGTATGACCTTTTCTAACCAGTGCTTGCCTTGCTGGCAGTCAGGTTACCATGGGTCAGGGCCCAGATACTTCATCTGTTGTTTTCCCCGTGGGTACAGAATGAGACATCCTAATGAAGTAAGGAGTTTCGGTTTTGTTTATCATCCTTCTACTTGATAATAATTAAAATAAATCATCAAATTACTTCTAGAAATTTCAGGTCATTACATTCAAAAGACCCAGTGTTATTTTTCAAAGTAAATGCTGAAAAATGCCAACATCATAACAAATTAGTTTATCCATATAATCTTTGGTAAAGTCATAGTAAAATATATATTGAGTATTTGAAAGAAGACATTAGAAAGTAAATGTTTCATAATATAATTATAATTATTAGTAAGATTATCAACATCAAGTTTAAGATACTATAATGAGGAAAACAACAATAAAATAAGGGAAGAACATAAGTAGTTAAGTTAAAAAAAAAGGGGAATAATGTAATTCTTAATCTCATTTGTCAAAGAATGTCAAAAACCAGAAGTCTACGTTATTCTGTAATTTAGAATGAGGCAGGGGCTAATTAAGCCCTGTCATCTGGTTCTGTAGCTCTATTGTTCATAAATATATATGAAGTACCAGGCTTGGCTGGGTGATTTTGGCTTGTCCTCTGCTCTCTATCTTCTCAGAGAAGCAGGTC
The DNA here is from genome assembly GCF_016772045.2 of Ovis aries. Taxonomy (NCBI): domain Eukaryota; kingdom Metazoa; phylum Chordata; class Mammalia; order Artiodactyla; family Bovidae; genus Ovis; species Ovis aries. The sequence continues at coordinate 40,640,762 of NC_056056.1, forward strand.
AGAATACTGATCATTGTTTTGAAAGACTGAGTGGTGTGTTTAGGGATTTTTATGCTTTCTTCACAGGCTTCCCTAGTGGCTCAGTGGTAAAGAATCCTCTTACAATGCGAGAGACGCAGATCTGATCCCTAGATCAGGAAGATCCCTTGGAAATGGAAACGGCAAACCACTCCAAAATTCTTGCCTGGGAAATCCCATGCACAAAAGAGCCTGTTAGGCTACAGTCCATGGGGTAGCAAAAGAGTCAGACATGACTTAGCAAGTAAACGGCATCAACAACAAAGCTTTCTTCAGCACAGATGTCAAAAACTCAAGGTACTACAAGGGGCCAAGTAGACAACCAAATGAGGACTGAGATGAATTGGAGAGCCATGTCCAGTTTCAAGTGACCAGGCTTCTGCACCTGAGCAGAGGGAACAGTGTTGTCAGAACTATTTAATTTTCACAAAACATAGATCATCTTCACAGAGAGATTTGGAATGTTGGCTAGGGAATAAAAGACTATACATTTGAAAATTTTTATATTTTATAAAAAATTATAAAATTATTAGCAAGGATTACCCACCTTCAGCAAGTACTCTGTGCTCTTGTGTGGGCTGGTGCATGGGGAAGCTTAGAGGGGAAGGAAGACATCTTGGAGACTTTGTTTCCAGACTCAATTTATGTTTCATCACCTAAAATAAACAGATTTCTTTTTCATTAGGTGATGGGGCAACCCTTTTCTTGTTCTAATTTAGTTGACAGGAATTTCACATGGTTCCTTCCTCATGGACTCCATTTGCCTAATTACAAAATCAGAGTGAAACTTTCCTGATCTTTACTTCACATTGAAGATCAGAAAATAAAGGAGTAGATATAGATGATTCTGACTGAGCAGTGTGCTAGGAATAAGGCCACATGGAGAAGAGGAAAAACATAGCATCCAGGCTATTATTTGACTTTAATCAACATGAAAACTATGCATATTCTCACACATACTAAGGAACTGAAGCATATTTGAATGGGGAAATGACCTATGTGACCCCATCAATCTTCACTTTCAATTCTGAAATTTTATGAAATTTAATAACTAACTTAGGATTTATGAACTATTTTCCTTATTGGTGAGCTCTAAGTTTAAGCTAAGAATTTTTTTTATCAAATTAGTAAATAAGGTATCTTTTAAAGCCATTATCATTTATCTGTATGTAGAATTATAACCACTCTTGTGTTCAGTTCCTAATTGTGGATGTTAAATTTTATGGAGTCAAATAACTAGAATATTAGAAAAATCTGTGTCTCCCACTAGCAACTTTCTTAGATCACTCATCTTTGTTTCAGAAAGGGAGCCAAAATGGGTTTATTTTGATGAAAGTGTGTGTGTGTGTATTATCTCGGGTGTTCATGTGCATGTGTTTATGGTAAGGTGAATGCCTCTGTGTGTGTGTGTGTGTGTGTGTGTGTGTGTGTGTGTGTGTGTGTGTGTGCTTTCCCAGAGAGTAGCTTTTGGTGTTTACAGACTCGGTGTTGCGAAATTTCACTTATAAGACACCCACCTTATTAGATGCTAAGCTCTTGTGACTACCCCTAAATTTCTGTCTTTCTCCTTGCTTGATGTTTTGGTTTCATGCCTAGCTCCTTTCCTCTCTCACAAGCTTAGTGACTTGTTTCCTAGGACTCTCTTCAAAGCCAAAAGTAAGTCTGCTAATAATTGACTTCTATTTCAAATCCTTTCTTCATTTCTTACAGTTTAGTTTACTCTTCCATTTTTCAACCCCACCTTGTTACATCATTTCCTGAATTCTTAGATCTTTTTCTTTTCGCAACCCATTTTTCCTTCCCTACTTAGACAATGCTTTTTTTCTTTTGCTGCATCATCTCTCCTGAAAAATGAACTCACAGTTTCTTCCTCATCCCTCTCCTCCCCATTTTGCCTGTTTCTTCTTTTCTCTTCTTTCTTCAAGCCTTCTTACTTTCTCGGTTATATTCAAACAACACTTCAGGCAACTAGCAAAGATCTTTACAGTAGAGTAAAACAAACAGTTCATGCAGCTCAATATATTAAAAAAAAGGACAACCTAATAAAAAATGGGTGGAAGATCTGAATAGACATTTCTCCAAAGACATACAGATACCCAAGAGGCACATGACAAGATGCTCAACGTCACTAATTATTGAAAGTGAAAGTCATGCAGTTGTGTCCAACTCTTGGCAACCCCATGGACTGTATAGTCTATGGGATTTTCCACACCAGAATACTGGAATAGGTAGCCTTTCCCTTCTCCAGGGGATCTTCCCAATCCAGGGATTGAACCCAGGTCTCCTGCATTGCAAGCAGATTCTTTACCAGCTGAGCCATAAGGGAAGCCCAAGAATACTGGAGTGGGTAGCCTATCCCTTCTGCAGCAGATCTTCTCAACCCAGGAATCAAACCAGGGTCTCCTGCATTGCAGGAAGATTCTTTACTGACTGAGCTATCAGGGAAGAGGGAAACACAAATCAAAACTACAATGAGGCATCACCTCACACTGTCAGAATGGCCAGCATCAAAAAGTCTACAAATAATAAATATGGAGAGGATGAAGGGAAAATGGAACCTTCTTATGCTAATAGTGCAAATGTAAATTGGTACAATGACGATGGAGAACAGTATGGAGATTCCTTAAAAAACTGAAAATATAGCTACCATATGATCCAGAAATCCTACTCCTGGGCATATATCCAGAGAAAATCATAATTCAAAAGGATACATGCACTCCAGTGTTCATTGCAGCATTATTTACAATAGCCAGGACATAAACAACCTAAATGTCCATCGACAGATGAATGGATAAAGATATGGTATATATATATACAAGGGAATATTCCTCAGTAATAAAAAAGAATGAATTAATGCCATTTACAGTGACATGGATGGACCTAGGGATCGTCATACAGAGTGAAGTAAGTCAGACAGAGAAAGACAACCCTCATATGATATTGCTTATACGTGGAATCTAAAAAAAAAAAAAAAAAATGGCACAAATGAACCTATATGCAGAAGAGAAATTGAGTCACAGGTGTAGAAAATACATTTATGGCTACCAAGGAGGAAAGAGTGTGGAGGGATAGATTGGAAGACTGGGATATACACAGTACTATATATAAAACAGATAACTAATAAGAACCTACTGTATAGCCCAGGGAACTCTACTCAATACCCTGTAATGGCCTATATGGGAAAATAATCTTTAAAAGAGTGGACATGTGTATACGTATAACCGATTCACTTTGCTGTACGGCAGAAACTAACACAACATTGTAAATCAACTATAGTCCAATAAAACTTTTAATTAAAAAAATGAAAGAAATTTAAGAGTGAGACATGAAGACAGTTGGGATAGAGAATGTGACGCGAGTGAAGAGTGAGTTTAGTACACAACCTCAGCCATGAGTTGGATTCCCCAGAGACTCCTTGCTTTTTCCTCTTGCTCGTCTTGTTGATCTTTCTCCCTGGAAGCACGTCAGAGATAACTTCTCATAGCTCAGGGTCAAAAGGCACTGTGATCACTTAGTCAACAGTTTGTTGATGCCATTGCTAAAGGCTGGGGTGACAACAACTGGCCTTGGGAGGGGGTCCAAATACCAGCCATTTTATTAGTGACACCAGCCCGTACTGACAACTGCTTTTCAAAGGGAAAATGCCAGTCATGAGGGAGTTGGGTGTTAACCTCCATCTGCATTTAGGCCTCATCACATGGTCACCCAAGGACGGCTCATGGATCATTCCCAGTTGCTATCAAATTGCCTCCCTTGGGCTTCACTTGCCTTTCCCTTTCTAGTTTTGCAAAAGCCCTGCAAGAAGGCGCCAGAGGCCAGCGCTACCATTTCCCTTCAGGCCCTGGGCTGGAGGCCGTTTCTGACTCTGGAGTTTTCTGAGGTTTGGAAACATGGGAATTTCTTGATGACTGGTTCCACTATTGATCTGGAGATCCTTAAATATTTCTTCTTGCTTCTTCTGGAAATTTATGCTTGTTTCTGGGGTCTGTCCTGTTCTCTGTGAACACTCAGGCAGAGTATTCGTTTAATGTTTTTTGTTTTTTGTTTTTTTTTTTTGCTTCTGGCAGTAAATTTCCCTTGCCATTTCTTTGGACCCTTGTTCTTTATGTAAATGTCTTATTTGTTTCAATGTCTTATATAATTTATCTTGTGTTCATTCTGCACCTTTGCTTGTCTTATTTTTTACACTGCCTTGATTTTCCTCTGAAATAGTCAAGGATCTCCTCCACCTGTATTTTACATCTTGCCTAAATGCTCCTTCTTTGCCTTTGAATGATCCTCCCAACACCTACTTCCTCTCCCCTCATTTCCTTTCTCCCTTGTCTTGGTATTTATTACCATGCATTGCCTATTGGCTGGTAATCACTTACATTGCTTTTCCATTTTTTTCTTCTCCCTGCTATCCTATTGCTTTATTCCACTGTCACTCTTGCCATAATTTTTCAGCCACCAAAGACTATTGTGGTTTGAGATGATTTGCTGCTGCCTTTACAGCAGGCCTTAGTATGACACAGAAGGCCAGCCCACCCATCTCTGCTTTCTTCTTACAATAAACAGCCAAGTTAATTCAAGTTCCTATCCATCGTATAAGAAATCACTCTCCAGCCATATGGGATAACTTATGGCTGCAAATAAAAATTCCCTGATGTTTTGCTCCTCACAAGTTTTCACTTCCCCAGCACAGCGTGGGAAGTCCAAGATGTTAAAATCCCCAGGGAGTGCATATTTTCATGAAAATTCACTTTCTACATCTAGAATGTTTCTTCCACTTGCAGAGATGTGATTTTCAACAACGTTATAGAGCACCACAACTTTTCTAGCCCAACGCCCACCTCTGCATGTGCTTCTTTTTTAAGGAAGGAAATTTTGAATTGTTGACCTATTTTGTTTTCTTCAATTCATGAGCCAGAGGATTAATCCTAGTATAAATATAAGCCTTAAGCTTTCTTTCTCTGTAGCTTATGAATAAAAGATCGCATTAAAACCAAAAGGCATGTTTCATTTAAGTGGATTCTGTTTCTGGGGTCTTGTGTGAGTGGGTTCAGGGCTACTTTCTACACTGTTCACAATGGCAATGCTTGGCTTTGCCTCAAAGTCAGTCACTCATGTGCAAATTGACTCATTCATTGATTCATTCTTCATTCCAAAGACTTTTTGAGAACAGGGACAAAGCTGTCATATCATTACTTTGACCCAGTCCATTTTCACACAGTTTGGTATAACTCATTTTTCCATAGCTGTCGTCCATATCTGTTTATTAGATCTTGACTGATCACTGTTGACTGAGAGGTTTCTTGAGTTGTGAGGTCTTATGTAGTCGTTAGTACATCCACTGCTTGTGGAAAGGAATCAGCAGGCATAGGTTGTTCTCTGGGCTTCACTCCTGGATCATTCTGGGGTAAAGGAATTAACTGTTGATATCTCTTTTTCGGTGTATATATCTTAAGGGCAATGTTTTTCATTCTCTCTGGATCCCAGTAATGCCTTGAGTGTGATATGACATGGCCCTAGACATGGCCAACAGAAAGGAAGAGCCAGATGCTGGTTAATATCACTAGTTAAATATATTTGCATTTATGATGTTAGATTTAACAGGCTTGCCTGGTAGATTTCGGGTCACCAGTTTTCTGAAAGCTCTATTCTCTGACGTCTTCTGAAATTAAAGATGATACAGAAGATGATAGCTTTTACCTGTCCTAGCCTCTTACAGTGTGTTCTAGAGTACAAGGACTTTTACAGTTGTTTGATAGCAATCACTTCCATTTTTTTTTCTTCTGTGTTTCAGTTACACATCTTCAAAATGATCATCTTTGAAATACATTGCTGAAGTATTTATTACCCTTTAAAGTATACCTTGGATATATGCAATGCTGTGTTATTACCTTCAATTTTTGGATCATCTTCTCAAAGGTGGCTTTGTGTGGCATACTGTCAGGATTTAGAGTAATTTTCCCTTTCCCCCCCTAAGAAAATCAGTAAATAACTTCCCCATCCTTACTGTAGTTCCTGATTTTTTTCTTTTTTTCTTTTACCAGAAAACCATTTTATTCCACTAAATATAGCCTTGGTAACAAAATAGCCCTAGGAGGAGTGATATAGATTTACATTTAACCAAGGTTTAAACAAGCGATACTGGACTCTTTCCTGGCAGATGTGGCTGTATGATGGAGAGACATCCTGAATTCCTGAACAGTAGGAGTGAAACTGAAAGTAGATTCTGTCACCCTTACAATTTTGTCTTTGCATTTTCTCAGTCCCTCTTATCACTCTATCACCGCTACCATTATTTTTTTTTAATTGAGATTTAGTTGATTTATGGTCTGATATACCTTTCAAGTGTACAGCACAGTGACTCACAATTTTTAAGGATTATACAGGATCTCAGCTACTTTCCAAAAGCCTTAATTTGTTTTATATGGCTCTTGATTCTTCAGAGTCCATGTTTTATCCTTTTTTGACTAAGGTGGAGACAAGAGCCACAGAACAGAATGGTGGAGACGGGTCCAGGGCTGCGGGAAAATCATCAGAAAATAAATCAGCTTTCCCCACTCCCCTCAGCCAGGAGGGCGTCAGAGGACCCTGTTTCTCCAGTGGCTTCTGTTCTTGCCACTCGGTGCAGAAGTTTCAGGTGGGGCAGACACATCTGGAAGGCCAGCATTCTCCCTTCCTACCCCTACTGATGAGCTATTTTGTTTTCACCCGTCAGCAATTGCCTCAATATGACTCATAGAAAACTACCCCAAAAACCTAGTGGCATACAGAAATAAATGTTTATTTCTTACTTACGTATGTGTTGGTTGGCTGGTCCGGGCTCAGCTGGGTGTGGCCTAGTCTATGTCCGGGTTCAGGTCTGCTTCCTGTGTCTTTTGTCATTCTGGGATCTGCAGCTCCAGGAAGCAATTTTTATGGCCATACTTAAGAGAATCTACCTGCAATACAGGAGACTTGGGATCAATCCCTGACTGGGGTAGGGAATGGCTTACCCACTCCAGTATTCTAGCCTGGAGAACTCTATGGACAAAGAAACCGGGGAGGCCACATCCAGTGTTGCACTGGCCTTTAAGTGGGCGATTGTAAGGATATAAATGCCCAAGGTTGTTTTGGAGCTTTCCAAGTGGTGCTAGTGGTAAAGAACCTGCCTGTCAATGCAGGAGGCATAAGAGATGGGGACTCGATCCCTGGGTCGGGAAGATCCCCTGGAGGAGGGCATGGCAACCCACTCTTCTATTCTTGCTTGGAGAATCCCATGGATAGTCTGATGGGCTACGGTCCATAGGGTCACACAGAGTTGGACACAACTGAAGTGACTTAGTATAAACGTGAGAAGGCAACCTTGCTGAGAAAGCCAGTTTCCAGTTGTTCTAGCAAACCCTGATAAGCCAAGGCAAATGATACAACCAAACCCAAAGTCAAGGAAAGAGAAAGAGAATTGCTTTTAACCAGAAGGGCATGTTGGGGGTGTGAATATTTAACACAAACTGTAGGAGGTTGGAGCCAATAATTAAGTATAATATAGGCTCCAATTAAACAACATTAAAACTATTGGACATGCTTAAAATCTCAGGCATTTAAAAAATGGTCAGACTTTTAAAGGGTGAATATTAATAAGAATAGCATATGTTTATTCTTATGGTAAATTATAAAATAATAGAATATTTTATTTTATTTCAAGTTCCTTCATATTCAATTTTATTTGGGGTCTCAGACCAAATATAGAATATATGTGAGTGTGCCTGTGTTTTTAACCATTTATTGAGCACTGACTAGAAGTTGGCATTATGCTGAGTATTTTTATGTCCATTATCTTATTTATCTTCTGCCTGTTTTCATGGTGCTAGTGGTAAAGAACCCATATGCCAATGCAAGAGATATAAGAGATGCAGGTTGGAACTGTAGGTTGGGAAGATCCCCTGGATGAGGGAATAGCAACCCAATGCAGTATTCTTGCCTGGTGAACCCCATGGACAGAGGAGCCTGGCAAGCTACAGTTCATGGGGTCACAAAGACTCAGACACGACTGAAGTGACTTAGCACACACACACACAAACACACAGACACACAGACACACACACACACACACACACACACACATGCTGTTCCTTTGAAGATGGCATTTTTGTCCCCTTTTGAGAAGTCTGAGCCTGAAGGAGCTTATGTGACATAACCAAAGTCACAGAGTTGTTAAGAACTAGAAGCAAAAACGTATTGCGTGGCTTCAAAGCATTTTCTCCTCTTTGCTGTTCTATGTCCTGCCCACCCATTGTGTGAAATCAACAGGCTATGACGTCAATGTTATCATTTTCATTTCACAGATCTGCAAAAAGAGAAACCAACAGAAAAATGGATCATGCAGAGAAACAGACAAGGAAAATGTATAGTACAGCGGACATGGCGTGCAAGGGGTGGTGCCCACACCAGAGCTGTCATATCCCAGACGCAGTCCCATGGTGGCTTCAGTGCTGGCCTCAGACTGCCTGCTGGGATACGGTTATTTTTAAACCACTAGTGCCTGTCGGTGCCCTGTCCCTTCTTCCTGCTGCCTCTTTCTCTCTGGGTTCTTCACTTCTCACCTAGAGCTGCTTCTTTATAGATCTCTTGGGAGGATGGTGCTATGATGAAATCGGATTGCTACGCTCCCTACCTCTCTGCCAATTTGTGTTTATCTCTGTTCAGACACGGATTTGGCCAGCAGGGCTATTGAAAGTTATATGCTGAATTCATTTCAAGTTGTTCCCCAAGCCTGGCCCGCAAAAGGGAAATCAAGCAAAGGATTCTCTGGCTGTTTCTAGAGAATGGGGAATGCTGGGCTTAAGTGCCAGCGCCTCCAGGGGTGCGGATGATGACAGCTCAAGGCTGATATGTGTTTACAATTGGTTTATATATTTATATGAAATGATTTTCTAGAGCAGTTTTGGAAGGGAAAAGAAGCCACAGAAAGCAATTTGAGGGAATGAATAACTTGAGGGAACAGCAGCTTGACTTACTTGACTTTGATTATTGGAGGTTTTTGTCTCAGAGTGTATTGACAGCCTAAATCTCATTCGGTTATCCTCCTTTTGCATCTCTGCTTCAAAGTTGTAGAAACCAGTGATCTGCCTGAATTCAATGACTGTTAGAGTAACCTGGGCTCCAGAATCACTGCAGACTGTGACAGCAGCCATGAAATTAAAACATATTTGCTCCTCGGAAAAAAAGCTATGACAAACCTAAACAGAATATTACAAAGCAGAGACATTACTTTGTCAACAAAAAGGTCCATCTAGTCAAAGCCATGGTTTTTCCAGTAGTCATGTATGGGTGTGAGAGTTGAATTATAAAGAAAGCTGAATGTCAAAGAACTGATGTTTTTGAACTGTGGTGTTGGAGAAGACTCTTGAGAGTCCCTTGGACTGCAAGGAGATCCAACCAGTCCATTCTAAAGGAAATCAGTCCTGAGTATTCATTGGAAGGAATGATGCTGAAGCTGAAACTCCAATACTTTGGCCACCTGATGTGAAGAACTGACTCATTTGAAAAGACCCTGATGCTGGGAAAGATTGAAGGCAGGAGGAGAAGGGAATGGCAGATGATGAGATGCTTGGATGGCATCACTGACTCAATGGACATGAGTTTGAGCAAGCTCTGGGAGATGGTGAAGGACAGGGAAGTCAGGTGAGTTGCAGTCTATGGAGTCACAAAGAGTCAAACATGACTGAGCGACTGAACAGTAACAGAGTAACTTGGATGACAAAGCTCTCCTGGAATACTTTCTTAGTACCTTCCAGGAGCCAAGGGAAGGCAGGCCCTTCTTGGCCCCAGCCAAGATGTTATTCTGGACACCAGGCCCTCTGTCACGTGGAACACCTTCTACTGTGGTTAAAAGCTGGAGCAAAAGAGCCAGCTCTGAGGCCAGGACTGGAGAGGAGGAATGTGAGGTCTGCTTCTCCCTCTAGGCATTAATGGAACACCGGCCGCCGTAATCACTGGATCTCAGTGTTTCCAGGTTAACAGTGGTTAAAAGAAATAGACACTCAAGACTAGCATGGTCTTGGATGGGATGCTGGAAACAAACAACTTGTCGCAAAGTTGGATGTAAGAGGGAATGTAACATCAAGTGGGGAAGGCATTGCAAATGCATCTTCTCATATTGATGCTCTGGTTCCAGTTCATTGTTTAATAATATCAGAGTGGGGAAGGGAAAGAAACCCAAACCAGATGGAAAATAGGATAGACATATACAGTGGGAAAAGCAGTGAACTGACGATGGGGAGACTGGGCATTGTCCCCTTCTCATGGGCAGTGATGTAGTTTGGGGAAAGTCACTTACTTTGCTGTGCCTTTTGTGAAGAGAATTACAGCCGAGCCCAAATTGCTTCCTATATAAAGTTGATTTAAGAATCAAATCAAATCAAGTATGTGAAAGCATTTTGAAAATGGGAAAAGTGAAAGTGAAGTCACTCAGTCGTGTCCGACTCTTTGTGACCCCGTGGACTGTAGCCTACCAGGGTCCTCCCTCCATGGGATTCTCCAGGCAAGAGTACTGGAGTGGGTTGCCATTTCCTTCTCCAAGGGATCTTCCCAACCCAGGGATTGAACCCGGGTCTCCTGCATTCCAGGCAGACGCTTTAACCTCTAGACCTACCGAAATATCAGGATTTATTAAACTTTCTTAATCCTGCCATTCCACTGCCCTCTCCCCTTAAAGAACAGAAGAAAACATGTTGGCACAGGATGATGTTCACAGTTTGGAAGGAGGAGTAAGTTGTTGCCTTTGCACCCTTCATGCTAACAACTGTCACCCCAGCTCTGACAGCTGCTTCAAAGTTTCCACTCTGAAAGTAAGAAAAGAGGGTTGGGTCAACCTCCTGTCTCTACTCTGCTATGATCTAAAGCTTATTAAAAAATTATCATCTCTTCTTTTACCATATGCTTAGAAAGAGACCATGAAAGAAAGCTCTTGACAATCTTCTTATTCTATTTTTCATCTGGTCTGAGTTTCTCCCCTCCCCCACCCTGATATTAGCAAATTATAGAATATAACCAGCAGATCAAAACAAGAAGAAACATTTTGGAAATCTTCCCCACTTAGTATGTTATTCCTTCTCACACAAAACTTTGTGATGAGTTATTTTGTTTCTCAGTACCACATCCAAGAAAATTTCCCATTCAGTAATATTAATAATAATATATTTTTAAACCTTGACTTAAAATTACAGTAAGTGCCAAGAGGCTCTAGTTGCTATTTTGTTGAAATAATATCAAGTTCCCTGTGATGCTTTACATAGCTGTCATCTCTGTGATATGATACATCCATGATTTATTGACCTACTAAAAGTGCTGTCATTGACTTGTCATAATAAACTTTTCTTAAAATATGAAAGCATAGAACATTGAGTAATAGCTCAAACCAGGACAGAGCTTCAATTAGGTTTGGGGATTTGGCGGCCTGAAGTTCATCTTTTACGCTTTGAAAATGAAAGTCCTGCCTTGGCTCCCTCATACCTCCCTGCCCCCGCCCCCACACCCCTCCTCTTCACCCAGGGTTAGTTGTCACCAAATAGATTGGCAGAGAGGAGGGGACAGAATGTGAGAAACTCTGAACACGAAGGACTGGCCATAAGCTTCATCCTAAGGGGCAGTTCTGTGTCTGAAAAGGCTTTCTGGTTTCAGCAGAGATAAAGTCAAACTCAGGAATGCTCACCCAGCTAATTTGTATTCACTGGGATGAGGGAGGGGCTAATTTTTTTTCCACAAAGGGAAATGTATTTAGCCCTGGAACCTGAATTTGTTGTCCGTGGATAGGGGAATAGGGAGAAATTTTGAATCAGGGGGCACCCAGATAGCACCACGACAGCATGGAAGGTTCGTAGTTAGGTTTCTGCCTCCCTTCAGGGATCTTGCCTCTGCCCTGTCCTGCCTGCTGGCTGGTCCTTTAACTGGTTCGGAAGGAGGTAGATCCTAGTGGCTTGACCACTATTATCCACTGAAATGTTCATGCTCTGACTCTGCTCTCCTCAGGTTCAGCAGGCTCTTCTGATGAGCTTGCGATGATAGGACAGGGCTGGGAGATCCTCCTCATGTCATACACATGTATTTAAAATGGGGGTTTAGGCAACTCAGTAAAGGTACAAGTCCCACATTCTTGGACCCTAGGAGTGGCGTGAGGGAGGGGGACAAGGGAATAAGAGAGTAAGGGGGATAAAAGGGAAGGCTAAAAAGAAATGAGAAAGGACAGATGAGAAATTCAAGCGATAAACCACAATCTCAAATAAGGAAATGCAATAAAGTCTTTACGGGTATGTATTTTTATAAATACATATGTACAAACACACAGCCAAAACCCTAGCAGATTGATTAACTGTCACCAAATTACCTTTGAGCATACAAACTTGAAGGTAACTTTTGACCAGATGAAATTTTATATAAACTATTAAACATTTTCTCTCTCTCTCTCTGTTTTTTTTTTCTTTTTTTTTTTTTTTTTTTTGGTTTTCTTTAGCTGCAGAAGGATTGAATGGAAATTGTCACCATCATTTTTTAACCAGGAAAACAGATTTTGAGAAGATCAATGTGTATCTGTAGCAATATATGATACATATCTTTGAAGTTTCATTACACTTTAGCATCATTTGTCAGGTTAAAAGTATAAGTATATAAGTATATTTAAATACATGAAGAATTTTGAATGTTTACCAAATGACCATGCTTGGATCATCTGGAGATAGGGAGGCTTGAACAAGGCTCCAACAATAAAACCCAACAAACAAAGTAAGCTCAACAAAAACTCGCCAACAGGTAACAAGTCAAGATTTGTGTAGTAGGATAAACAAAATTTATGTAGAGAAAAATGCTTGTGTTTTAATTTCAGGAAACTAAAAATGCACTTGAGAAAGACTTCTGATTTTGTTGTTGTCATGATTTCACATTTTGAGATCACAGAAGAAAAGATATAGAAATTAACTTTCATTATTCAGCCAGTCCTTTCGAAGTTAATGCTTGATGTCAGTGCTAATGGATCAAAAATATTGAGGGTTGTTCAAATTATATTTTCCCAGGGTAGAATGCTAAGAAAGAAGTCACTAAACCTATAACATGGAATTGCTCAAAGAATGAGATAAGAAAGCATTTGGGAGAAGGGGATTTCAATGGCTCTGTAAACTTAAAATAAAACATTATCAGTTACCTGTTACTGGAAGGACATTAAAGATGGACCTCTTATGGCTACTTCAGGTCTTAAGCCTCTTGAGACTAGGTCTGAGTTAATTAGTCTGTAGACTACAGGGTACAGGAGATACACTAGGCACTGTGAAAATTCTTTAATTTTTTTCTCTTGCAAAAATTTTTATTGAGCTCATGTTATTTTCTAGGTCCTTTGGGAATTGCAACCAGCACAGCAGTAAAGACATCTTAAGACTCTTCATGTTGTTTACATTCTAGCAGAAAGAATTGATAAAATATGGAAGACTTTTTTATTTTAAACCTCAAATTGCTGGATTGGAATGAAAAAAAATACATTTGAAAGAGCAACATGATAGTATATAATAAAAAGGGTATATGTTTAGACACTCAGAACTTCTAAAGAATAGAAATCCATGAGCTATGGAAAACTTTGCAAGAAGATCCAGTGTTTTTTGGCCTTAAAAGATGAAGGAGATTGAGAAGAGAAGAAAGAAGGGGTTCTTGACAGAAAGGACATCAGTGGGTAGGGAGGGGAATAAAGGGATCTACATCCTCTGTATCCCCAGCAGGTCCAGGTGGGTACCAAAAACAGGATGGGCATCTTCCAGGAAGACGCCTCCCTGTTCCTCCTTTAAGCTCTTATTAGCAACAAAATGAGGGAATGGCTGACTTACAACACGTGTTAGCATTGGTAATATTCCTTCAGTATGACACACCAAGGGGATGCCTTTTCCCATATTTAAAATCAATGCCTGACCCAGAGAGATGTTATGGGGAGGGAGGTGGGAGGGGGTTCATGTTTGGGAACGCATGTACACCCATGGGGATTCATGTCAATGTATGGCAAAACCATACAGTATTGTAAAGTAAAATGAAGTAAAAATAAAAGACAAAAAATAAAAATAAAAATAATAAAATCAATGCCTTGTTGGCAGAACCCATTTTTGGAGCTGGAATGCAGGTCCCATGGGTCTCATGTTGCTCTTCCCTGGAAAAGCTGGTAAGAAAACAGGACTAAACTTGTAACTCATAGGAACCTAGCATAGGATACAAGGAATTTGGTGTGGCTCATTCAGGAAGCCAGTTGATTAAGACTCAGATAAACCAAACTTAAAATGCAAACCCCTATGCTCTTCTGAGGCTATTTCAGAATGAAATTTAGAAGTTTAAAGGAATTTTTTCGTCCTTGGGGAAAGGTTAGGTGGAGAGGAGACTAAGTAGTGAGGTGGGGGTGAGTAAGTTTTTTTTTTTTTTTTTTTCACATGGACTTTCACATGGTAAAAGGGATTGTAGGTTCAAACTGAATCACGATTAGTTTAGAGAAAGTCAGTCAAATCCTTTGTTTGCTGTTATGGGAACCAAACAACTGCTGAATTGAATGATCCTAATGTTAGTTTTCTTATTCATTCATTCTTAAAAACTTGTGGAGACATTGTCTGAGTTTACAGGTCTTAGACTAATTCCATAACCTGCATAATCTGTAGGAAAAAATTAACTGCATCAGAGATATACCTAATATTACAGAAAAAGAAATGTCTGGAGTATATACAAACAACTGCAGGAAAATAAACTTTACATTCAAAAGAGCAAGAAAAGCATTTGAAAAGTAAAATTACAAATTTAATAAGCTGCACAGTGGCTTCTTGAAGGACAAGCATGTGTCTTCTGAAGAGGTCTGGTGTGTCTTTGCAACACAGCTTGAGTTAATAAGCTTGTTATACTTTGACATGAAAACCAATAGAGAGAGAAGCAGCTAAGAGAATATGCTTATTTAAAATAAGTGAGGGAAAAGATTGAATAAATAAATACATGGGAGAGAAGATGCAAATCTTCCTGCAAGAAGAACTCTAAATACAGTAAGTAGATTCTCCTTCTCCAGGAGATAAAGCTTAACTCCCTTCCTCCCTCTTGAGTGGGTTGTTGGATGTAATGACTTGCTTCCAAAGAACAGAGTATGAGAAAGAGAAAATAGGAACTTTACAGTGGAGAGACCTGGCAGGTCTCACCTTCACTGAGTGAGCAAGGTGAATTATCAACACTAACAAATCATGTTGATGTCCATAGACCTTCTTATATGATGCAATGAGAAGGGTACTTGACATCTGTGGTATTGTTTCCCAAAATCCAAAATACCAGCCTGATCATGAGAGAATATCTATTAAACTGAGGAATATTCTACAAAATACATGACCAGTACAAATAATAAATGCTGAAGAGGGTGTGGAGGAAAGGGAACATTCCTACACTGTTGGGGGGAATATGTTTGGTGTAATCACTATGGAAAATAGTATAGAGGTCATCTAAAAAGCTAAAAATAGAGTTATCATATGGTCCATCCATCCCACTCTTGGGCATATATCTAGAGAAGACTCTAATTTAAAAAGATACATGCACCCTAGTCTTCATATTAGCACTATTTACAATAGCCAAGATATGGAGGCAACCTAAATATCCACTGACAGATGAATAGATGAAGTAGATATAACGTGTGTATGTACATACATACATATACATGTGATATACATACACACACACACAATGGAATATTACTCAGCAGAAAAAAAGAAGGAAATAATGCCATTCGTGGTGTCATGAATGGAACTGGAGATTGTCAGACTTGGTGAAGTAAGTCAACAGAGAAAGGCAAATATTATATGATACTGCTAATATGTAGAATCTTTAAAAAAAATGGTACAAATGAACCTATTTACAAAACAGAAACAGAGTCACAGATGTAGAAAGCAAACCTATGGTTACCAAGGAGGAAGGAGGGGAAGATAAATTGGGAGACTGGGATTGACAATACGTACTACTGTATAGAAAGTAAATAACTAATAAGAGCCTACTGTATACCACAGGGAACTGAACTTGATATATACATATATATACTGATTAACTTTGCTGTGGGCCTGAAACTAGCACGACATTGTGAACCAACTATACTCCAAAAAAATTAATTTAAAAAGTACATGACTGTATTTCTCAAAACGGCCAAGGTCATGGGAAACAAGGAAAGACTGAGTGGGTGTCACCAGAGGAGCCTATGGAGGCATAAGTAAGTGCAAAAATGGCATCCTGATTTGAATCCTGGTATGGAGAAAAGGATACTAGTGGGAAAACTGGCAAAATCCAAATGAAGTGTGGACTTTACTGAATAGCAACATACCAATAATGATTTCTTAGTTTTGGCAAGTGTATCATGGTCATGTAAGATGTAAGTATTGAAGGAAGCTGGGAAAAGTATCTGTAGGAACTGTCTATTATCTTTGCAACTTCTCTGTAAAATCTAAAATTGCCACAAATGTTTGCTGTTCTTTCTTTTCTCTCATGTCTCTTCTCCATCCCAATTTCCACAAGTATAGGACTTGTGAAAGTGAAGTTGCTCAGTCGTGTCTGACTCTTTGCAACCCCATGGACTGTAGCCTACCAGGCTCCTCTGTCCATGGGATTTTCCAGGCAATAGTACTGGAGTGGATTGCATTCCTCTGTTTCATGACAGGAGAAACCATTCTTTGCTAAGTAGAAGCAGATTAAAAATACTTCCTCATTTAAAGCTCTTTGGCTTTTTTATATTTTTGGCTTTCTCTTTGGTACCATGAGGTCTCAATATATTTATAAAACTCTTGAATTATCTTTACTTGTAAAGTCATGAGAAAGTAAATTTTCAAAAAATCTAAAAGAAAGTGATATTATCTCTCAAAGATTAGATTTAGAAGACTGTAAGTAGCTAGATTATCAGGTAAGGATATGTTTCAAGTGAAAGACCAACTATATTTTTAAATACCACCAATTATTAAAGTTCTGTTATATAAATCTCACATCCTTAGCATAGTATTTCAGAATATCCAAGTGAAGGACAAAGGATCAAAGATATTCTTTCTTCTTATTTAAGGGTCTTCTTTCATTTTATTGCAAGGCCCTAGGGTAGCCTCTCAGCTTAGCCCAGTGTTCACCAATCACTTGCTAATAACTGGAGCTGAAAGAGGGCTCTGCCCTAATGCCATTATGTTCAAGAGCCATGATTGATTGTGTTATAGTATGTTTTTGAAACCTAATTACTGTCTGAGTGAGTATCTGAACTCATTAATCTTTAGTCCTGTAAATAAGTAAAATTGACTAAATAACTGGATTTCTCTAATGATGGCTTAGGTTATCTTTGGACCTACTGCCTTGCCCTACCCTCTTCGGGGCAGCAAATTATTTTGCTTAATGGTAATTGCTCCCCAGTTTTGAAATCAATTTATAAAAGTCAGCTTATAAAACAATTTTCTGTGTTGCCCTGTGACTGCCTGGTCCCTACTCTGTCTTTGTGGTATAATGAGCACATTCCATGATGTGTTCACAGGCCCTTGTATCTGCTGATGACCCTCCTTTGTGAGGAGGGTCACATCACTTAATGAGATAAGAGGCTATATGTATACACAAGGAAGAGGAATGAGTTGGAAAAATGGCTTTATTTTTCCTTAATAACTTTACCTTGATTTTTTCCTCCTCACCAAATAGATGAGAATTTCACGTAGCAAGGCCTGTTTCATATACCCTAAATAATGTAGTAATCAGTAAAGGTGATTCCCTTCTCTTTTTGATATCTTTCAGCTCCAGCATAACTAGGATGTGGCGTTTCACTGTACATTCTTCCTTCTCTTATTTTTTTTTCATGTTTTCCTAGTTGTTACCATTTTAATATACATCAGATCTATTCCCCAGATAGTAGCTCTATAAGAAAGAGGATTAAGCAATGCTCACATGCATTTCTGGGACTTCTGCTTCCAGTCAAGATGGAGTAACACAGGCCAGATATGGTCTCCTCTGATATAAATAAAAATCAACCCATTGGACATCAAGCATCAAAGGACAGAGATGCTTGAGAGACGAGACAATTGAATTGAGCCCTACAATTGCTATAGTTCATAGTCTTGAGAATAATTATAGGCTGCGGCTCATGGAGAGAGGACTCCCTGAATAAAGAGATGGAGCTTAGAATCTGGAGAGACCAAAGCAGCTAGAGGTCACAGGACAGAATGCAGAGAAGGAAAAACTAAATGGAAAGAAAACTCTGGATATCTGTAGAGGGTTCTCTTTGAATATTCAGCTGAGCACTAATTAGCAGATGTGAATGAAAAAATTACCCTGGAAGATGAAAGAATGACTTGCAAGTGTTACATGGAACTGGACCTGATGTTCATGCAAGGCAAAGAATAGTGCTTGTTCACCCCAGTCAAACTGGAAAACACCACTATTCTCTGGACATTTTGTAGAATTTTAGGAGGTATTTTGCTTTGGTAATGAAGAACAAATAGCGCTGTAGCTAAGGCTGCCTAGCAAATCTGAAAAGCAAGCTAGGCATGGACCAAAATTTCCAAATAACTTAATATCTCAGAGTCCAGTTCAAAAATATTTACAGGAATTCAAGAATACCCAGCACCCAATAAAATAAAATTCACAGTACTTGGCATCAAAATCTGCAAGCAAGAAATGCTGGAGAGGGTGTGGAGAAAAGGGAGCCCTCCTACACTGTTGGTGGGAATGCAAACTAGTACAGCCACTATGGAGAACAGTGTGGAGATTCCTTAAAAAATTGCGAATAGAACTACCTTATGACCCAGCAATCCCACTGCTGGACATACACACCGAGGAAACCAGAATTGAAAGAGACACATGTACCCCAATGTTCATCGCAGCACTGTTTATAATAGCCAGGACATGGAAACAACCTAGATGTCCATCAGCAGATGAATGGATAAGAAAGCTGTGGTACATATACACAATGGAGTATTACTCAGCCGTTAAAAAGAATTCATTTGAATCAGTTCTGATGAGATGGATGAAACTGGAGCCGATTATACAGAGTGAAGTAAGCCAGAAAGAAAAACACCAATACAGTATACTAACACATATATATGGAATTTAGAAAGATGGCAATGACGACCCTGTATGCAAGACAGCAAAAAAGACACAGATGTGTATAACGGACTTTTGGACTCAGAGGGAGAGGGAGAGGGTGGGATGATTTGGGAGAATGGCATTCTAACATGTATACTATCATGTAAGAATTGAATCACCAGTCTATGTCTGACGCAGGATACAGCATGCTTGGGGCTGGTGCATGGGGATGACCCAGAGAGATGTTATGGGGAGGGAGGTGGGAGGGGGGTTCATGTTTGGGAACACATGTAAGAATTAAAGATTTTTAAATTAAAAAAATAAAAAACTAAAAAATAAATAATTAAAATAAATAAATAAATAAAATTTACCAGACATACAAAGAAACAGGAATATATAACCCATCTGAGGCGAAAATCAATTAATCAAAATCAACCTAGAACTAACAATAAAATTAGAATTAGCAGACAGGACATTAAAGATAATTCTTATACTTCATATGTTCGAGAAATTTGAAAGAAAGATTGAACAAGTTAGCTAGAGACATGGAAGATATAAAAAAAGATCTAAACCAAACATCTAAAGATGAAAACGATTGACATGAAAAACACATTTGATGGGGTTAACAGCAAATTAGATATTGCAGAAGAAAACGTTAGTGAACTTGAAGGCATAGCAATAGAAACTGTCCCAAGGGAAACACACAGAGAAATAAAACTCAAGGTAAAATAGAGAGCATCAGTGAACAAACAACTGAAATCAGCCTAGCACGCATGTTACTTGAGAGGGAAGAGGAATGAAACATAAAAATACTTGAAGAAATAATGGCTAAATGCTTCCAAATTTGATGAATACTGTGAATCCACAGATCTAAGAAGCTGAATGAATTCCAGTCTCAAGAAACATAAAGAAAACCATCCCATAAACTGTAATCGAATTGTTCAAAACTAGCAATATATTAGATCTTAAAAACAAAAAAGAAGAAAACAAAAACAGATTATATACAGAGGAACAAAGGCCAAATGATGGCATATTTCTCATTAGACCTGATGTTAGCAAGAAGGTGGGGCTTCCCAGGTGGTGCTAGTGGTAAGAACCCACCTGCCAATGCAGGAGACTTAAGAGATTTGGGGTTGATCAGTGGGTCAGGAAGATCCCCTGGAGGAGGGCATGGAAACTCACTCCAGTATTCTTGCCTGGAGAATATCTTGGACAGAGGAGCCTGCTGGGCACAGACCATAGGGTTGCAAAGAGTTGGACACATCTTAAGTGACTCAGCATGCATGCAAGCAAGAAGACAGTAAAACAATGTCTTTAAAATTGTAAACTAACAAAACCTAAAATTGTATACCCAGTGAGCATAGCTTTCAAAATGAAAACAAAATAAAGACTTTTTCAGACAAATGAATCCTGGAAAAATGTATCATCAGGAGAACTGTATTATAAGAAATGTTAAAGCAGAGAGATGATACCATGTAGCCATATGGAACTACACAATAGAATGAAGAACATCAGGAACATTAGCTACATAGGTAAATATGTAGGGTTCTTTTTTCTTATTAGTTAAATCTCTTTAAAAGATAATCGACTTTTAAAAATGCTGATACACAGTATATGGCATAACATGTGTACCAGTAAAACATATGATAATAATAACACAAAGGCCAGGAGGGGAGTAATGGAAGTATTGATATATGCATTGTGAATCCATTTATAAGTTAACACTGGTTCAGTGTTCAGTAACTGGTTCAGTTCAGTAAGGATGAAAAAATTGTTTACTTAGCATCTGTTATGTATTAGATACTGTTCCAGTGCCTACAGATATTATGGAGAACAGAACAGATAAGACGCCTGATTTCATGGATGGTACATTTCACTGAGTTGGCAGTAAACAGACAAGTGTACACAAATAAACGGGATAATTATAGACTGTTGTAAGTGTCACAGAGGAAATAAACAGGATGCTATAATAAAGGATAACAAGATAGATAGGAATACCTTAGAGTGATCAAGAAGATTATGAAATGATAAGGCCATTTGTCCTGAGACCTGGGAGATGAGAAGAAGCCAGCCCAGTTGAGAATCAAGTGAGAGGATTCGAGGTTGAGATAATTTCCAAGCAAAGGCCCTGAAGGTAGGTAAGAACTCAACCATTTCTAGAAACTATCCAAGGGCTAATGTGGTTAAATTGAGAGGGATAGAGATGCTGCTGGGGCAGAGGTTGGATCACAAGGGCCTTGAAGCCACTGTCAAGGATTTGGACTTGATTCTAAGCACAGTGGAAAGACATTGAAAAGTTTGAGCAAGGGAGTGCGATGTATGGTTTACCATAAACAAAAAGATGATTTTGTTGTAGTATGGAGCGTGGAAGACAAGGAGCAAGAATGGAAATAAGGAAGCTGGTCACAAGTCTATTTTGGTGGTTGAGGGAAGAGGTGTTGGTGGTGTGAAAAGAGGCAATGGCAGAAAGAAGGGAAGTGACTGGATTAAACACGTGTTTTGGAAGGAAAGGGCTTGGTGATTTAATACGCAGGCCAGGGAAAGGGAGAATCTAGTAAGCAGTGGATCTGGGGTTTGACCCAGATCTGTCTGAGTCCAGTTTTTAAGATTTTTTATTTTCAGTGCTGCCGTTAATATGTCAAACACTCCTTATGAATGGCATATCTCACCAGTCACAAAAATATCTAAAAGCACAAATCCATAGTCTTTGCTGTTAAGGACAAAAATAAATGACCATAAAGGAAACATGCTAGGAACTAAATTATATCAATAGGTCCAATGGAAGAGGAAGAGGATGGATGGGTCAAAGAATGCACACTCAGAGGAATGTACTTTCACAGGGAAGGAGAGAGCACTATGTGCAGAGTGAGTGGCCAGAGCAAGGACCTGCAGCTGGGGATTCACACAGGCTTCAGGGAACAATAGCTAAACTATGATGGCTTAATAGAAGAACAATAAAACAAACCCCTGAAGAGAACTGCTTTTTAATAGGCAGTTGTAGGTGGAATTGGACAGCTTAGAATGATTAAATGGTACTGCAAAATCTTTAAATGGCAACCTTCAGATAGACCAATTTATCATCATTGCAGAACTATTGATTAAGATTGGAGAATTGATGTTTTATATTACATACACACAGCAGTCATTTTAAGTAAAAGTTAGGAATAACAGTCTTTCGTTGCCAAGCATGTACCCATAGCCTGAGACAAATGCTGAAAGCACAAATTTGAAATTTTTCTCATTGCTTGAGGCTTTTCTATCATGTCATATAAATGAAAGGTACCTTCCTTTTCCCTTCTCTTCCCTTGACCTTCTTCTTTAAATAAGAATGTACTGGTGGTTTCTTTGACTGTGGTAGTCACCTGTGGTCTGTGAGCAATATCAGGATGCACAGATGTTGTAAATGGCAGTAGGCCTACCCATTGAGAGTTTTCTGAAATCTGTGCCAGACTCTAAAAACAACAAGATTAATCCAATTGATCAGTCCAGTGAAAAGCAGTCTCAACTTTGCCAATCTTACAGAGTCAAAGAGAGAATCCTCAACTGACACTAGAATTCTTTGGTTTGGTTCTGTAACCAAAAGGTGGCCATTGCTAAACTTGAGCCCCAACTTGAGCACTGGAGGTCTGAAATTCACAATTTACTAGCTCAAGTTACTTCCACTTGAGTCTTCTGTAGTGAAAACCTTTCCTCTTTCCATGTGTTTCCAGCCGTGCAGTAAGAAAAAATGAATTGGTTCTGAAAAAATAACAGAATCGTCTTCTTTCTTTCTTTTTTCAGATCAAACTCCAAACTATTTCAAACAAGGAATAGTTGGTTTCAGTGAACTTTCTCTTCATCTCTTCTTGCATTGCACTTCCAGTAGTTTGAACTTATTTAGGTTCTAAAAACTTTTTTTTAACCTTTAAGTTACTGGGCAAGTGTGTTACTCATCACACTCTGGCTTTGTACACACACACATATACACACACACACACACTTTATAATTGCTAGACCACATGCTCAATTTAATCAAATGATTCTTACTCCATCAAAGAATTTATTTGGAAAGTTTATAGCTTGAAAATTAATTATTGTTTTAAAGAATTTATGACTGGCTTGATGATAGTAGTGGAAAGTAATAAGATAGCATTTTAACACTCAAATACAAGCAATAATATTAGCTCTATACAGCCAAAATACTAGGGCAAATGAATAAAAGAATGCATTTCTACAGATTGGTGGTTCTGTATACAAACCTCTCACCTCCACACAGGGAATACATTAAAATTTCTATCTTGCCAAAGATAATAAGATACATTTCTAACATTTGATTCATATCAGCTTTCAAGCCAGTTTCAAGGGAGGCCAATGTTCATCTAATAAATTATGTATATATATATATGTACTTATGAACATATTGTATATATGTTTACATTATGTATATGTTTATGCATATTATGTATATATATATGTAATACAAGCTGCTTCTCTTTGGGAGAAGGTTGGTTCTCTGGTAATTGTTAATCCCCCTTCTAAGAGCTGGGTGTGTCTATGTCTGACGCAGGATGCAGCATGCTTGGGGCTGGTGCATGGGGATGACCCAGAGAGATGTTATGGGGAGGGAGGTGGGAGGGGGGTTCATGTTTGGGAACGCAAGTAAGAATTAAAGATATTAAAATTTAAAAAATTAAAAAAAAAAAAACAAAGAGGAAATTTGGACACTGGTGGGGGCTCAATCTTCAATACTAATCCTGAGTGATATTCATCTGCTCTGGTCCTTGATGATGCCTTGGCTTTTTTAATCTCTGCATATTTGCTGACCCAAGTTCAATACTGTGGACCTTCTGTTCCCCTCAATCTATTTCCACTGCTTCTACCCAGCCTTCCAGGACCAGTGAAAACCCCACAACATTTGCAAGGCCCCCTGACCACACCAACCTGACCTGATGTCTTTCCCTTTGAGGTCTCTATTTTGGGCTCTTTGTTGATTTGAATTGTTTATGCCCATCTCATGTCTATCGGCTCAGCCTCCCAACTAACGGTAGATAGAAGAATATGACAGACGTTAGAGAAGATGGTCACTCATTGCAGATTTCTTAATGTGCAAACTTCTGATCCAGTGCTCTTTTACCTGTCATACTATCCCTGATTGACATGACCATTCCCATTAACTTCTGGGGCTTCCCTGGTGGCTCGGTGGTAAATCCAGGAGAAGCAGTTTCGATTTCTGGGTCAGGAAGATCTTCTGGAGTAGGAAATGGCAACCCACTCCAGTATTCTTGCCTGAAAAATCCCATGGCAAGCTGTAGTCCATGGGGTTGCAAAAAGTTGAATATGACTGAAGCAACTAAGCATGAGCATATTAACTTCTGAGGGCAATGATTTATACACTTACTGAACCATTTATGCATCATTAAGTAAATAGTCATTTAGTGTCTACTGGGTGAAAGGCTCCATCCTAGACTCTGGAGACATAGTGGCCACCTTAAGAGAGTGACCTTGACCACTCTTTCAAAGAATATGTATTTTTGTGAAGGATAAAGTAAATAAACAGAATAGCTTTTAGAGAACAAATCTATATATAAAATTGAAGAAGCCAAGTGGGGTGGTAGGCTACAGAGGGATGGTGAGAGGAGGATGTTACTTTAGCTAGAGTGGTCAAGCAGAAGAGTTGGTATTTGCACTGAGATTGGAATGATGGGTTGGGGGCCTTCTTGGTTCTGGCAGAAGAGTGTTCCCTCAGAGTGAAGAGCAAAGGACAAGGACCTAGGTCAGAATGAGCTTGATATTTTCGAGGAGAAAAACATCAGTGTGGCTGGAGGGGAGTCAGAAAGAGGAAGTGGAACAGAAGTGGTGAGAGATGTTGAGGTAGACTGGGCCCAAAACATGCATGACCCTGGTAAACCAAGTGAAGAGCTTGCAATCATTGTCATTGGAAGCAGAAAGCGCAGGAGAGCTTGATTTAGGAAGTGACGTATGAGATGTGCTTGAAACTGATGACTCAGGGGAAGGTTTAATCCTTTCTTTTTTTCCCTTTGTCTTTCTTTTTCTATTGCTTCTCCTTTTTGAGCATTATACCATTTATAAGGTTCATACATCATAACTGTTCAGCTGCATGAATTTTAGCATGCCTATATAACCCTGGAAATACACTCATGGTAAGATACAGGCAATCCCAACATATCCTGAGGGTTGTTCATGTTCTGTCCAGTCATTACCTCCATCACTGAAATGAGAACTTCATTTATCACAGATTAGTTTTGTCTGTTTTTGAACAAAACATCAATGAAATCACATATATGAACTCTTTTTTTGTGTCTGCAAAGTATCACTACGTAATAGTTTATGAACTGAATATCCCACAGTTTATCTTACAAATGGTGGACCTTTGGGATGGGGTTATTCTGAATAAAACTGCTATGAAGACCCTTGTACAAGCCTTATGGTAGACATACATCCTCATTTAGGTTGAATATATACCCAGGAGTAGAATTGCTGGGTCTTAGGATTTATATATTTAGTATGTACTATCAAACAGTTTTCCAAAATGGTTTTACCAATTTATGCTCCTACTTAAAATGAATGAGAATTCTAATTTTTCCCATTCTTACAAACACTTGGTATTATCAGTCCTTTTAACTTTAGCTGTTTGGGTTGGAATATTATGGGTGAGGGGTCTCATTGTAGCTTTTTCCAAAGGAGTGGAAGGGGTTGTTCCTTATAGGTTCTTATGATTATGTTGTTAATTATACAGTTTGGTTTCAAAAGTTTGGTTTTCAGGCTTCCTGGCTTTCATTCTCTTTTTCCAACACTACATTATTATTGTTGTTTTTTTTTTTTTTTTCCCCCTTGCAATACCCCCAAGAGTAGCATAAAAACCAAGCCGGCTGATATGACATCATCAGTTCATTGTCTTTTAGGAATGTGAAATTTCATTTTTTATAGAGTGACCTTATTCCAAGCTAGAAGGGAAAATAGAAAACAGGGCTTAGAACTTGAAAGAGAAAATTTGGGTCAGGCTCTGGCTTAATGCAGTTTCCATTCTTGGAGCCAAAAGGCCTTCTAGTCTATGCACAAAGAGAATTGCTGGGGTGGGGACTGTTGGTTTCATTACATGTCATTGTAACCACTGCATCAGAGTGTCTAGGATTTTACCCTAATGATGAAATTAAGGGTGTTATGCTTCATTTCCTGTTTTGGAAAACAGTATCTGGCTTAAAAAAAAAAAAAAGACTAATTGAGTATTGTTTTTAAAAATTGGGTTGATAATTCATCATATCATAATTAAACTAATTCAAATACTATTATTTTCCAACGGCTTTAATGAGGTCTTCCACTTGGCAGAGAACTCTGAGACTCAAAATATTGCTATTTGTTAAAAGATGGAGAAACTCTGATGACAAATGACTCTATTCAGCTGCCTTTCGGTTAATAAGATTTATGCATTAATCTAGTTATACTTTGTTCCCTCGAGTTTGGCAAACTTCAGAAGTTTTCCGATTTTCTACTGTGTC
Organism: Ovis aries; assembly: GCF_016772045.2. Taxonomy (NCBI): domain Eukaryota; kingdom Metazoa; phylum Chordata; class Mammalia; order Artiodactyla; family Bovidae; genus Ovis; species Ovis aries. The sequence continues at coordinate 40,667,317 of NC_056056.1, forward strand.
TCTCCTGCTCCCCACCCCCATCTCCTCCGTAGAGAATTCCTGGCGTCTGAGTTAAAATAGGTGGAAACATTTTCTGTTTCCAGCCGAGGCTCCCCAGCTTGGTTGGAATGCTCGTCTGGTTGTAATAGAGCCTGCTTTTCGGCCAGCAACTCTTAAAATAGCTCCTCAGCTTATGAAGCAGAAAATAGAAGTTTAGGCAACCCAGTGTCGGCTTACAGGATATTTCTGCTGCTTGCTTTGGGGGGCACTGTTGCTCTAGCTTGAGAGCTGAAAGCAGGACTCTGGTGAGTGATGGCTCTCCATTGCGCAATTTCGTATCTGCACTTCTTGTCAAGTAATCATTACAAATGTCTCTTGGAGGAAGGAGTTGGCTCTGAGCAGAGGTCTACCTCTCCGAAGAAGTGAGGCCCTGAAGGGTGGGCACTGATCAGTCCAGGGTAAAATTTTCCCCTTTGACAGTGTAATTAAGTGGTAATTAACCAAATAAGTGTAAATGTTGAAAGCTGAGATAAATATCTACATTTCCTTAATCTATTTTTCCCCTCTAAAATTTGATAAAGGAAATTTGGATTTAATGGAGGATATATGTCAATTTTTTTTTTTTAAGATTGCAAATCTGTTTAGAAGGAACTTGGGTCCACGAGTTTGGATTTCTACAGGAAAACTTCACAGCGTATAAAGATAGAAGAGATACCATAAAATGCAGACGTGCTATTGCAATAATTATGTTAAGAAGGCTTAGTGGAGCTACCTTTTGGAAACATCTGGTTTGTTCCTGCTCTTTCCACATCCTGCAGATGTTGCTGAATCCATGAAATGTACTGACAGGAGAACATATTAGCTCACCAAGTCATTCCAATGAATAAAGCAAAGAAGAGCCTCTTAACTTTCTAAAAAAAAATCTAGTTAGGAAAGAATTCTGCTTTCAGAGCAGGCAGAGATTAGGCCAATAATTGAGAGGGGCCCAGGGCCTTCTAAAAGTGTCAATAGTGATCTGTTCTTGCCAAAGGGGAAAAGAGATGCTTTGTGGAGGGTCAGCCGGAGTAATAAATGGGAATCTTTGAAATTCAAGTACTTTCTCATTACCTTTCTTGGTTAGTGATTAAAAATAGGGCTGACTCCTTCTGAGATCAGTATTAGAGCTCAAAACTCCTGAGTTGGTCTCGAGTTCAGCTACTCTGCCTCACTTCCTAGCATCTGGAGCCAAAGTAAGACTCAGAGGCAGGTAGACTGCTCGTGTGGCTGAGGCAGGCGCCCTGGGAAGGGGATGCATAATTGAGGTACCATCTGTGGCATGGGGATGATGACAGCTGCACGATGCCCTGACACTGCTGTGTCAACACCCTAGGCAAGCAGGAAAAGACAGGGGCAGGCACATGTACGCTGAGCCTTCGGGAGAGCAGACATAGGCATCCCTGAGGGGGAGGGCCTGGGGAGTTTGAGTTTATTAAATAGGAGTTGGTTGCCTATGAGATTAACACCCTGAAATAAATGCAAAGTTAAAAAATATTTTGGCCTCCAGCCCACTTGGCAGGAAGATTAGAAACCTGGAGTGGTCAGAAGGACAAAGCCTTAAAGGGCCAATGTCACATTTCGTTTGTGGCCAGCTGTGATCTCTAAATTTCCCTATCATTTACATCATTCCTTTGGATTATAGTGTCACATGATGTGTTCCGAAGACCCTATTAAAATGTGTAACAGATGTTTTTCTGGCCACCGGCCTGGCAGACATGAAGGACGCATTCAAATAAACCCGTCTATGAGAAACTAGTATTTTTCTGGTTCAGCTCTGAATTGTTGAACTCCAGTTACTGATGTCTGGCCCTCTTTGCCCTTTTTCCTTTAGGGCAAAAAGGATAAATCTCTGAGATGTCTGAGAAAAGACCTTCTTGCGTGTTCTCCAAGGGTTTCTGGCTTCCTTCAGGTCACTGAGAAGGGGGTCTCTATTGCTTGAGCCAAAGCCTTTCATTTCTTCAACAAGTTTTCATGTATGTTTCCACGAGGAACCTAGCTCCTGGCTGACTACCCTTGCCCCTAGGTCAGGAGAAATCTCTTACTGAAATTGTATAAGAACCCCGCCTCCGCCTTGGAGAATGATTTTAAGTCCTCCTTAACTTTTCTCCCCACTAGCTTTACACTTTCCTTCTTCTCTTTTGTGGCTGGCAGGTTTCTGCTTTTTTAAAAAATTCTTATTTATTTATCATTTTATTTTTGGCTGCACTGGGTCATTGTTGCTGCCCTGAATTGGTGCCCTGAACTGGGCATTCTCTAGTTGAAGCAAGAGGGGGCTACTCTCTAGCTGTGGTCCCTGGGCTTCTCACTGTGGCGGCTTCTCTTATTGCGAAGCGTAAGCTCTGGATCACATGGGCTTAGTTACCCCGTGCATGTGGAATCTTCCCAGACCAGCGATCGAACCCATGTCCCCTGCATTGGCAGGAGGATTCTTAACCACTGGACCACCAGGGAAGTCTGCAAACTTCTGCTTTTGATTCTTCATCTGTATTTCTCTAAACCCAGTTGATAGATTAAACCCAATATGACTAGTTTTTAAACTTCTTTGCGAACTTTTGACACTAATGTAAATCTGTAATTTAAAGAAAGAGGTTCAGCAGCATTGTTATTACCATCATAGCAATTTTTAACATTTATACCACTTTTTAGAGTGAATGACTTGCTTTCCTGTCCATTATTTCTGCCAATCCTTAAAGCAATATTGATATAAGCAAGGCAGAAATTATGATGCTGGGGTTACAGGTAAAGAAACAATGCTCACAGAAAGTAAAGCTATTCATTCCGTCATGCAGCCAGTTCAACTGAGATTCAACCCATTTTAGATTCCAAGTTCAGTGATTTCCTAAATGTAGTGAGCCCCTATTAATACTTTAACATGGTAGGAACTTATAAAAATTGTCCACAGAATGGGAATGTTTTTGTAGGGCAGTGTAAGTATGCCAAGAATTTGAGAAAGTCAGAGATCCAGACAAAAATAGAGATACAGAGTCTAGAACTACTTTTCCCTAAAATGTATGCTGCAAGATTTCAATAGATGTTATTGTCAGGAAAAGAACTCCATAACCAAAGAGACTTGATAAATATTAAATTGAACAGTGTCACGAAAATTTCCTGATTAAAGCACTCCCAGAGCCTTTGACACGCATCCTGAGTTGCCAAAGCAGAGATCACATGCGCTATGAGCATTTGCAAATATGTTTGACACAAGGCCCTTCTTGCCTAAAGCATCTCATGAGAACACACTTAGGGGCTCACCATCATTCACTACCTAAAATGAAGGTGAGTCAGTCAAAGAGGGGAAGGGTGGGAATTGTTCAGAGGTCAGGAAAAGATCTAGAAGTCAGGTTTATTCTGCTAATTACTGAATCAAAAATTCGATCACTCAATTTAGTTGATTTTGTGTTAAGGTCCTAGAAAGCATAAAACTGGTATGTCAATATTACAGATGCAAGATTTTATTGAAGAGAAACGGACAAGACTAAGGGAGGGGACAATAGAGTGAGAAGACCACACAGAAAGAGGGTGGAGAGCAGGTTCTTGATGTGAATGCCAGTAGGTAGTCTTGGCTGTGTGACTTTGGTCAAGTCACTGTGCCATCTAGACCAGAATTTCCTCAACTATAAAATAAGCAGAATAGACTAAGTGGTTTCTTCTCAAGGTTTAGTAATTTTATAAACAAAAGTTATATGTTAAAAAGGGAGATGGTAACTGTTCAAGGTGAAATGGATTGCGGAGTTAGTTTATTGAGGAATCTTTCTTTCTATGAGGTGCTAGGTTAGTATTTCTGGAGGGGAAATCTGAGAGGACAAGTGAGATCAGAAGGAGTTTGCCTTGCCGACAGTAGCAGAGGAAGGGCGTGCCATGTTACTCCCATTATTAAAGTCAAATGACCCTAGGATTCCAAGTTGAAAATCAAAGAATCACTAGATTCTTTGAAGGGAAAACAGATTGAAGGGAAAACAGAGATTACCTTGCCAGCCAGACAGCAGGCTTTAGAGGAAAAAAGGAAGAATAGAGGTTAATCAGAAGAACTACTGAGAAGGAAGACAAAAACCATGAGAGAGCTGAGGAGGCTCAGTATCAGGGTTTTGCTGAAGAGTCAAGGAAATGGAGAATAATAGGTGAATCAAGTGAGGAGGGAGCTCTTACAAATGGAGAGGGAGAGACACTGGAGGATGGAAGAAACATAAAAATACCTGAATGACTGTGGCTTCCTGTGAACACATCTGGACACCCATGACACAGGAGGGGGCTGATGTTATATGCATCTCCACTCAAGACCCAAAATATATAAAAATTGAATTCCACAGCGTTTCTTTCAAAGAGGGGCAGGAGAAATACTGGAATAAGATTTCATCGTCTGATAAATAAGTGGATAAAGAAGATGGGATATATATTCACAATGAAATATTATTCAGCCATAAAAAGAAGTGAAATAATGCCACTTGCAACAGTGTGAAGGCACCTAAAGATTACCATATTAAATGAAGTAAGTCGGACAAAAGCAAATGCCATATAACATGGCTTATATGTGGAATTTAAAAAAATAGATACAAGTGAACTTATTTAAAAATAGAGAGAGACAGACAAAGAAAACAAATTTATGGTTACTAAGGGGGAGGGGGTATAGGGATAAATTAGGAGTTTGGGATTAATATATATACATTGCTAAGCTACTGCTAAGTCACTTCAGTCATGTCCGACTCTGTGAGACCTCAGAGATGGTAGCCCACCAGGCTCTGCCGTCCCTGGGATCTCCAGGCAAGAACACTGGAGTGGTTGCCATTTCCTTCTCCAATGCATGAAAAGTGAAAGTGAAGTCGCTCAGTCGTGTCCGACTCTTAGCGACCCCATGGACTGCAGCCTACCAGGCTCCTCCGTCCATGGGATTCTCCAGGCAAGAGTACTGGAGTGGGCTGCCATTGTTACTATATATAAAACAGATAATCAATAAGAACCTACAAAGGTCTGTCTAGTCAAGGCTATGGATTTTCCCAGTGGTCATGTATGGATATGAGAGTTGGACTGTGAAGAAAGCTGAACACTGAAGAATTGATACTTTTTTTTTTTGTTTGTTTGTTTTGTTTTTTTTTTAGTTTTTTATTTTTTAAATTTTAAAATCTTTCATTCTTACATGCGTCCCCAAACATGAACCCCCTCCCACCTCCCTCCCCATAACATCTCTCTGGGTCATCCCCATGCACCAGCCCCAAGCATGCTGTATCCGGCGTCAGACATAGACTGGCGATTCGATTCTTACATGATAGTATACATGTTAGAATGCCAAGGAATTGATACTTTTGAACTGTGGTGTTGGAGAAGACTCTTGATAATCCCTTGGGCTGCAAGGAGATCCAACCAGTCCATCCTAAAGGAGACCAGTCCTGGGTGTTCTTTGGAAGGACTGATGCTGAGGCTGAAATTCCAATCCTTTGGCCACCTCATGTGAAGAGTTGACTCACTGGAAAATACCTTGATGGTGGGAGGGATTGGGGGCAGGAGGAGAAGGGGATGAGGATGAGATGGCTGGATGGCATCACCGACTTGATGCACATGAGTTTGGGTGAACTCCGGGAGTTGGTGATGGACAGGGAGGCCTGGCGTGCTGCGATTCATGGGGTTGCAAAGAGTCAGATACGACTGAGTGACTGAAATGAACTGATAAGGGAAAAGAATCTGAAAAGGAGTATCTATCTATCTACAACTGAATCAGTGTGCTATACACCTGAAACTAACACAATATTGTAAATCAGCTATGTTTCAATAAAAATTTAAGAGTTCACAGTCTGAGAGCAAAAGTGATTCTGGCCCAAGAGCCCTTGAGTCTTGGAGTGTGATGATGGATGTGAATTTGCCATCTATCCACCACTGACACCCTGGGTGATCTGAGTCATTTCTTCTCTCTGAGAGATTTGGACTCACTGGGAAGCAGAGGAAAAGAAAAACTGAATGTGAAGGTCAATACTATCAGGTGGACATAGTTAAAGCCCACATCCCTAAAACCTGAAGTGCTGAGCCTCCTGGAAATTGCGACTGCTTAACTTCTCTGTTCCAAAGATGGCCATCAACCCTGTGCTGATTGGGCATAGAAAGCAAGGCAACACAAGGTTACCTTAAGTCTTTGTGGTGACTGGATTTGAGAAGGAAATAAGACATGAAATTTATAGCAACATTACAGTGTTGCGTTAGATCCTGTCTGGGCATCTCTGCTTGTGTCAGGAGGCAAGGGACTTCAGCCATGACCTAGCAGGTCAGTCCAATGCAGAGTTGTTCTTCATTCTGCTCCTCTCTAATCTCACTAAATTCTGCAGCATTGAAATGAAACAAATATTAGGTGGGTACATGTTAAAAGGCTCCTGAGACTTATTCCTTGGTTGTAGAAGCTCTAGGATTCTTTGATGCTTCAGAATTTTCCACAGCAGCAGTGTCTACAAAGAGAAGCACAAAATTCGACCACACAGTTTAGGAAAAGTGGCCTAATAGAAGGAACACAAACTAAGAAGCCCTCTCTTGCCATAGTCAGTCATCACAAACAGATAGGTTTTTCCATGAGTCTGGCCAACTGCACTGAACCAAAATGGCTCAGACAAGGCCATGTCTATCTTTGAAGTGTTCTCAAGGGTGATTCTGTTATTTAAAGAGGGAACAGCATTTTCTTAGGAAGTCCCTTGGCTGATAATATACTTGTTTTGACTTGTATAGAAATCTTCTCATCTTGGCTGTTTCTAAGGCATGCCAAAAGTAAGCTGAAAGTGAAAAACTAGTCAACTGGACATTTTAAACTATCTGGATCCTTAGCAACATGCATAACAAACACCTGTTTCATCAATTAGCATATCTTTCTTGGAGAAAACGATGGTGTCTTGCCACCATAGATGTTTGAGTCCCTGTGAGTACATGGGTAGAAACAACCCATCCAAACTCATCTCATATGAGATGGCTAGAAGGTCCTGTCCTACTCTGGGATTGAAAAGCTATCCTTGAGCAAAGGCTGGCTTTCCCTTCCTGCCTCTCATGTGTTCAGTGGCTCAACAAATATATGTTGATGCAAAAGTGGGCAATTCCAGGCAGTTCAACTCTCCTTTTCCTGGTCAAGGAGCAACATGACATTGATTTTCTTCTCTGTAGAGCCTTACTCCTCACCAGCTATGAATACTTTTTCTTCCCTTTCTCCCACAACAGTCTCTTCTTCTTGCTTCTTAGACTATCTCCTCCAGGACAGAATTCATGAGCCTTGTTATCTTCAGCCTGTCTGGGTACTGTGCACATAAGAGGTGGTTTATATTGGCTGAGTGAGTGATGTTCTTTTAAGAAACCACATAGACTTTTCCTTAAGCCAGAACAGCCTGTCCAGGCCCTTTGCTTTTCTTCTTTAGATAACTTTAGTTTCCTCTTTTTATCTGTTACCACATTTTCTGCCCCTTGAAGTTCTTCTCCATGCAAATTGGATTAAGAGACAGTGCTCCAGCTCCTCCTCTCTTTCGTTTCACTCTTGCTACAGACTGAATGTTTGACTCCCCTTAGAATTCATATGTTGAAACCTAATCCCTAATGTCATGCTGTTTGGAGATGCAGATCTGGGGAGGTGATTAGTTCATGAGAGCAGAGCCCTAGTGAACGAGGTTAGTCTCCTTTAAAATACACACACACACACACACACACACACACACACGCACACATATATGGGGCTTTCCCAGTGGCTCAGTGGTAAAGAGTCCACCTGCAGTGCAGGAGCCACAGTAGATCCGGGTTCAATCCCCGGGTCAGGAAGATCCCCTGGAGGAGGGCATGGTAACCCACTCTAGTGTTTGTATGTGGAGAATCCATGGACAGAGGAGCCTGGTGGGCTACAGTCCATAGGTTCACAAAGAGTCAGACACAACTAAAGTGACTTAGCATGCATATATATATGACTATTGCTCAGCCATTAAAAAAATGAAATGATGCTATTTGCAGCAACATAGAGGGCCTAGAGATTATTATACTAAGAGAAGTAAGTCAGACAAAGACAAATATCAGATCACTTACAAGCAGGATCTAAAAAATGATGCAAATGAATTTGTTTACAAAACAGAAATAGACTCACAGACCCAGAAAACAGATTTATGTTTGCCAAATGGGAATAGGGAGAGGGCTTAACTAGGTTTTGGACTAATATATACACACTACTATACGTAAAATAGAGCAACAATAAGGACTTACCATATAGCAAAGGGAACTGTATTTAATGTCTTGGAATAACCTATAATTGAAAAGAATCTGAACAAGAATTATATGTATATATATATATAGCTGAATCACTGTTCTGTACACCTGAAACATTGCAGAAGAGAGACACCCAGAGAGCTCCTGTGTCCCCTCTGCCATGTGTGGACACAGAAAACAGATGACTGTCTAAGAAGCTCCCCTCTCTGAACACACAATCTGCTGGTGTCTTGACCTTGGACTTCCCAGATTCCAGAAGAAATACATTTCTGTTGTTTATAAGCCACTCGATCTATGGTATTCTGTTATAACAGGTGTAATACAGCCTGCTATAAGACAGCCCTTGAAAATAAGCCCTCTCTCCTCATGAGGTTTTCCTTTTGATTATTGTAGGGAATCACATGCAAAAAACCCAAACAGAATCATACAGTGTTCTGATAGTCTTGTTTCTGTTCTGTAGCTCTAACCCCTGTGAAGTTTGTGTATGTGTGTGTTTTTTAGTAATTTCTTTCCCTGAGTTTGAAAGTGCACTCTATTCACTGCAAGGAAAGTTAAAGTACAAAACTGTATAAATAAGATCACCTATAATCCCATAAGCAGAGATAACCAGTATTAACATTTGGGTATGTTACTGTATCTGTTAATGCGTATGTGACTCTTACACACACACACATCTATCATTGTTAACTCAAATTTTTGTTTTGAGTGTATTCTTAGTTTTATGTCTTTTTTTTTATCTAGTGCTGTGTCCCGTGTCCTGCCTTTTGGATTTGTATTACCGTACCCTGCCTTGTAGTCTAGTTCATTCTACTCAGAAAATAGTTTTCAATAGTACTCTTTCTGTACTCCTAAGTGCCACTGGTGGTGGTAGGAATAGAAATGAGGTTGAGGAAAGGAGAAGAAGAAAAACAGAAACTACCCCTGTACTCGGAAATGTATGAACAGATTAGAAAAGTCTAGTTTCCCCTCATGAAAGCAATTATTCAACTACAAGGCAAGCTATAATAGTACAAACCCCAAAACCAGGACATGGGATATACTACTAAATGAAAAGAGACACAAAACTAAGTATACAGTCAAAACAAAAATTTGATTTAACAATTATACATATATGTGTGTGTGTGTGTTTAAGGGTCACATACACACTAGTTAGTTCAGTTCAGTCGCTCAGTCGCGTCTGACTGTTTGCAACACCATGGACTGCAGCACGCCAGGCTTCCCTCTCCATCACCAACTCCTGGAGCTTGCTCAAACTCATGTCCATCGAGTCAGTGATGCCCTCCAACCATTTCAGAATAATTATGAAATTACATCCCCAAATGTTGATTCTGGTTGTCTCTGTTTATGGATGATAGGCAACTTTTTTTCTTATTTATTCAGTTTTGTGCTTTCCCGGCAGTGCATAGTCTGGTTTCCCTTCATAAAAGCAATTATTCAGCCTCCTCACCTCCATTCCCATTCTCATCACCACCAGTGTCATTTCAGAGTACGGAAGGAGTGTTTGATAAATATTTCTGAGTATAATGGACTAGAATGATGTGCGATGCACCCATAGGAGGAAACCTGAGTGCTTGATCTTCCTCTTTTGTTCTTGCCACACAGAGAAAGTCACAGCTTGAAACAAGCCGTGAATGGTTCTTTGGCGGGCATGCAGCAATACACCTGCTGAGTTACGAGCCTGATGAATCATTTGTCTGGTTATCTTGCTAGTCATGCTGAACTGAATGCCACTTTTCAAACCAAACAGGCCAAACCAGGGATCTTCCCTTGCTTTGGTCTTGGGTGAGTGTTTTCTGTGCAAATAGTCTCCCACCCCCTTTAAAAAATCTGTAATGATGGACTTACAGAAACAGCATTCATAGAATACTTTCCTACCACTCTTGCTTTTCTAGTAAGGGTTTTATTCTATAAGGAGAAGTGAATTTGATTTGGTCCCTTATTTTATTTGTATATAAAACCAAGTAAAGATATCAACCATGGGATTAAGTAATAAGGAAGCAGGGCCCTGCCAGGTATTTCCCTTGGGGAACAAAGCAAACAACAAAACCACCCCCATACTCATTCTTATCTATTTCATTAAATGCTTTGGCAAGTCTTAATAACCCGCTTGTTTAACTGACCTAATGATTTTTATGGTTTTGAAATTTACTCTTTTGCGAAAGTTAATGTCTCTTTGCTTTAACATCCAAATTTCTATCTTTGGTCCCAGGCTTCCTTACAGACCATCGCCCCTCCCTCTTCTTTAGATGAGGGACTGCAAGGGTCACTGAAATTAATGAGAAACACAATCACAACAACATGAAACTAGAGGCCCAACTTGGCTTGAAGGTGCTCTGTTTAGGTGTATCACATTGCGTCAGATGATGTCAGGGCTTCATGTGGGTTAATCAAAATGTAACCTCAGCCTTACTCAAATCACCTGTTGGACTGCTGTTTGCCAGAGGTTGAGCCTTCCTGATACTGCTGGGTCTGTAATGCATTTAGGTAATCATAATCCCTTCCATTTGGGAGAGTGCCTTCTACTTTTCAAAGCTCTTTCACATCTTTTCTCTCATTTGATCCCTACTTAGCCCTGGAAACATTTCCCATTTTATGGATGAGGAAACCCAGAAGAAATTGACTTGCTCATGGCCAGTCAACCAGTTTTTCCTGTTTTTTTTTTTTTTTTCTTCTCTCCTTCCCTCTTTACCTTTCTCTCAACTATTATAAACAAGTTACTAAAGTTTAAGCATCTTTTTAGTGTTTCTACTTAACACCACTCAGTGTATTTTCTTATAGTTGTTACGATTGGGATTAACAGATGGTAAAGAATCTGCCTGCAATGCAGGATACCTGGGTGCAATCCCTGGGTTGGGAGGATCCCTTGGAGAAGGAAATGGCTACCCACTCCTCTATTCTTGTCTGGAGAATTCCAGGGACAGAAGAGCCTGGTCTGGTGCTCCATGGAGTCACAAAGAGTCAGAGACGACTGAGCGACCAACACACTACTATATGGAACATGGATAACCAACAAGGACCTACTGTATAGCATAGGGAAATATACTCAGTATCTTGCAGTAACTTACAAAGGAAAAGAATCTGAAAAAGAACGCACGCGTGTGTGTGTGTGTGTGTGTGTGTGTGTGTGCATGAATCACTGTGCTGTACACCTGAAACTAACACATTGCAAATCAACTCTACCTTAACAGAATTTTTTAATATTTAAAAAAGAAATTGTAATCATATCAATTGCCCATGATTTTATATTAAATGTTGAATTTTCATTTCAAGTACCATATTCCACAATCCATGGTTTAAAGATACCCAATGCTGAAAAGAAATTTAAATGTTCCCTAGTCCACACCCTGACCTCTTGGTCCCTACTTCCAAACTGTCATAAACTGAGACACTCTGAAAGTGATTGCCCTCAGTTCCTTTGGAACATTTTCTATATCTAGATTTTTTACAGCCTTTCTCTGGTCCAACTATCTTTTGAGTAAGAAGTCTCTGTTACAACTATCCAAGTCCTTTCCTCTGCAGTCTGAACCACTTCCACCTTATTCTGCTCTTGACAGAGTCAGCAAACAGTTCTTCTCTTTCTGTATCCAGTATCAGATTCTGATTTCTTGATGTACCCTCTCCCCAAATTTGAGGTTATGTATCAGATCAAGATGATTTATGAAGCAAGGGAGGTAGACACACTGGAATTTATTTTTGTGATAGAGTAGCTTCTCTAACAAAAGACATGAAAGTATTTGATGGCAGGTTGTATCCAGAGTCAAAGCAAACTCTTGTCTCTTTGGGGTCATGGTTCCTGAGTCTCAATTTCAGAGAATACAGGGACACTCACAATTTTTGTTAACTCATTTAACAAATGTATGAGTTCCACCTATGCAATACATATAAAGATTTGAAAAGGCATGTTGTAATTTGCCCTCTCCCAGGAGTGAAGAAGTGAGATGGCATCAGCCACACAAAGGCATTCTTGTGGTTGAACTCAGCTGCAGAGCTGTAAACTAGATGTAACTAAAATATCCCATTTTCTAGTTCCTTTTTATGTAAATTTCCCTTTTGCTATTCTAAAGCCTCTAATAAATTCTTGTTTAAATGCTTCTGCCTCATTTTGGCTGTGCTATGGGGAATTCAGGAAAAGGTGACATGTCCATACTCGGGACAGAATGTGAAAGAGGCAGATGCTCCTTCTCTCCCCCCAGAGTTGATTCATTGAGCTGATAGCCAAGGGAGAGCTCAATTTCCAATGTAAGGGACAAATAGAGTGTCCAGATCACTTAACCCTGTTGGAGGGCATCCATCCATTGTCCTTCTTAAAGGATCTATGTTTTATTTTACTGAGGATGATAGTAGTTTTTTTTTTGGGGGGGAGCGTGATAAAAATTTTTGTTAACTCATTTAACAAATGTATGAGTTCTCCACCTATGCAATACATAAAAAGATTTGAAAAGTCATGTTGTTGTACTTTGCCTTCAAGGAGCTGTTAATCAACAAGTGGATAAGACCTAAACATCAATGATATTGAGTGCAGCTGGGAGGTACAAGACAGCCACATGACAAGAGGGTCACTTTCAGGTTCATGTCCAGGCAAGGTTCTTGGTACTGTGGCATTTGAACTGGGCTTGGGCTGCCAGATATTTCTGGCCTCAGCAAAATCACAGAGGCAGGGCATCTTCAGGAGTCAAAGAGTTTATGGAAGAGAAGAGTGGGAGAGCAGCTGAACAGAAAGACTGAAACCACATCATGAGTACCATGGAAGGATATGATGAAAGCCCTTGAATGCTAGTGTCAATATAGTCAACACTATTCATAGCCAGGCAAGAACACTGGAGTGGGTTGCCATTTTCCTCCTCCAGGGGATCTTCCTGACCCAGGGACTGAACCTGTATCTCTTGTGTCTTCTGCATTGCAGGCAGATTCTTTACCTGCTGAGCCATGAGGGAAGCAGCATAGCTTGGCTTCTACCTAATAGCCCAGAGGTGCTTTGTTACATATTCTAGAGTAGGGATGGAAAAACACAGCCCAACAGTCCAGCCGGCCACTTGTTTTTGTATGGCTTGGGAACTCAGAATGTTTTTTACTGACTGAGAAAAAAAAATAAATGAAGAATATTTTGTGATATGGAAAAATTACATGATTTTGAAATTTCAGTGCCCAAAAATGGAGTTTCATCAAAGCACAGCCATATTCATTTGTTTACATTTTGCCTCTAGCTGCCTTCTGCCTACAATGGCAGAGCTGAGTAGCTGAACCGGGGATCACTTGGCCTGAAAAGCCTAAAACATCGACTATCCGACTCTTTACAGAAAAGGGTGCCATTGTCCGGTTTAGGTCATACTCTACATAGTTCGTCTTCCAAGAGTCATGATGAATCTATACAGTATGAGTACTTAATTTTCCATTTTAGATATTATAAGTTTGCCTAAGGAAGTTTTATGTTGAGTAATGTTTGCTTATTTTCCAGAACAGCTTTCCAATGCCACCAAAGTCATGTGACTTATCAGCCTCTTTCCATGGGTAATAAATAATGTTATTTTAATCTGCAAAGTTGGACCAAAGTTCCACTATTAGAGAAAAAATTGCTGTGAAGTTCAATTGAGAAATATATTTAAAAATTAAAAAGCATCAAAAGTTTAAAAACAGCAAAGAGAGAAGGAAAAGAAAAAGCCCTGTTGCTTTCTAAGTTGAACTCAAGCTTTGAGGCTTAGGGATAGTACTGATGTTTTTATAGGAGTGAACCAACCTTCTCCTTTGAACAACATTAAGGACAAACGTCTTCAGGTTGCCTGTCCGTGTTGCTGATTTAGAATCTGGCTCCATGCAAGTCTGTCTACTGTTGCGTATCCTTGGATGAATTTTGGTTTAGGAACCAGAAAAGAAAGAGGTTGTGCCACCCAAATCTGAAGAGTCAGATCTTCCCTCCATCAGCACTAGAACTACTTTTGTTCCAAAGAAACCTGTGCTGAATGTCCTTTACCTATAGTCAAACTGGAGTTTTCGTGGTCTAAGTTGCTTAAAGAATGACTGGGTAGACAGGACTTGGAATATAATCTGTGAACATTGTAAATACTCCTTTGAGCCACTCAACACCACTAACGGCATCTTGCCACCTCATTCATCTATTACATGTGCTGTGCTTAGTCACTCAGTCGTGTCTGACTCTTTGTGACCTTAAAGACTGTAGCCCATCAGACTCATCTGTCCATGGGGATTCTCCAGACAAGAAGACCGGAGCGGGTTGCCATGCTCTCCTCCAAGGGGTCTTCCTAATCCAAGGATCAAACCCAGGTTGCCTGCATTGCAGGTGGATTCCTTCCCTTCTGAGCCATGAGGGAAGCCGGAGAATACTGGAGAGCATAGCCTATCCCTTCTCCAGGGGAGCTCCCTGACCCAGGAATTGAACCAGGGTTTCCCGCATTACAGGAGGATTCTTTACCAGCTGAGCTACCAGGGAAGCTCCATTTATTACATATTTATCAATTAAATAATTATTGATTCTCAAGCATAGTTGAAATCTGTGGAAGATGTGGGTTATATAATCATTTACACAAAATTGTTATTTACAGCTTATTAAAAACCTAGAAACAAGTATATTCCTTTCCTTCCTTCCTTCCTCATTTCTTCCCTTTCTCCATCTCTCCCTCACCCCTTCTTTCTTTCTCTTTCTCTTTGGACATGGTGATCAGAAACCCCAGTGGATATGGATCATAGCCACTACAGGCCTTCAATAACTCACAATCCAGAGTTAAGGTAAACACAAGGTGCTCTTGTACCAAGAAGAGAAATACCAGACCCAGATTGGAAGACTCAGAATGACTGCCTTAAAAGACATTTGGGTTGAGTCCTGAAGCTTCAATCAAAATTTGTTGTACAAAGAAAATAAGGAAGAACCGTCAGTGAAGAGAACCATGTAGATGAAGACTTGGAGGTGAGCGAGCCCTGAGTATCTGAACATCCACAAAGAGATCAATGTAGCTGGAAGACAAGGTTTGAGGTGGGGCTGGTACTAAGGAAGTGGGTAGAGGAAAGTAAGGACTTCTTATAAATGACTGTGTATTATGCCACAGAATATATGGCATGGAACTTTTACTTGCAGGCAAGGGAATAACATTGTCAGGTTAGTATTTCAGAAAAATCATCATGAACAAGTGTAAAAGATGAATTTGAGTGGAACAGAATTGAATTGGTTATTAGGCAACCAGTTGTGTAATTCAAGCAAGAGAAACAAACCTGGATGCAACGCCTGGTGGGAACTAGGCTTTCTCCTTCTGATTACAGAAACTTCTTTTTGCTCTTCTCTCTGCATTCTTAGTTGCTGTTAGTTTCTCTCACTGACTTGTGAGCAGAGAGATCATACTCAGTTTATTCTTAACAGTTTTGTAGAGAGTTGGACACAGAGAAGACACTCCATGAAGTTGCCTAACAAATAAATTATTGAATCAGTCATTCTATCTCAGATCTTACCCATTCATTGTTAAAACAATGAATAGGTTTGTCTATACCATTTTCCTAGATTCCACATAGAGAACGGACATGTGGGCACAAGGAGGAGGGGAGGGTGGGACGAATTGGGACACTGGGATCGACATATATACACTATCATATGTAAAATAGAGAGCTAGTGGGAAGCTTCTGTGGAGCACAGGAAGTTCAGCAAGGTGCTCTCTGATGACCTAGAGAAAGGCTGAGAGGGTGGGATGGGAGGGATGTCCAAGAGGGAGGGGATATATGTATGCATATGGCTGATTAACCTTATTGTACAGTAGAAACGAACGCAACACTGTAAAGCAATTATACTCCAATTAAAAAAAAATGAATAGGTATCATTCAAGCGAGAGCGGTGCTCATTTTAATGAGTTTAGGACAACAGGTCATGTGCTTTTCAGGTCTCCTGCTCTGTAGAAATCCAACATCTGCGTCAGTAAAATGAAAGTATTAGATTTTTGCTGTTTTATCTCCTCCAAGCTTTCTGGAAATATCTTCCTTTTCAGAGTTTTGCTTATCCTCCACAAATTAAACCAGGAAAATATTCTTCAAATAGGAGACTAATATCTAAGGCTAGACTCACTTTTATTAAAGTGACAGCTTTAATAATGCCTCCTTCTGCTAAGCATTAAATCAATCAGTCAGTAAATAAATTTTAGTGTTTTAAAAGAAAAAAACTTCCAATGGTCACTGTTATTCATGAATGGAATGACCTATCTGAAAAACAGCAGGTCCTCTGACTTCAGTGCTGTTGAGAAAATCAGTTGGGCATATTCTGGGGTGGTGAACAGGGCATTTCTGCTTTAGTGAAGACTGGATGAATTGAACTTTACAATTACTTCCAACTTGAATATTTTGGAGTTCTCTTTATTGAAAATCTATTGTTTGATGTATAAATTATTATATTTATTCATTTGATAAATACAAATGCCCATTGATTTTAAATAATTAGCCATATAACAGAAACCCTTTCAAGGAGAATGTATTTACAAATGCTAATTCAAGGATGAAGAGAAGCAAAGAGGGAGTGGTTGCAATCTGGTCTTCCAAACTCAAAACTGGCAGAGGCTTATAGAAAAGCTCATATATCTTTTTTGGTAGATTGAGCCACTGTGAATTTATACTTTGGTCCTTTGTGAAATGCATGAAAGATATTCTTCTTTATTTCTAGTAGACCTTTCACAGGATTCCTATTTCCATAGAAGTAAGAAGTGGATTAAATAAATATCACTCCCAAGAGTTCAACCTTAGAACTTCTCTAGTATGGACTGATTCGTTTAGTTCCAGGGTAGATATAATTTACCTTGGTTTGATATTTTGACTCACCTCATGGGCTGCTTCAAAAGTTATAGTCAGGGTTCACCTGATATAAAAAAAGGATTTAAGCTGAGAGACAAGATACTTGGCTCTAGTCCTAGTTGATCATGAAACAGCTATTCTCCCTAAATGACTCCCTTCATAACTCTACACCTCTCTCTCCTCATCTACCTAATGGAGGAGCTGACGGGGAAAATTGAGAGGTCTCTCAGATCCCTATATTCTACAATTTGAAAATAAATTCTTTTGGGGAAAAGCTTTGACAAGCATGAAATGTCTTTATGTGGGCTTACCCAGGGATGGACTTCTAGCATGATCACGCATAGTTTTGTATTAATTCTATCTGATGCTTGGTGCATCATTTTTGGTTGCCTTAAAAAATGTATCCAGTGAAAGACACATAAAATATGTAGTTCTCTTGGGAAATGCAGTGTCTCAATGTATTAGTATTATTTTGATGAGATGAGTTGGGGAGACCAAGACATTGGGTTTTAAAGTCATGAAAACACTGCGTTTTTGTTGAATTTCTGTGTAGAAAGAATAAACATTTCTTTCTCTTCAAGTAGTGTTTATGTTATTCACCAGAAACATGATTGATAACACAAGTGGGAGGTGATAGTATATTTATGTGAGACCCACACAGAGTAATCCCACATGGAGAAATAGCCTATAACACAACCATTAGTGATGATCTGGCCAAAGTGTTCCTCTTCCTCCAAGGAAAAATATGTCTTTTAATAACTGAATAATTCATCTATTTGATTCTTCAGACTAGATTATGACCTGAAGTTACTGCAGTACCACAGGAAATCAAGTTTGATTTTGTAATATAGTCAAATGAGTACTTTAGAGTGCCATGTCTGAGATCAATAAGGAAGCGGTAACTACATTTACTGTCATATGATGATATTGATGTAAAAACATAATGGTCAAAATTATAAAATCAATTTCATAATTTAATCAGAAATGTTTATTGATACTGTTAAAGTTGAATTCAATAGCTTCTGGTATGTAGTTAATTTCCTACCTGTCAGAAAAATGTATTGAAATGTTCTTTCTTGAAAATGATTGGAGTTAATTCAGTAGAGAAAACAGCAAAGTTTCATGCTAATAGATAGAAATTTCTTCTGTCTCCAGCTCTTGATGGTGAATCCTGGAAGTTTTCTGTTTGGTTGAGAAAGGACAGAAATACCCACCAGCTGCCCAAGTGATTGGCATGGTCATCCCCTAAAATGTAATCAGTTGCATTCTTGGGATGAAGACAGAGTTTTAACTTCACTATGAAACTGCAAAAATGCCTAAACATGTGTATAAGGTGTGAGAAGAGTGTAAAGGTTCAAGAGGCCTCTGTGAAATAATATCTAGTTGAAAAAATAAATAAGAAAGATAAAGTTCTAGAGGCTGGAATTCTTTGATGCTTTCATTTTATCACTAGCTACCAGTTTTGATCTTTATTCACTTTAAGTTAAAGGTATAAATAGAAGCAAAAGACACTTAAAGGAATATCTGTAACTATGACTTGTATGTTTGAAATAACCTCTTACAACTTATGAGACCCCATCTAACTCATCCAATTTCAATGAGACAAAGACCAAATTCTGAAGGCTTAGCAGTTCATTCAGCTGTATGAAATAGCTGAACGTCCTGACAAATAACATAATTTTGGCAGCCTTCATGTTTCTTTAGAAGTTATCGTTTTCTTGTTTAAAACCTAATTATGATTCCCTACCATGTGGGAATGAAGTCAAATTTCCTTATATGGGCATTTAAGAGTTTTCTCTATCTGTCCGAACTATTTTCTGCTCATCTTCTTACTCTTCTGCACACATTCCAATTTAGTCAGACTTGCCTTTAAACTCTCCCTCAAATAGTCCATGTCTTCTTTGTCAGTGATTGTCCCTGACAATGTCTGCTTGGTACTTAAAAAAAAAAAAAAAAGATTCACTTCCATTTCACCTTGTAATTGCATCTTCTTTTTGATGTTGCTTCACCAATTTGACAATAAGCTCCCTGGGGATTGGTACTGGGTCCTACATCCTCCAGAACATTAAGCAATTGCACACAGAGTGGTTGCTCAGAGTATTTGGTCAACTGAATGTTCTGTGAAATTGTTAAGATTAGAGTTCCCAGAGGCAGAATTTTGGAATGCAGCCAAATTCACATTTTGGGTGTGCTTCAGTTCATTGCTATGAATCAGAATGGAAAATCATTCTTAATTAGAATCATAAAATTTATGCACAGGATAGAACTGCGGGTCTCATTGTACAAAGGAGAGAATGAAGGCTCAGAAAGTTCACAAAGATGTTTAGCATCAGAATCACCTACTGGAAGGTTTCCTGACCCCCATTCACTACTCTTTTTGTTATACCATGAGACTTCTGAGTAGCTAATTCTAATTATCCTTTGATGATAGAAAAAGAGAGACAGGTTGCTTTAAAAACAAATAGAATCCTTTGAATATGAGGTGATGCTTCAGAAATTTTAAGAACTGATAACAGAAGATACCAAGAAGTTTCACTTGAATTGCTAGTTGCTAATTTTTGACTTCTGAGTATAAGGCATTCTTATTGAAACGAATAAAGCTAGTAGTTTAGTAAAGAACATAGCCAAACTATCTGAAAAACTATACTGCATTTTGAAACAGAATTCACTGGATCTGTGTTCTAACTCTAGGCTTGCATGGGATCTTTCTTTAGGATTTCCCCCCGTTACTCTCTAATTGGGCTGCTCCTGATGTCCCGGGCCATCTCTTCCTTCCTGAAAATTGGCTTTACCACTTATCTTTATTGTTCTTTTAATGTAAAAAATATTAAAGATTCAAGTTTAAGTAAGTTTTATTAAGTGTCAGCTAAGACTATGCCTACACAAAAAGCAAAGGATATATTCAAGTATGAACAAATTAATACATGAGGAAATGTAAGGGTTCTTTAATGCCAGTGAGAGTTTATCTACAAAAAATATTTGTATGTTCCAGCAGAACTAACTGTAAGACAAAACCTGTTTTCCTGCTAACTTTTATACAAGTTTCTATGGGGGATAAACATCCAATCATTTGGGTTAAGATGACCAAAGCAGGCTATCCATGTACACATGGAATAAGATAGACAGAATACTATAGAAGATATACTATAAGAATACTACATAAGATAAAAAGAATACTATAGTGTTTTTATGATATAAAATCCTTTATTTCATACTTATTATATATTGGTCCTCTACATGATTTATACATCTCATTTCACCATTGCAACAACCATCCAATATCTGTATTATGATCTTCACTTAAATAAGCATAAGAGCACAGTCTTTTAAGTCAGAGATACTTGGGTACAACCCCTACTTCTTCCCTTTGTCAGCAGTGAGGTCTTAAGCAAATTCTTTAACTCTGTTAAACTTCAGTTTTTTTAGCATAAAAGTGAAAGACTGATAGCACACACCTCATGGGATCATGTAAGTATTGAAATAGAGAGTGCTAACAGTGCCCCAAGTACATTGTAGGTTCTCAATAACTGTTAGCAGTTTTTGTTTACTATTAATACAGCTGAGGTATCTGAGTCTTGAAGAAGTTAAATAACTCGTCCAAGACCACACAGTAACTAAGCGGAATAACTGTAATTTAAGTGATGGTCTCTCCCAGTTTTATGTGTGGGGGAATGTTGCGGCAGTCCATAAAATAAGTGGGGACTGATAAGTGGGCCAGGGTAGAGTAAATGATAATAGAACAGAGAGGATTAATTAAAAGGCATTTGCTCCTTGGAAGAAAAGCTATGACCAACCTAGACAGCATATTAAGAAGCAGAGACATTACTTTGCCAACAAAGGTCCATCTAGTCAAAGCTATGGTTTTTCCAGTAGTCATGTATGGATGTGAGAGTTGGACTATAAAGGAAGCTAAGCACCAAAGAACTGATGCTTTTGAACTGTGGTGTTGGAGAAGACTCTTGAGAGTCCCTTGGACTGCAAGGAGATCAAACCAGTCCATCCTAAAGGAAATTAGTCCTGAATATTCATTGGAAGGACTGATGCTGAAGCTGAAGCTCCATTACTTTGGCCACCTGATGGGAAGAACTGACTCCTTGGATGAGACCCTGATGCTGGGAAAGATAGAAGGCAGGAGGAGAAGGGGACAACAGAGGATGAGATGGTTGGATGGCATCACAGACTCGATGGACATGAGTCTGAGAAAGTTCCAGGAGTTGATGACGGACAGGGAAGCCTGGCATGCTGCAGTCCATGTGGTTGCAGAGTCAGACACAGCTGAGCAATTGGACTGAACTGATAGCTGTAACAGAGGGAGAATGGTCATGCGTGATCTCAAGGTTTTTACACTGGAACTAATGGAAAAGGAGGAAGCTTCTGGTGCTCTTGGACTGGAGTTCAAGAACCCAGACCTACTGTTGCTGAAAGTGCCAGCGGGTGCTGCCTCAGTGTAACCAGAACCATGCATGAAGGGCTGCTCAATCTGGAGCTCTAGAAGATGTATGGTTCTCTGCACCCACTGTCCCATACCATCAGAAACTCTTATCAACTGCTGTGCTCTTAAAATCAGACGCAGAAGAAAACAAAAAGTAAAAAACACTGCTTCTGTTTTTCTTCAACTTTCTAATCTTCAAACATTTCCTCGCCCTGGCAGAACAGGAAGACGAAGCCAATTGGCTAGGATGTCTGGGAAATGTAGTTGGTAGGCTTCCAGCCCCAGCAATACAGAGCAGAGCTTAGAAGGGAAAGCTGTGGGACTGAGAAACTAAAGATAATCAGGTGAGGAAAAAAATTTACAAGAATTAGGAGCTTCATGAGGAAGAAATGGTTAGAATGATAATAAGTTGTTTTGTTGTAGATAACTTTTATCACAGATAATGGTAAATGCTTCTGCTCTTTAGTTCAGTTCAGTTCAGTCACTCAGTCATGTCTGACTCTTTGTGACCCCATGAATCGTAGCAAGCCAGGCCTACCTGTCCATCACCAACTCCCAGAGTTCACTCAGACTCACGTCCATTGAGTCAGTGATGCCATCCAGCCATCTCATCCTGTCTTCCCCTTCTCCTCCTGCTCCCAATCAGAGTCTTTTCCAATGAATTAACTCTTCACATGAGGTGGCCAAAGTACTGGAGTTTCAGCTTTAGCATCATTCCTTCCAAAGAAATCCCAGGGCTGATCTCCTTCAGAATGGACTGGTTGGATCTCCTTGCAGTCCAAGGGACTCTTAAGAGTCTTCTCCAACACCACAGTTCAAAAGCGTCAATTCTTTGGCACTCAGCTTTCTTCACAGATAATCACGATGGTGTGATCACTCTTCGAGAGCCAGACATCCTGGAATGTGAAATCAAGTGGGCCTTAGAAAGCATCACTTCAAACCAAGCTAGTGGAGGTGATGGAATTCCAGTTGAGCTATTTCAAATCCTGAAAGATGATGCTGTGAAAGTGCTGCACTCAATATGCCAGCAAATTTGGAAAACTCAGCAGTGGCCACAGGACTGGAAAATTCAGTTTTCATTCCAACCCCAAAGAAAGGCAAATGTCAAAGAATGCTCAAACTACCACACAATTGCACTCATCTCACACACTAGTAAAGTAATGCTCAAAATTCTCCAAGCCAGGCTTCAGCAATACATGAACCGTGATCTTCCAGATGTTCAAGCTGGTTTTAGAAAAGGCAGAGAAACCAGAGATCAAATTGCCAGCATCCAGTGGATCATGGAAAAGCAAGAGAGTTCCAGAAAAACATCTATTTCTGCTTTATTGACTATGTCAAAGCCATTGACTATGTCAAAGCCTTTGACTGTGTGGATCACAATAAACTGTGGAAAATTCTGAAAGAGATAGGAATACCAGACCACCTGACCTGCCTCTTGAGAAACCTACATGCAAGTCAGGAAGCAACAGTTAGAACTGGACATGGAACAACAGACTGGTTCCAAATAGGCAAAGGAGTTTGTCAAGGCTGTATATTGTCACCTTGCTTATTTAACTTATAGGCAGAGTACATCATGAGAAATGCTGGGTTGGAAGAAGCACAAGCTGGAATCAAAATTACTGGGAGAAATATCAATAACCTCCGATATGCAGATGACACCACCCTTCTGGCAGAAAGTGAAGAGGAGCTAAAAAGCCTCTTGATGAAAGTGAAAGTGGAGAGTGAAAAAGTTGGCTTAAAGCTCAACATTCAGAAAACGAAGATCATGGCATCTGGTCCCATCACTTCATGGGAAATAGATGGGGAAACAGTGGAAACAGTGTCAGACTTTATTTTTGGGGGCTCCAAAATCACTGCAGATGGTGATTGTAGCCATGAAATTAAAAGACGCTTACTCCTTGGAAGGAAAGTTATGAGCAACCTAGGTAGCATGTTGAAAAGCAGAGACGTTACTTTGCCACCAAAGGTCCATCTAGTCAAGGCTATGGTTTTTCCAGTGGTCATGTATGGATGCGAGAGTTGGACTGTGAAGAAAGCTGAGCGCTGAAGAATTGATGCTTCTGCTCTTAGGAATGCATTAAAAATAGATTATATTATTTGTTGGAACAGATATAAAAGTTAATTAAATTCCATTACCTGTGATCATGTTTTAGCATTAAAAGAGGAAAGCTAACTGAAGTAAAATACAATAAATACAATAACTGGATAATAAGTATATATAAGCTTCCCCATATTTCCCCTGTTATCAGTGCTACATAACAAAATTACATTTTCATTCATCTACAGGTCACTGATAATTGAGAAATCGCTCAAATATGGAAGATCTGTAAGTGCTTGAATTGTAATTTTGTTCCATTTTCTTTTCATAACACACATACAGTATCCCTAGGGATTGGAACACGGATACTTTGGCATGAAAAGTTCTCAAACTGCTAGACTTTACCCAAACTTTGTGGTAAAAAAGTTTGACTTTTCCCTCATACCCTAGAAGAAAATATGGAAGAATTATTAATCACTTTCTGAGTATTTCTTTTCCTTTAGGTTCATTCCTTTTCACACTACTTACTTTCCTCCCCCACTTTTTCGTTCAGTTAAAGCAGAAAGCACCTGTATCATGAGACTCTTAGACAGATTCATAAGCAGATTATGGATGCTCTTTGGCAATTTTCTACATCCCAACTCTCCCGTTATATGTAAACATGAAACCTGTACCTGTACCATCAGTTCAGAACTTATGGCTGAATAAGCTATCTTTTAAAAAATAACTTGCCTATAAAATTAGAAATTTTTTTAAATAGAAGGATGTATTTTTATCCTATGATCATTTTCACTCTATGACCAAAAATTTTAGTGATCCTCCCTTCTTTAATTTTCATTTATCTTCCTTGGTAATTTGGGGACAAGAGAGTTAAGAGCATATGAACTTTTTACTGTTGTATCAATTATCTAGTTCTTCGCCTATTTGAAAACATAGATCAAGTTCTTAACTTTCTTTGAAGGCTTTTCTGACTGTACCAATTTATAGTGGTCTCTGCAGCTCGGGCAAAGTAGGCTTACAAAGGCATCTGACTTCACATCATATTAGTTAGTGTTGGACTAAGGAGGGGTTAGCACTCTCCTTTATCCAGTAAAGCACTGAGTGATGATGAGCAGGCCCATTAAAATGGCTATATTTGTCTCCTGTCAGCTCCCCATCTACAAAGAGGTTTCCTCCTAATTCCTACTACAGCATTTGGTTTTTAGGTTCATAACCCAGTTTTGAGTGTTCAAGACGCTCCATATCCAGTTACACAAACCACTGCCAGTGGCTAGATGAACTGCCTCCACATTGGTTAGGGCAGATCCTAGAAATCCTCACCAAGGTCTGTGTTTCCTCTCTTCTTCCTGGGACATTCCACTGAATGTAGGTAAAGCTGTGGGACTGATTTTGGCCAATGTGGTATATATAGATTCCTTGGCCCTTAAAACTCCATGAGATTCTCGGCTTTCTTGCTTTCCTATTTTCTTGGACAGATGCAGAGAATTTAATGGAGTTCTGGTCAGAACCACTTACAGGTTATAACCTGAATCCCTGTGTCTTACTTGGAACAGAGCTGGCTGATCTATACCTGGAGAATGTTAATTATTTTTGGATTAACTAGCTGACAGATGTCATCATCATTATCACCACCACCACCACCACGACCATCATCACCACCATCATCACCATCATCATCACCATATCATCATCAACAGTCTTATATGCTTGTCGAATGAATACATGTATCTTGAAGAATAACCATCTGACAAATTTAAACCTTAATCTTAAAGAAATTAAGTAGTTTGCTCAAGGACTTAAGTAAGTGGGAGATCCATGCGCATTAACACATTTAAGTTAATTCACCCTCACAGCTAATCATTAACCTGTAACCTGATTGCTGCCATAGCTCTGGCAGCAGGATGCCTGAAGGTGTTTTAGGTCAGCTAGAAAGGTCTACCAGTTGCCTCCTGGTAGACTGAAGAGCAATAAGAGATGGTACATACCAAACAGGCATCCGACAGAAAAAGAGGAAGCTGTGTGGGACCTCTGGCTGTTCATTTAGCCTGGAGTGCATCATCTTGCATCTTTAATAATCTCTACTGAAGAGTATAGACCACATACTACATCTGACCATTTCTACCTGCACCCAACCTGAGAAGACCAAGCCCTACCATTCATGCAGCCACAAAACCCAAAATGGGAAACCCAAGGATGTAGTTGAAGAAGGTCAGGGCTAGTTCCTAAACTTGATGCACTGGATAAGTTTGAGAAGAGAAGTCGAGAGGTCAATCCAGCCTCCTACTTCAAGAATACTCAAATTGGGTCTGAGTTTTCCATTGGATAAGTTTAGAAAGCTCTCTCATTGAGAGAAATATCAAGAGGAGGCAATGTACTCTCCCCCCTCCCCCCCCCGCTTTTTTCTATATACTGGTTTAAACTGGTATATGAGAGCAAGCAAACAAAATGGTTATTTTTTTAGACTGTAGTTCTTTGGTATTAGATTGGTCACTTTTGACCAGAGTTTCAGCTTCTCACTCTGGATTTCTACTTTCCATTCCTGCTTCTGGCCCCTTGTTTTTATCTTCTGCTTCAAGGACCACTTTGACTTCTTTAGATTTTCAGATTTACACCCAACTCTTTGCTTAACCTCTGGTTTTTGGAAGGAAATTCCTTCCTCTATAGTGGCTCAGTAGTATTGCCCACCAATCCCTTCTTCACTCCCCCAAAAATCACAGTCTTCTTTTGTCATGGACTGAGAGTTAAGACAGTAAAATACTACTAAACATAAGACCCGGTGGCCTTAAAAAGGTTCAAATTTAGGTTCTTCCTTATCTGCCAGAACCCATATTATTTGTCACAGACTTGGAGCAAATGACTACTCTTCCATCAGCAATGCGGAATGGAGGCTCAGCCAGAGGCTCGTGGCTTTATCCTCACTCTCCAAGTGAAGCTCACTCTGTACTGATGGTGATATTTGGAACTTGATGGGACACCAGATGTTCCAGCAGCCTTTTCTTAATGTGAAGCTTCTCTGATCAGAAAGCTGAGTGGCTATATTTGCATATGAAACTGTTTTCTGTGGCAGTGCTGGGAATATTAAGTGGTGATATTCCATGGAGCTCTGGAGACTTGAATCCTTAGCAGTGATTTAGGAAGACCTGTTGCAAATGACTATAGTGAAATGGGCAAGCTGTGCAGCTGATGGCCTTGATGTGGTCCTGAGGAGTGTCTCTCAAGTCAGCAAAACTTATGGTCTTGAATTATTCTCCATGCTGCCAGAGTGCATTAAAAGGAGATAAAGACCATCTCCAAAGTGAACTTACAGTCTAGCTGTGTAAGGAAGACATACACACAGAAACATTGCAAGGTGGCATATGCGAGCATGGTGATAATATGCGACAGAATGTTTATGCCAGCAGTGAAGGCACTGAAGGGGAGCCAGGGTCGTTCTGCTTGTTTTTCCTTCCATAGGAATTAAAAATCTTGTGATAAAGTAAGAAAAGAGGCATCAGTATCTGACTACTGTTTGTTTTTTTTCAATTTCCAGATGACTTAGGCATGATTTTCAAAGCTAACAATAAACTATGATTGCGTATGCAGAGGTGAAAAATGAACTCTGCCTTCTGTATTAGTACTTTTTTATAATATAAATTCCATTTCGTGCTTATTCCATTTATGAGTTTTGGACAGTCCCTAAACCTTAAGTGCTTGAGGCATCAATTGTCATGACTTGTTTTATCTTCCTACCTTTATTCACCTTCATATATGCTAGCATTTATTAATACATTCTCAGTAGAGGCCTTCATTTTTGTGTAAGAATCCAAAGTGCTCAAGAGGTTTATTAAGACTAAATTTTTATGGCCAATTTGACTGGATTGACAAGTATCAGGCAACCTTAAAATATTAGCCCAATGAACATAATTTTGGCTGAATGTAATTTTGCCTGTACGTAATTCTACTATAATCTTGGAATTTGCTTTTCAAACCTGACATGAATGCTATAGAGAAACACAAGGAATCTATGGATCAGAAGTGAAATACAAACACAGAAATGAGGTACAGTGCAAAAACACCACTCAGGTTCCGAAACAATGAGGAATTCTTTTGAGGGATTTTGGACAATGTGGAGAAACAGTTACCAAAGCCGCAGGAATGCCAAGCCTTAAGCCCAGGCTACAGAACCTGAGTTTAAAGAGATGATGATGGATTACCCAATTCTTCTCTAAGACCCTTTTCAGAATCCCATGGTGACTGAAGCCCTGGTCAACATGTTTTTCACAAGGCTGCGGTAGTTACAGAGAATGAACAAAAAGAGGGAATAAAGATGAAACTAGAATGAAAGAGAATGAACTATGAAGATGGGCTCAGTCCCTTAATCTTTTAAAGATATTTTCCAGGTGGATCGACTGAGCTGTGTAACATTTCCAAACTTGTAGATAATTCTCCTCATCTATCATGATGTCACCAATGACCCTGAAAATCTACGATCTGTGGTTCATCGTGAAAACATTTCATGGATGCTTTATTATTTTTTGTGAAGACGGGTAAACTCAGGTTTTTGGAATTTAGGGATTGCTCATTATGGGTTCAGGCTGTTTGAATTCAACCTTCAGCATGAGGATGTTTGAGTATAAAACTACAAGGTCCTTTATTAAATTTAAAATCATAGATTACGTGTTGAATGACCTGCATTCCATCCCATTGTTTAAATTCATCAAATAGTCACTCTGGAATTATTTCTAACAATTGGGATGACTTCATTTGTGTTTGTTTTCCCTTTCTATTAATCCATGACAAACTGTGAAATTTCACATTTTTACCATAACCAGGCCATGAAATCTGTCATCTCTCTCTGTAATTTACATGGAGCCTTGGCTATACATACATTTCAGGCAGGATGATTGCTTTCCGTCTGATGCAGAGGACAGAACAAAGGAGGGATACACACAGAATAAAACAAACAAAGTCAGAGCAGATATCAGGAATAGCTTTCTTCCCCCCTTTTTTTCTTTAACGCTGTAAAGTCCGCTAAAATATGCTGACTGCCTCCCAGAGAAAAAGGGTTGATGGGACAAACTAAGGCACTCTGGTCAAATCCAAGAAACAATACAATGGTACTCTGGGAAGAGTGGGAACTTAAAAGGCGAGATGTCTTGATAAACTGAAATGAGTTGGAGGGATGTGGGGTAAAACCACATAAGTAATATGATAGGGAGGTATTTGGAAATGGAGTTTCAGAGGCATGCTGCCATAACAGTATGAGAATTTTAAAGTTTGTTCACAAGCAGTTAATGTAAACAACACAATCAGTTGTTCATGGGATGGTGAATTTCCCCTTCTTCATTCGACTCCTTCTTTTCCAAAATTGAACATGAATTAATTTCTTCTGTGTCTGATGAATGAAAAGTCCACTGAACCATTTGTATTGAAAATTAGATCAGATATTTTGCAAGGAAGTTCCTATATCTGTTTCTAATGATCTTATTCTTGTTTGGGAGAAGGAAGAAAAAAAGAGGTTTCACTGATGTGCAACCATTTGTCTGATGTGCAAAATATAGCTTTGACCTAAAACTGTTGACACTGGCAAGCTAGGTTATTAAAACTGCAGCAAGAGCAAACTGGCCTCTAAAAGGAAGGTCATTCAGCCAACTAAATGTCCTATTTCTCCACTATCGATATGATTTTGGTACTGTGATATTCCTCTGAAGGAGGAGAAGTATGACTCTATTTGCAGGTGGTTATGAGGCTAGAAACATTTACATTCAGAAAACTAAGATCATGGCGTCTGACCCCATCACTTCATGGCAAACAGATGGGGAAGCAGTGGAAACAGTGGCAGACTTTATTTTGGGGGGCTCCAAAATCACTGCAGATTGTGACTGCAGCCATGAAATTAAAAGATGCTTGCTGCTTGGAAGAAAAGCTATGACCAACCTAGACACCATATTATAAAGCAGAGACATTACTTTGCCAACAAAGGTCTGTCTAGTCAAGGCTATGGTTTCTCCAGTAGTCATGTATTGATGTAGGAGTTGGACTATAAAGAAAGCTGGGCACTGAAGAATTGACACTTTTGAACTGTGGTGTTGGAGAAGACTCTTGAGAGTCCCTTGGACTGCAAGGAGATCCAAGCGGTCCATCCTAAAGGAAATCAGTTCTGAATATTCATTGGAAGGACTGATGTTGAAACTGAAATTCTAATAGTTTGGCCACCTGATGCAAAAGAACTGACTCATTTGAAAAGACCCTGATGCTGGGAAAGATTGAAGGCGGGAGGAGAAGGGGACGACAGAGGAAGAGATGGTTGGTTGGCATTACCGACTTGATGGGCGTGAGTTTGAGTAAACTCTGGGAGTTGGTGATGAACAGGGAGGTCTCGTGTGCTGCAGCCCATGGGGTCACAGAGAGTCAGACATGACTGAGCAACTGAACTGAACTGATGAGGCTAGAGGCTTATGGAAGCTTCCTGATGGGAGAGACTGACTGAGGGAGAAACTCGATCTTGTTCTGATGGGCGGAGCCATGTTCAGTAAATCTTTAATCCAATTTTCTGTTGATAGATGGAGCTGTGTTCCCTCCCTGTTGTTTTGATCTGAGGCCAAACTATCGTAGAGGTAATGAAGATAATGGTGACCTCCTTCAAATGGTCCCATGCACGCACTGTCACACTCAGTGCCCTTGACCCTGGAGTAGGCCACCATTTACCCATGCCTCTGCTGGAGACTCCTGGACACTCACTGATGAGTCTGGGTCAATCTCCTGTGGGGTCACTGCTCCTTACTCGTGGGTCCTGGTGCACACAAGGTTCTGTTTGTGCCCTCCAAAAGTCTGTTTCCCCAGTCCTGTGTAAGTTCTGGCAGCTCTATGGTGGAGCTAATGGTGACCTCCTCCAAGAGGGCTTATGCCATACCTATGTTTGTGGCACCCAGGGCCCCTGCCCCTGCGGCAGGCCACTGCTGACCCATACCTTCACAGGAGATACTCAAACACAGTTCTGGCTCAGTCTCTGTGGAGTCTCTGGGTCCTGGTGTGCACAAGGTTTGTTTGAGCCCTCTGAGCATCTCTGGTAGGTAAGGGGTTTGATTCTAAGCATGATTTTGCCCCTCCTACTGTCCTGCTGGGGCTTCTCTTTTGCCCTTGGACATGGGTTATCTTTGTTTTGGTGGGATCCAGCATTCTCCAGTCATTGATTGTTCAGCAGCAAGTTGTAGTTTGGAGTTCTTGCAGGAGAATATGAGCACATGCCCTTCTACTCTGCCATCTTATACCATAAATGCCTCAATCTCTCCCATCAGGAAGCTTCCATAAGCCTCTTATCCTTGTCCATCAGAGGGCAGACAGAATGAAAACTATAATCACAGAAAACTAACCAAACTGATCACATGGACCACAGCCTTGTCTAACTCAATGAAACTATGAGCCATGCCATGTAGGGCCACCCAAGATGGCTGGGTCACGGTGGAGAGTTCTGGCAAAACATGGTCCACTGGAGAAAGGAATGGCAAGCCACCTCAGTATTCTTGCCTTGAGAACCCCATGAATAGCATGAAAAGGCAAAAAGATAGGACCCTGAAAGATGAACTTCCCAGGTTGGTAGGTGCCCAGTATGCTACAGGAGATCAGTGGAGAAATAACTCCAGGAAGAATGAAGAGATGGTGCCAAAGCAAAAACAACACCCATTTGTGGATGTGACTGGTGATGGAAGTCTGATGCTATAAAGAGCAATAATGCATAGGAACCTGGAATGTTAAGTCCACGAATCAAGGCAAATTGGAAGTGGTCAAACAGGAGATGGCAATAGTCAACATCAACATTTTAAGAATTAGTGAACTAAAATGGACTGGAATGGGTGAATTTAACTCAGATGACCATTATATCTACTACTGTGGGCAAGAATCACTAGAAGAAATGGAGTAGTCATCAGAGTCAACAAAAGAGTCCAAAATGCAGTACTTGGATGCAATCTCAAAAATGACAATGATCTTTCTTCATTTCCAAGGCAAACCATTCAATATCACATTCCCTGGTGTCTCAGAGGTTAAAGCATCTGCCTGCAATGTGGGAGACCTGGGTTGAATCCCTGGGTCAGGAAGATCCCCTGGAGAAGGAAATGGCAACCCACTCCAGTATTCTTGCCTGGAGAATCCCATGGATGGAGGAGCCTGGTGGGCTACAGTCCATGGGGTTGCAAAGAGTTGGACATGACTGTACGACTTCACTTTCACTTTTCATGTCCCAACCAGTAATGCTGAAAAAGCTGAAGTTGAACAGTTCTATGAAGACCTACAAGATCTTCTGGAACTAACACCCCCCAAAAACGTCCTTTTCATTATAGGGACTGGAATGTAAAAGTAGGAAGTCAAGAGATACATGGAGTAACAGGAAAATTTGGTCTTAGAGTATAAAAAGAAGCAGGTCAAAGGCTAACAGAATTTTGCCAAGAGAATGCACTGGTCATAGAAAGCACCCACTTCCAACAACATGACAGACCACTCTACACATGGACATCCCCAGATGGTCAATACCTAAATCAGATTGATTATACTCTTTGCAGCCAAAGATGGCGAAGCTCTAGACAGTCAGCGAAAAAAAGACCAGGAGCTGATTATGGCTCAAATCATGAACTCCTTATTGCCAAATTCAGACTTAAATTGAAAAAATTGGGGAAAACCACTAGACCATTCAGGTATGATCAAATCCCTTACAAGTATACAGTGAGAGTGACAAATAGCTTCAAGGGATTCGATCTGATAGACAGAGTGCCTGATGAACTATGGATGGAAATACAGGAGACATTGTGCAGGAGGCAGTGATGAAGACCATCCCCAAGGAAAAAAAAATGCAAAAAGGCAAAATGGTTGTCTGAGGAGGCCTTACAAATAGCTGAGAAAAGAAGAGAAGGAAAAGGCACAGGAGAGAAGGAAAGATATACCCATTTGATGCAGAGTTCCAAAGAATAGCAAGCAGCGATAAGAAAGCCTTCCTCAGTGATCAATGAAAAGAAATAGGGGAAAACAACAGAATGGGAAAGACTAGAGATCTCTTCAAGAAAATTAAAGATATCAAGGGAATATTTCATGCAAAAATGGGCTCAATAAAGGACAGAAATGACATGGGCCTAACAGAAGCAAAAGATATTAAGAAGAAGTGGCAAGAATACACAGAAGAGCTACACAAAAACGATCTTCATGATGCTGTGATCACTCACCTAGAGTCAGACATCCTGGAATGCAAAGTCAAGTGGGCCTTAGGAAGCATCACTATGAACAAAGCTAGTGGCGGTGATGGAATTTCAGTTGAGCTATTTCAAATCTTAAAAGATGATGCTGTGAAAGTGCTGCACTCAATATGCCAGCAGATGTGGAAAACTCTGCAGTGGCCACAGGACTGGAAAAGACCAGTTTTCATTCCAATCCCAAAGAAAGGCAATGCCAAAGAATGTTCAAACTACCACACAATTGCTCCCATCTCACATGCTAGCAAAGTAATGCTCAAAATTCTCCAAGCCAGGCTTCAACAGTACATGAACTGTAAACGTTCAGATGTTCAAGTTGGATTTAGAAAAGGCAGAGGAACCAGAGATCAAATTGCCAATATCTGCTGGATCATTAAAAAAGCAAGAGAGTTCCAGCAAAACATCTACTTCTGCTTTATTAACTATGCCAAAGCCTTTGACTGTGTGGATCACAATAAACTGTGGAAAGTTCTTCAAGAGATGGGAATATCAAACCACCTGACCTGCCTCCTGAGAAATCTGTAAGCCGGTCAAGAAGCAGAAGTTAGAACTGGGTATGGAACAGTAGTAGACTGGTTCCAAATTGGGAAAGGGGTACGTCAAGGCTGTATATTGTCACCCTGCTTATTTAACTTATATGCAGAGTACATCATGCAAAATTCCAGGTTTGATGAAGGACAAGCTGGAATCAAGATTGCCGGGAGAAATATTAATAACCTCAGATATGCAGATGACACCACCCTTATGGCAGAAAGTGAAGAGGAACTAAAAAGCCTCTTGATGAAAGTGAAAGTGGAGAGTGAAAAAGTTGGCTTAAAGCTCAACATTCAGAAAACAATGATCATGGCATCTGGTCCCATCACTTCATGGGAAATAGATGGGGAAACAGTGGAAACAGTGACAGACTTTATTTTGGGGGGCTCCAAAACCACTGGAGATGATGACTGCAGTCATGAAATTAAAAGATGCTTGTTCCTTCGAAGAAAATCTACGACTAACCTAGACAGCATATTAAAAAGCAGAGACATTACTTTGTCAACAAAGGTCCGTCTAGTCAAGGCTATGGTTTTTCCAGCAGTCATGTATGGATGTGAGCTGAACTGTAAAGAAAGCTGGATGCTAAAGAATTGATGCATTTAAACTGTGGTGTTGGAGAAAACTCTTGAGAGTCTCTTGGACTGCCAGGAGATCCAGCCAGTCAATCTTAAAGGAAATCAGTTCTGAATATTCATTGGAAGGACTGATGCTGAGGCTGAAACTCCATTACTTTGGCCACCTGATGGGAAGAACTGACTCATTTGAAAAGACCCTGATGCTGGGAAAGATGAAGGTGGGAGGAGAATAGGATGATAGAGGATGAGATGGTTGGATGGCATCACCGACCTGATGGACATGAGTTTGAGTAAAGTTCAGGAGTTGGTGATGGACATGGAAGCCTGGCCTACCACAGTCCATGGGGTCACAAATTGTCAGACATGAATGGGCAACTGAAATGAATGAGGCTAGAAATGGGAGGAGGGCATGGCAACCCACTCCAGTATTCTTGCCTGGAGAATCCCACAGACAGAGGAGTCTGGTGGGCCAGAGTCCATGGGTTTGCAAAGAGCAGACATTAGTGATGTGACTGAGCAGCAGCAGCATGAGGCTAGAAATGAAAGGAATGGGAAGAAAAGACCTCTGAGTGATACCCATTCCTCTGCGTTCCTTCTTCCTGACCAGAAGGGAATGAGAGAGCAGGTAGATATCACATAGTTGCACAAGCCCCAGGAGACTGAAGGAATTGATGCCTTGGGGTCCATCATAGCACGTTTAAACATTTTTCTCTAGTTAGAGGACACTTGTTTTCTAGACTACATAGTGACTTATTGAAAGTGCATTGTCTCTTCTTTTTGGCTTAGATATAAATTTGGAGGTGCTTATAGAGGATGACATTGAGCCAGTTGGTCCTAACTGGAATTGAGCTAACTCGTGATCCTCTTTACTCTGGTGCACAAGGACTGAATGGGGAGTAGGAAGTCTCAGAGGCATGGTGAGTTATTTATTTCCTCTTTCACTTTCATTCCTACATCACTGAGAAAATAGGTGGTCCCAGTTTCTTCAGGGCTGTCACGATTACCTAAACCTCCTGTCAACTGGCTCATCCTTACCTCGTTCTCGTGTGGAAGAACTGCCATTTTGTAACAGAAATAAATCACTCATTTTAATGCTTGGCAGAAAATAGAGAGAAGAGAAAAGAAGAAAGCAGCAATCATGCAAAACCTTCCTATATCTTGGGAATAATTACTGTTAAAGTGTTGACATGCTTCCTTCTGGTTATTTTTTTCCCATGCCCATGTATGTTTCCATGATTGAGTTCAGATTATGTATGGAAATACAAATTATCTTTATTAACAGCCTTTTATCTTAAATGTGTTCCTGTAACATTACAAGTTTTTCAAAGGTGTGGTTTTGGATAGCCTTATCTTATCCCATTAACTGAATACATCAACATTTCCTGTAGATTCCTTTGTGATTAAGCCTTTCCTTTTGATCGCATCTATTGTTTTTATGACTATGAATATTATAATCATCCTGGGCTTCCCTGGTGTCTCAGTGGGAAAGAATCTGTGTGCCGATGCAGCAGATGCAGGTTCGATCCCTGTGTTGGGAAAATCCCCTGGAGAAGGAAATGGCAGCCCAATCCAGTATTCTTACCTGGGAAATCCATTGACAGAAAAGCCTGGCAAGCTACAGTCCGTGGGGTCACAAAAGAGTCAGGCATGACTTAGCAACTAAACAATAACTAATAATCATCTTTGGGCATGTGTCTTTGTAGGCATTTCTGGCTGTTTTCTAAGATAAATTCCTAAATAAAGAATGACTAGCAAAAACATGTGGTGACAAAAAGACAGTTTTTTTTTTTTCCAACCAAATTGCATTCCAGAACAGAGGTACCAGCTTAAATTAATAACAGCCTGCCCACCTCACCCTCACCAGCACTTTGCACCCTCATTTTTAAAAATAACTCTTTGATAATTTTAAACACAACCACAACAAAATGGCATGCTATCTTATATTTCACTTTTGTGATTACCAGTGAAACTGAACATTTTTTATTTCCTTTTTTGTGAATCACCCCGTACCCCTTCATGTCTTATGGTTATTGCGGTAGCCATGAGAAGTGCCCCCAGGCCTCCTGCTACAGCAGGGGCCCTTGACTGAGGGCCCCAGATGGAGCACTCTGAGATCCCTGGCTTGCTCATGCTGAGGTCACACCACTGATGGGCTGCTTCCTGCCAATGGCCGAGTGTGGAGTGCACTGGGGATACTGAGGAAGAGCCACTCCTAGGAGAAACAGAACACCTTTGTTATCTGAATCTGACTCCTCTATGCCTTTCGGACCCTCCGTTAGACTAGAGGCAGTTTACACCCTTTCTCTCCATTTCTGATGACCCTCCCAGGCTAGGCTCCCTCCTGATTCCCTCTCACACAAGCTGTTCTCCTAATGTTATGAGTTAAATTACATTCCACCCAAATTCATATTTCAAAGTTGTATCCCCCAATACTTCTGAACCTGACATGCTTCAGAAATAGTGTTGCTGCAGATGTAAGTAGTTAAGCTGAGGTCATACTGAAATAGGATGGGCCCCTAATCCAAAATGACAGGCCTTCTTCTGTAAAGAGCACCATGTGAAGATACAGATGCTTACAGAAGGAAGATGGATTGAAGACAGGAGGGGAATACCATCTACAAGCCAAGAAATCCCCAAGACCCCTAGAAATTGGGGGAAAGGTATGGAACAGACTCTTCCTTAAAGCTCTCAGAAAGAACCAACCTGCTGACCCTTAGGTATCCAATTTTTAATCTCCAGATCTGTGAGACAATAAATTCCTGGTGTTTAACCACCCAGTTTGTGGTATTTGGTATGGTAGCCTCAGGTGACTAATATACCTAATAAAATTGTCCCATTTTTAATTCTTATTGTCTGCTCCTTGGGCCCCTGAAATAAGATAAACTTTACATGAGCTTTTGGGCTTCCCTCATAGCTCAGTTGGTAAAGAATTCGCCTGCAATGCAGGAGACTCCGGTTTGATTCCTGGGTCAGGAAGATCCCCTGGAGAAGAGATAGGCTACCCACTCCAGTATCCTTGGGCTTCCATTGTGGCTCAGCTGGTAAAGAATCTGCCTGCAATCCAGGAGACCTGGGTTTGATCCCCGGGTTGGGAAGATCCCCTGGAGAAGGGAAAGGCTACCTACTCCAATATTCTGGCCTGGAGAATTCAGGCCATGGGGTCACAAAGAGTCAGACACAACTGAGCGACCTTCACTTTCACTTTATATGAGCTTTTAATATTTTGAATATTAAACCTTCATTGTATCTTGCAAATACTCTTCTAGCTTATATGCATTTACATTTAGTTTATACTATTTTCATGGATAAAAAATGATAATGTGTTTGAATTGTTAACATTCCCATGGGGTCTTTCTTTCCCTTCCTTCCTTCCCTACCTCCCCTTTTCTTCCTTCCTTCTTTCCTTTGGTCTTGCTTTCAAGTCTTTCCATGCTGGAGAGATGATAGATATTCACCCATTTGGTTTTGTCCTGATTGTTAAGACCTGGCTTTTACATTGAATTCTTGGGTATATTAAGAACTTCGTATGTGTAGTGAAATATGAATCCTATGGTATTGTACCCAGTCTTTTCCCTTTCAAAATATGTTTAGCTGTTCATATGTATGTATTCTCCACATGAAATTTTGAAACATTTTTCAAGTATGCTAAAAGAAGAAAAATCTCTTGATGCTTTTATTGGATATGCTTTAAGCAAGCAATTCAATTTGTCAATAATTAATACGATTACAACATATAGTTTTGGCATCTGAGAGCATTCTGTCTCCAATTATTCAATAATTAGTTTATATTTTTCAGGAATGATTTGCTATTTTTTTTCCATAATTCTCTTGTGTGTCTTGCTAACTTTAAAGAATTTTATGGAGTTTGTTTTTATAAATATCACATTTTCCATGATATTTTCTAACTAGTAAGAAGAAACTATTTATTTCTACATAATCATATCATGCTCAACCACTTTTATGAAAATCATTAATTCCAATTTTGGAAACTTAGCACGTTTATTAGAATAGCCTCCACAGAGGTATATCTTATAGAAACAGGCTTTGAGAGCTGAAAGATTCTAAAGGTCATCTCACCCTTTCATTTTATAGGTGATCCATTAGGGAGCCCCAGCACCATGCTCTAAATATTGTTAAATTAATATCTTGGAAAGGCCCCACCCCATCTTCCTAGAGATCCTTAAACTACCGATCAAATAGTTCAATATACACACAGGATTTAACATTTGTGAATAATTATAGTTATACATATGTTCAAGGTCAGGAGGGGTGGCGGTGAGGAGATACCCCTTGTCCAAGGTAAGGAGTAGTGGCTGCACTTTGCTGGAGCAGCCATGAAGAGATACCCCATGTCCAGGGTAATAGAAACCCAAGTAAGATGTTAGGTGTTGCGAGAGGCATCAGAGGGTAGACACACAAACCATAATCACAGAAAACTCGTCAATCTAATCACATGGACCACAGCCTTGTCTAACTCAGTGACACCAAGCCATGCCTTGTGGGGCCACCCAAGATGGGCGGGTCAAGGTGGAGAGGCCTGACAGAATGTGGTCCACTGGAGAAGGGAATGGCAAACCACTTCAGTATTCTTGCCTTCAGAACCTCATGAACAGTATGAAAAGGCAAAATGATAGGATACTGAAAGGGGAACTCCTCAGGTCAGTAGGTGCCCAATATGCTACTGGTGATCAGTGGAGAAATAACTCCAGAAAGAATGAAGGGATGGAGCCAAAGCAAAAACAATACCCAGTTGTGGATGTGACTGGTGCTAGAAGCAAAGTCCGATGCTGTAAAGAGCAATATTGCATAGGAACCTGGAATGTCAGGTCCATGAATCAAGGCAAATTGGAAGTGGTCAAGCAGGAGATGGCAAATGTGAATGTCAACATTCTAGGAATCAGTGAACTAAAATGGACTGGAATGGGTGAATTTAACTCAGATGACCATTATATCTACTACTGTGGGCAGGAATCTCTTGGGAGAAATGGAGTAGCCAAAAGGTCAACAAAAGTGTCCAAAATGCAGTACTTGGATGCAATCTCAAAAATGACAGAATGATCTCTGTTCGTTTCCAAGGCAAACCATTCAATATCACAGTAATCCAAGTCTATGCCCCAACCAGTAATGCTGAAGAAGCTGAAGTTGAAGGGTTCTATGAAGACCTACAAGACCTTTTAAAACTAACACCCAAAAAAGATGTCCTTTTCATTATAGGGGACTGGAATGCAAAAGTAGGAAGTCAAGAAACACCTGGAGTAACAGGCAAATTTGGCCTTGGAATGCAGAATGAAGCATGGCAAAGGCTAATAGAGTTTTGCCAAGAGAATGCACTGGTCATAACAAAAACCCTCTTCCAACAACAGAAGAGAAGACTCTACACATGGACATCACCAGATGGTAAACACCGAAATCAGGTTGGTTATATTCTTTGCAGCCAAAGATGGAGAAACTCTATACAGTCAGCAAAAACAAGACCAGGAGCTGACTATGGCTCAGATTATGAACTCCTTATTGCCAAATTGAGACTGAAATTGAAGAAAGTAGGGAAAACCACTTGACCATTCAGGTATGACGTAAATCAAATCCCTTATGATTATACAGTGGAAGTGAGAAATAGATTTAAGGGACTAGATCTGATAGATAGAGTGCCCGATGAACTGTGGACGGAGGTTCGTGACATTGTACAGGAGACAGGGATCAAGACCATCCCCATGGAAAAGAAATGCAAAAAAGTAAAATGGCTGTCTGGCGAGGCCTTACAAATAGCTGTGAAAAGAAGAGAAGCTAAAAGCAAAGGAGAAAAGGAAAGATAATAGCATCTGAATGCAGAGTTCCAAAGAATAGCAAAGAGAGATAAGAAAGCCTTCCTCAGTGATCAATGCAAAGAAATAGAGGAAAACAACACAATGGAAAAGACTAGTGATCTCTTCAAGAAAATTAGAGCTACCAAGGGAACATTTCATGCAAAGATGGGCTCGATAAAGCACAGAAATGGTCTGGACCTAACAGAAGCAGAAGATATTAAGAAGAGGTGGCAAGAATACACAGAAGAACTGTACAAAAAAGAGCTTCACTACGCAGATAATCATGATGGTGTGATCACTCACCTAGAGCCAGACATCCTGGAATGTGAAGTCAGGTGGGCCTTAGAAAGCATCACTATGAACAAAGCTAGTGGAGGTGATAGAATTCCAGTGGAGCTACTTCAAATCCTGAAAGATGCTGCTGTGAAAGTGCTGCACTCAATATGCCAGCAAATTTGGAAAACTCAGCAGAGGCCACAGGCCTGGAAAAAGTCAGTTTTCATTCCAATTCCAAAGAAAGACAATGCCAAAGAATGCTCAAACAACCGCACAATTGCAGTCATCTCACACGCTAGTAAAGTAATGCTCAAAATTCTCCAAGCCAGGCTTCAGCAATACATGAACCATGAACTCCCTGATGTTCAAGCTGGTTTTAGAAAAGGCAGAGGAACCAGAGATCAAATTGCCAACATCCAGTGGATCATGGAAAAAGCAAGAGAGTTCCAGAAAACAGCTACTTCTGCTTTATTGACTATGCCAAAGCCTTTGACTGTGTGGATCACAATAAAGTGTGGAAAATTCTGAGAGAGATGGGAATACCAGACCACCTGACTTGCCTCTTGAGAAATCTATATGCAGGTCAGGAAGCAACAGTTAGAACTGGACATGGAACAACAGACTGGTTCCAAATAGGAAAAGGAGTACGTCAAGCTGGTATATTGTCATCCTGCTTATTTAACTTCTATGCAGAATACATCATGAGAAATGCTGGGTTGGAAGAAACACAAGCTGGAATCAAGACTGCCGGGAGACATATCAATCACCTCAGATATGCAGATGACACCACCCTTATGGCAGAAAGTGAAGAGGAACTAAAAGCCTCTTGATGAAAGTGAAAGAAGAGAGTGAAAAAGCTGGCTTAAAGCTCAACATTCAGAAAACGAAGATCATGGCATCTGGTCCCATCACTTCATGGGAAATAGATGGGAAACAGTGGAAACAGTGGCAGACTTTATTTTTCTGGGCTCCAAAATCACTGCAGATGGTGATTGCAGTCATGAAATTAAAAGATGCTTACTCCTTGGAAGGAAAGTTATGACCAATCTAGATAGTATATTCAAAAGCAGAGACATTACTGTGCCAACAAAGGTCCATCTAGTCAAGGCTATGGTTTTTCCAGTGGTCATGTATGGATGTGAGAGTTGGACTGTGAAGAAAGCTGAGTGCTGAAGAATTGATGCTTTTGAAGTGTGGTGTTGGAGAAGACTCTTGAGAGTCCCTTGGACTGCAAGGAGATCCAACCAGTCCATCCTAAAGGAGATCAGTCCTGGGTGTTCATTGGAAGGACTGATGCTAAAGCTGAAACTCCAATACTTTGTCCACCTGATGTGAAGAGTTGACTCATTGGAAAAGACTCTGATGCTGGGAACAACTGGGGGCAGGAGGAGAAGGGGATGTCAGAGGATGTGATGGCTGGATAGCATTGCCGACTCGATAGACATGAGTCTGAGTGAACTCTGGGGGTTGGTGATGGACAAGGAGGCTTGACGTGCTGCAATTCATGGGGTCACAGAGAGTTGGACAGGACTGAGTGACTGAACTGAACTGAACTGATAGTAATAAAATAGCAGTAAACCTTTTTGAACATCCAGGCACAGTGCTATGTGCTTTGCAAGGACCAGCTCATTTTTCCCTTAGAGCAATCATTTGAAGTACAGTTGTTGAAGATTACTGGAAGATGTGTTTAGCTGAATGTCTGTCCTCATCTCACTTTGGCTGTCCCTCTATCCAGCTCTTTAGGGGCAGAAGAATATTAGCAAGTGCCTTGTTAGTGTTTTTATTCCATCATTAAAAACTGAAAGAGTTGATTGAGACTTTTTGTCACTAAGAAAAGTTTTCCTATGAGTGCCCCCACATAAAAAACAAAATACAGTAATAAAAAAAAGTTAACAATTTAAAAGTTTTCATTGGTTAGATAAGCATGCCAAGTTAAAAGAAGTTGAAAATTTAAGTATATTTTGAACCTATGCTGCGTACCTTATTAGAGACTTAAAAAAAATATATTATGATGATTTCTAACCAGAAAGAGTTTACATTTAGAGTGATGAAAACCACATGATGGAAAGACTTTGATATTATGTGGTCCAACCTCCCATCTGATACTCCCCTGATGAACGC
This sequence comes from Ovis aries, assembly GCF_016772045.2. NCBI lineage: Eukaryota > Metazoa > Chordata > Mammalia > Artiodactyla > Bovidae > Ovis > Ovis aries. The sequence goes on from NC_056056.1 coordinate 40,709,310, forward strand.
TGAGCTAGTCTCTTCTGGAACAGCTTTCTGATTGACAGACTTACTTCCTTCTGCAGTCTATCTCCTGGTATCTTTTACCTACTTTTACTCAAGCACCTTTTGTAATCCCAAAAGATAAGTTAAATTTTAAAAATATTTGAAGACAACCAGCTTGGGCTATGTTCATCTTTCTCAGCTTTCAGTTTTCATCTTTTCCTTCCTGGACTCCATTTTCTGAATGTGGATCTCTTTGTCAATATCTCTCTTGAACATAGGGTCTAACATTGAACAGAGTAGTTATGATGTGGTTCAGACAGTTCACAGTAGATGAGATGTGTTGTGTCCTTTGAACTGGATGTTATATTTCTGTCAATATAGTCAAGGATCTCATTAGTTTTTTGGTGGTTTTGTTTTGTTCTTGTTTTTAGCAATTTCATTTCATTGCTATTAATCTCATCACCCACATAACTTTTGACTCTCTACTCTACTACCAATTCTGTTCCTCCACCAACTTTCTAGTCTTAGTAAATATCTCCATGATTTACTCAGTGGCTCCAGCCAACACCTAGTTACTGTTCTCGACTCCTCAAGCAACACACTGGGAAGTCCCATCTGTAATTCCTTTCAGTGATGTCTACCTCCCCGGTCACCTTCATTTGTCTTCTGGGCTGATCGAATAGCCTCTTAACTTGTCTAAGGGTTTGCTCTCTGGGGTTTTATTTTAATATATGCTCCACAAAGCAGACAGAGCAATCTTCTTAAATTGTAAATCACATCATGATGCTTCTCTGCTTTAAACTTTTCATGATCCTGCAATTCACACAAACAAAACTCAGTCTTTACTATGGCTCCAAGACCCTCTGTGATTTGTTTACCTATTCTACTTCACTCTTTCCCTTCCTCTGCTCCAGCTACTGGGAGACTCCTGTTTCTTGAACACACTAAGATTTATCCTTACTCAAGACACTTTACATTTTGCCTCCTGTGCCTGGAATATTCTAGATCCTTTCTTGATTTGTTCCCTTAACTCATTGCTGCTCAGATGTTGCCTACTCAGAAAATTCACACTTGACCACTCTATCTAAAATAGAAAACTTACATCTTTCCACATTCACATTGTATTTGCTTATTTTTCTTTCTGGCACTTATCACCAATTGCCATTATGTTTATTTGTTCATTTTTTAAATTTCTGATTCTACATCTAGAAAGTCAGTTCCATCAGAGTGAAAACTTTTTTTTTTTTTTAATAAATGTTCCCAGAATAATTTCAGACACATATTAAGTAGTCCCTGGCACTAACATCTCCCTACATTCACACTGTATTTTCTTATTTTTAGCACTTATCACCAATTGCCATTATGTTTATTTGTTCATTTTTAAAATTTCTTATTCTATGCCTAGAAAGTCAGTTCCATCAGACTGAAAACTTTTTTTTTTTAAATAAATGTTCCCAGAATAATTTCAGACACATATCAGGTAGCCCCTGGCACTAGTAGTTTCCAGACACATATTTATTAATGAATGAATTATTGAACAAATAGGCTATATTGAGTTTGTAGTCAGGCAAGCTCTTTGATCCTCTTTTTTTCCTAAGCTCTCCTCTATGCAGTTTGGTTTCCTAAGAAATTCAACAATTTTACTTTGAGTGTATAATTTCTTCTGAGATACAGGATTTAATTTCATTCCCTCTAGCTTGCTAGTCTTATATCTGACTCTTGACTTAGACTCTATTTTCTCTCACTTAAGTTTGTCCATACTCATCTTTCTAGATTTGACATCTTTATCTTTGACAGATAAAATGAAGTCTGGGACATTTTATTTAATTCTGATATACATTAATTACCAGCTAATGAACTCAATAATCTCTGTCTTCCTTCCTACTCTTACTTTAAAATAGCAAAAAAAAAAAAGAAGTTTCTTTCTTCAGCATTTTTCCTAAAGTTTTCCTCTTTCTGGGCCCCAATTCCTTTGAGGAAGTAGGTGTCTAGTAAAGTGAAACTAGGAGAGAATTGTATAAGATGTATTACAATTATGTAATGTGGCACATAGACTCTAGGCTTTGCAGAAAATGAAATGACCACAGAAAGTTTGAAGAATTAAGAAGCATTTTGTGTAGGAGGCTTCCCAATTTTTAAACATGCTGGTATCTATTAAAGAGTAGAATCACAGATTTTTAGAAAGAGTAGTGCTATCAGTTCAGTTCAGTTCAGTCACTCAGTCGTGTCCGACTCTTTGCAACTCCATGAACCGCAGCATGCCAGGCCTCCCTGTCTTTCACCAACTCCTGGAGTCCACCCAAACCCATGTCCATTGGGTCAGTGATGCCGTCCAACCATCTCATCCTCTGTCATCCCCTTCTCCTCCTGCCCTCAATCTTTCCCAACATCAAGGTCTTTTCAAATGAGTCAGCTCTTTGCATCAGGTGGCCAAAGTATTGGAGTTTCAGCTTTAGCATCAGTCCTTCCAGTGAACACCCAGGACCAATCTCCTTTAGAATGACTGGTTGGATCTCCTTGTAGTCCAAGGGACTCTCAAGAGTCTTCTCCAGTACCACAGTTCGAAAGCATCAATTCTTCTGTGCTCAGCCTTCTTTATAGTCCAACTCTCACATCCATACATGACCACTGGAAAAACCATAGCCTTGACTAGATGGACCTTTGTTGACATTACTTTCATAACTTTCCTTCCAAGGAGTGTCTTTTAACTTCATGGCTGCAATCACCATCTGCAGTGATTTTGGAGCCCAGAAAAATAAAGTCTGCCACTATTTCCACTGTTTCCCCATCTATTTGCCATGAAGTGATGGGACCGGATGCCATGATCTTAGTTTTCTGAATGCTGACTTTTAAGCCAACTTTTTCACTCTCCTCTTTCACTTTCATCAAGAGGCTCTTTAGTTCTTCACTTTCTGCCATAAGGGTTGTTTCATCTGCATATCTGAGGTTATTGATACTTCTCCCAGCAATCTTGACTCCAGCTTGTGCTTTTTCCAGCCCAGCATTTCTCATGATGTACTCTGCATATAAGTTAAATAAGTAGGGTGACAATATACGCCTTGACATATTCCTTTTCCTATTTGGAACCAGTCTGCTGTAGATAGTTTTAAAAAATAGCAGAGCTTGGTTCTGGTAATTTTGTGAGACCACATCTTAGCTGTGCATGACCATTATCATCAGCCAAAAAGGCATCAGCGTTCATGTGAGGCCAAGGGCAGAGTAGCAGAGAGCATTCAAAGTTTTCAGGTTGACAAACAGCCTTGGATGTACTCTGGGAGGTTAGGTCATAACATCATAGCAGCAAGCATAGGCTAACCATCTTGAAAGATTAATTATTCACAATTTTCTCAAAATAAGTCCCCATATAAAGGGCACAGGGGCTTCTCTGGTGGGCTCAGTGACACAAAACACACCAGCCCATGTAGGAGATGCAAGTTCAATCCCTGGATAGCAAAGATTCCCTGGGTCAGGAGGATCCCCTAGAGAAGGAAATGGCAACCCACTCCAGTATTCTTGCCTGGGAAATCCCATAGCCAGAGAAGCCTGGCAGGCTACTGTCCATGAGGTTGCCAAAGTGTCAGACATGACTTAGCGACTAAACAACAACATTAAGGGCAGAAGCACTGTGTGTGTCTGCTTGTGTGTGTGTGTGTATGGGTGAGTTTGTGAGTATATATATGCCTGCTATGAACATCCATGTCTGAGTATACAGTAAGGGAAGAGGCTCACTCATAGCAATGCATTTTAATTTTCTTCTTTCTTGTTTCATATATCAGTGAAGCCCTTGGGTCTTCAAAGGCCTTGCCAAATTCATGGCAATGGCTTTAAATAGTAAGGAAAATGTAGTGGATGGAAGCATTTGAATGCGATGACCCTTCAGATCTAGTGATTGTTGATACAGAGTGCAGGAAGGAAATTAGGAAGACTGGGAGGTGAAGGAGGTCTGATAGGCACCTTTGAGGGTTTTTCCATAGTGACAGCTTCATCTGTTGGTAAAGCTGGCTGACTGGTGGTAAACATCATGGAGCATGAAAATTACACCACATGGCTAAGTTTTGCTTTTTCAACAACTGTGCAATTGGGCTGACCTAACTCTCATTTCCTGTTTCCATTATGGTTGTTAGCCTCAATTCTTTTCACATCTGCACCCAGACATATCTTATTCTACAGCCCACCTGCCCATCTGGGCTCTGGGTGACCTCATTCTTGAGAAGAGGTCTGCAAGCTGTGTGCAAGATGGATGGCCCCTGATGCTGGGTGCAGGGTGCTTAGCCCTGCCTTGCTCATCGTGCTGCAGTGGGCTTTGCCAAAGGTTCTCAGCATATGTTTGTCTGGATCTTTTCAAGGCTCAGGCAGCTCTGTTTTAAATATTTAACCTTACATGAGGATGTCTTAGGCTTCCTGAAGTTATTCCTGTGATTTATGAAAGAGAAGAAATCTGACTGTACAAATCTGAAGGGAATGATGAAAAGACCAAATGGCAATCCACTCACCTACTATCTTTTTTTAGCAACTTTATGGTCATAGTACTGAGCTCTCAGTTTTGCCTTTCTTGGCCAGTCTATCTGCATATGTGTATTTATTGAACATCATAAGTGCTAGTCACAAAGGTAGATACAGAAAAGCAAGTCTTTGAAACCCACCCTTGAGGTACATGGTCCTGCTGAGATATGATTAATTAGTATAGGGTAAATAATACTAATAGCAAATAGTTTTTTGAGTGCTTATTATGTGCCAAGGTTTAGCGTCAGCTTTATTTTTGAGGGAGGGAGAGTCATATGGCATAAACTATTTCTTTAAAATTTTTATTTTATACTAGAGTATAGGTGGTTTACGGGCCTCCCCGGGTGGTGCTAATGGTAAAGAACCCACCTGCCAATAAGAGACACTGGTCTGATTCTGGGTTGGGAAGATCCCCTGAAGGAGGGCACGGCAACTCACTCCAGGATCCTTGCATGGAGAATCCTGTGGACAGGCAGGCTATAGTCCATGGGGTCACAAATAGTCAGACAGGACTGAAGCACTTGGCATGCACACACTCTCACCCCGGCACACAGGTTGTTTACAGTCTTGTGTTAGTTTCAGGTGTGCAACAGAGTGATTCAGTTATACATGTATCTTTTCCCTTGCAAGTTCTATTCTCATTTAGCTTATCACAGAAGAGTGTTACCTATACATGAATCATCTCGTTTAACTCTCATAACAATCCTATTAGGTAGGTGCTATATTTCTCCCATTATTCAGGTAGAGGACCTGAAGCTGGCATGACTGAGGAACTCGGCAGGACTGCTCTTCCAGGAGAGCCTGGATTCCCACTCAGTTCTCTCTGAGTCCCCAGACAGTGGGGGCTCCAGCACCCTGTCTTCACTCTGTCCTGTGGCCTCTCTCCAGTGTCACCTCTAGAGGACAGAGTCAGCTCCGTTGGGGTAGGGAGGAGCAGACAGACCTGCAAGGGTTGGAGTCATCAGTGGACTTTCCCCACTTATACACAGAAGTGGAACTTGGGCCTTCATTCAGGTTATTTAGAGTGAACTCGACACTGGAAATGCCTCACATTGGCCCAAAGTTAAATTCCTCAGTCTGTTTCCAGTATGTTCCTTCTAAACCAACATAATAATATGAGCACGTATGACTATATTCATAGTCCTGAATATTCACTGGAAGGACTGATGCTGAAGCTGAAACTCCCATACTTTGGCCACTTGATGGGAAGAACTGACTCATTCGAAAAGACCCTGATGCTGGGAAAGATTGAAAGCAGGAGGAGAAGGGGATGGCAGTTGGATGGCATCACCGACTCTATGGACATGAATTTGAGCAAGTTTGGGAGTTGGTGATAGAGAAGCCTGGGGTGCTGCAGTCCATGGGGTCTCAGAGTTGGACACGACCGAGCAATTGAACTGAACTGATGACTCTAATAGAGATAGGGACTTTTGTTTTGTCGTTGTTTCTCATCCTGATTCCTCCCACTGAGTCTACTTTAGATGATGTGAATAATTTTCTTTCAGTTTACAAGTTAAATCCAGATATAAAATGCAGATTCTATAATTACCTCTTCACATTCTTTGTTTTCTTTTGTAATTTCTTTGTAGTTTTTTAATGATAGTGTAGTGATTAAGAACAAGTGCTTTGGAGTCACACTGCCTCTATTTGAGTCCTAGCTCTTTCACTTACTGGTGATGGGTGTATTCTGTCTGTGCCTCAGTTTCCTTATTTATACCTACCTTATAGGATTGTTAGGGCTACCCTGGTGGCTCAGATGGTAAACCTGCCTGCAATGCAGGAGACATGGGTTCAGTCCCTGGGTTGATTAGATCCCCTGGAGAAAGGAACAGCTACCCACTCCAGTATTCTGGCCTGGAGAATTCCATGGACTGTATAGTCCATGGTGTCACAAAGAGTCAGACATATTGAGCAATTTTCACTTGTACTTTTACTTATAGGATTGTTAAGAGGATTAATAGAATATATAAATCTTAGAAGAGGGGCTGGTGCATAGTAAGCATTTAGTGCTTACTGACATTTGTTGTCAGTTATTACTGCTGGAGATGATTGGGCATATCTAGTCCTTTCTTAGTGACTACCAACATCATAGGTGTTTCCTAAATATTTGTTGAATAAAAAAAAAAGCAAAGATTTTAGTTGCAATGTGATTCACATCTTGAAAGTCAAAGGCTATAATCATATAATGGGTCCGAATTCTGAGGATTCTGATTTTAAATTTATAGAATGTCAGATCTACAAGAATCCATACAGGTCCAGTTTTACCTCTGCCGGTTTACAGATGAGCACACAGAAGTAAAAAATTCACACCACCTCAATGAGGCAGCCAGGGCAGGATTTTTATCCCCATTTAGGAGAAACTAATGGAGAAGGCAATGGCAACCCACTCCAGTACTCTTGCCTGGAAAATCCCATGGACGGAGGAGCCTAGTAAGCTGCAGTCCATGGGGTCGCTAAAAGTTGGGCACAACTGAGAGACTTCACTTCACTTTTCACTTTCATGCATCGGAGAAGGAAATGGCAATCCACTCCAGTGTTCTTGCCTGGAGAATCCCAAGGACAGAGGAGCCCAGTGGGCTGCCGTCTCTGGGGTCACACAGAGTCGGACACAACTGAAGCAACTTAGCAGCAGCAGCAGCAGCAGGAGGAACTAATAGCAAGAGTTCTCAGACTTGTAATACTCCAAGATACTTTCAATTAGTTAGGTATATAGCATGTAAAAATCTCGAGACACATGGAAAGCACCGCTCGTTCATCTTGCTTCTTGATTAGAAGTAAACATTGACCATACAGCATTTCTCAGGGGATGTTGATGATAATCAGAAAAATCAACTAGGGCTGCCACACTAACTCCAGAGACTGTAATTCCCATCATTGTCATGTATAAAAGTGGTGCCCTTTAGAGTACACCCAGCGTAACTCTGCCCAGATTGAGAATTGTTGGCAAGAGCTGATTCCCAGATCTGCTGTGTTGGCTGTAATATGGTGGCGGGCATAGCTACCCTGTGAATCAAATACAGTTCCTATTCATTTAAAACAAACAAACAAATGGGCATTCATTCAGCAAATATTTATTGAAGACCATTGTCCAGGAACTCAACCAGGAAACTACAGATGCCTTCACAGACCTTACATTATCATGGAGATGTTATGAATAGCTCAGAAACAGCGGGTTGGTTTGATTAAAAAAAAAAATTATTTTGAATTACGTGATGCAAACAGCTGGCTAGGTAGCCAGCTAAATTTCTCAAAGGAATTGCTATGTGTGTCATTAGGAGGGCACAAAGTAAGTAAACCTTATACCTGAGATGTACCATGCCAGGAATCTATTTTTTATAGTTACTTTGCTTCATTTTTCTTCTGAAAATGAAAGTCGATATTGTTTTCTCTTAAGGTAATGGTATTAGTCAACAGAATATTTTAAAGTCTTGAATGAAGTTGCTAACTAGGTAAAATTTGGATTGCCAAAAAATGTCATAGTTTTAATGATATTTAAACATATGTTCAAAATTCTTAATTCTGTACACTATTTAACAATGAGTGATTAAGCCAGATTAAATCATATTGAAGACTGATATTTTTATAACTCATTGGTTTTCTTCATTCAAGGCCACTCCCACCCAATTTGCCTAACACATCCACCAAATCTGTAGCTTTAGATCCACAAATATATCTTTAAAAAATATAGTATTTTCTTTTTCCTTGAAGTGAGCTACTAATCCCTTTATTTTTCAAAAAGATATTTCAAAAGAGAAGTTGGCAATTTGGCAACCAAGATATGCTTCAGTAGGTGAACAGAAAAACTGTGATACATTCAATCAATAGAATATTATTCAGAGCTAAAAAGAAAGAAGCTAGGAAGCTATGAAAAGATTTGCAGAAAACTTAAATGCATATTACTAAGTGAAAGAAGCCAACCTGAAAAGGCTACATAATGCATGCTTCCGACTATATGTTATGGAAAAAATCAACACCATAGAGACAGTTAGAAGATAGGTGATTGCCAAGGGTTAGAAGGAAATGTCAACCCACTCCAGTATTCTTGCCTGGAGAATCCCATGGAGGGAGGAGCCTGGTGGGCTACAGTCCATGGGGTCACAAAGAGTCGGACACGACTGAGTGACTTTAGAATATAATTAGAAGGGTTAGAGGGGAGGGAGGGATGAACAGGAAGGACACAGAGGGCTTTTAGGACAGTGAAACTACTCTGTATGATACCATAATGGTGGCTACAGGTTATCATACTGTCAACTAAAAAAATACACACAATGTAAAAGTTGAGAGTTAGATTTTATTCGTTGGGAATGTTAGGAATTGAGCCTGGGAAACAGTATCTTAGGTGAACCAAGAGAGCTGACTCTGAGGAGGTAGGAGAGGAGACAGGCTATATACCAGTTTGCAGCAGGGGGCAGGTAATCTGAATATTAAAAGATTAGTGTTAATTAAGAGAAAACTAAATCTCTCACATGAAGAGATTTAGTGTTCTTCTATGTATGGGAAGATGCAAGCATCTGGGCTTGCTGACATCATTTCTTTCATATGCATCTAGCTATCTGGAGCTAATCGTGCTTTCTTTATTGTTCACATATTAAGTCCTTGCCTTCTGTAAGAGATGGTGAATGTGGTAAATGGCCAGCTCTCATATCCCCGCAGCTCCTCAGTGCTTACTGGGGAGGAGGTAGCTGATGGCATCCAAATATTTGGCTTTGCTTCACCTGGGCTCATAAATTTGCAGTTGGAAAAGTCTTGTTTACTGGTAGAGCTTAAAGTAGAAAATATTTCATTTCACAAATCATTGCTCCAAGTCCATACACCATCCAACACCAAGAGTGAACTGTAATGCAAAGTATGGGCTTTGGGTGATAATGATGTGTCAATACAGCCTCATCAGTTGTAACAAAGGTACCTCTCTGGTGGATGACATTGATAATGGGGATAGCATGTGTAGGGGCAGGAAGTATAAAAGAAATCTCTCTCCCTTCTGCAATTTTGCTGTGAATCTAAAACTGCTCTAAAAAAGAGAAGGACAGTTTTTTAAAAAAAGAGAAGTTTGGACTATACCTATGTGTCATTTTCATCATTCCATTGGCCAGAACTTAAAAAACAACTGAATTCATGTAAACATTTTGATTCTTAAATCTCAAATATGTCTTAGTAGATTAAGATTTTAGGAAACAAAAGCATGCCTGAGGTGACAATATGCAAAAGATACTTCAGCCTAGAGGGATCTGAGTTGTCAGGGACATTAAAGCTCATTAGCAGGATTCCCCTACAGAAACAGTCACATTCCTGGTCCTGCATTTCAGTTCTTAGAAAAACCTCATTGATGTTAGGGTGTTGCACTCCAGCTGAGAGCCTGAGGTTTTCCATTGAAAGGCAAACATATTGGTTTTATATCTTGTGCTTTCTGGAGGGTGTAGCTTTTTTTTATCTTTAAAGTGACAGGAGCAAGAAAATAAAAAGTGTGGGGCAGGGGAAGGGTGGAGATTCACTCATCTGCAACTATATTAAACCACCCACCAGCTGTTTATAACTCACATCATTCCATCCTATAGGAAATATTTAACTTATGAAAAGGACGTCCTTGCTGGGGGATTAACAAGTGAAACTGGGTGAAATGCTACACTTGCTTTTGATGGTGTGTGAGTTATCTTTTGCAAGCTATTGACATTCTTTTTCCACTGTTTTCTTAAAAGATTAGCCATAGGGAACATAAATGATTAGTTATAAAATCTCTGGCAGGATATTTAATCAATCACACCTTGGTTTCAGCTGACACGAGGGCTGTGGCCATCTGTGGAAAAGGCAGATGCAGTGAAGGGACGGGACTAGGCTGCCCTCCTCACCAGCTGTGTGAGCTTGTTCAAAGGGTGACCCAGGAAGTCCCAGAACGAGCCAAAACTTGGGGCAATCTGGTCGCACTGCTGGCATTTGTGTTTACCGTGCAGCCTGAAGTTCTCTGTAGGCAAACTGACAAGGAGTAAGAGCAAACAAATGATACTTTGAAAGTCTAACTCCCCAGGGAGAAATTTGGGGATCTTTAACTCTCAAGGTGCCAGGATGGATAGGGAGAAGTGAAGTAATTTGTGTAGACTGGTTAAAATACCCAGGCTTGTTTTTGACATTTCAGTTCATGCATGCATTGGTCAGGGTTCTCCAGAGAAAAGAAGAAATAGGATGTGCATGTCTGTATACTAAAAAAATTGTGCGCACACACGCACACACACACATAGATATATAGTAAAGAATTGGCTCAGGTAGCTTTAGAGGCAAGTCCAAAACGTTCAGATGGGCCATCAGGCTGGGGACCCATGGAGAAACTGATGCTGCCATCCAGTCTGACGAACTGTAGGGAGAATTCTTTCTTTCTTGGGGAGGTCAGTCTTTGTCCCATGAAGGCCTTCGACTGACTGAATGAGGCCCACCCACATTGTGGAGGGCAACCTGCTTTCCTCAAAAGGTTATTTTCATTCAGAAAACATACTCACAGAAACATCCAGAATAATGTTTGACCAAATGTCTGGGCGCCATGGCCTAGGCAAGTGGACACATGAAATTAACCATCACAACAGGTTCCTGTCAGCTAGTAGATTAAATATTATATATTTGCATCAGGTCAAGTTCACTATCTGGGGAAGATAAGCCAAGGAAAGGGGATAATGAATATATAAGTCAAAATCTTTAAAATAGTATATAAAAGAAAATCAGTCCTGAATATTCATTGGAAGGACTGAGGCTGAAGCTGAAACTCCAATACTTTGGCCACCCGATGCGAAGAGCTGACTCATTTGAAAAGACCCTGATGCTGGGAAAGATTGAGGGCAGGAGGAGAAGGGGACGACACAGGATGAGATGGTTGGATAGCATCACCGACTCAGTGGACATGGGTTTGGGTGGACTCCAAGAGTTGGTGATGGCAGGGAGGCCTGGCGTGCTGCAGTTCATGGGGTCACAAAGAGTTGGACACGACTGAGCAACTGAACTCAACTGAGTTAATAAAAATAGGACTAGAGCAATAGGATAACAAAAAATAACAAAAAATAGTAGCTAAGATTTCTTTGGTACTGTGTATCAGGAATGTTTGAATCCTCACAAAACTCTATGAGGCAACAAATATCATTGAAACCCACAACCTGGGTTCAAATTCCAGCTCTCCCACTCACTAACTGTGTGACTTTGGCAAATCTTTTAGCCTCTCTGAACTTCAGTTTCCTTAATAGGAAAAAAAAAAAGCATAATCACAGCAGCAATTGCTGAAGATTATCGAGGAGATTAAATGAATTATCCCACACCGAGTATGTAGAACAGTGCCTGGCTATTAGAAGCAGTAGGCATGACGGGCTTCCTAGATGGCTCAGCACTGATGAATCCGCTGATGTGGGTTTGATCCCTGGGTCAGGAAGACCCTCTGGAGAAGGAAATGGCAACCCACTGCAGTATTCTTGCCTGGAGAATATCATGGACAGAGGAGTCTGGTGGGCTACAGTCCATAGGGTCCTCAAGAGTTGGATACAATTGAAGCAGCTGAGCACGCAAGCAGGCATGATAGCCATCTGAAACCTAGGAATGGTGAATTTGCTGGGTATCCCTGCATGACGATATTCAGCATGCTTATGAGGAGATACATGAACACGTCCTTCCACTGAAGTCTTATGAGCCTCAAGTTCCACTGAAAACACCCTATTCCAGGCTCCCTTGGCAAACCCACAACCAATTTTGCCAAAGAACAAAATGTAGCAGAGGACTGAGGTGCGTCATGTGTACTCTTCAGTTCAGTTTCTTTTCATTGTCTTTACTGAGTTTGGATTAAATACAGCCATCTTAGGCATGATATTTCCCCAGACACAGGTGGCAGATAAAAGGGTGGGGTAGCATGAAATAAAAATGAGCAGCCCAAGATAATTCAGAATGGGCCAGTGCGAATGACTCCCAGCCCTGAACTTCCCTGGGTTTATTTTGTTGTGTCCCAGGCTACAGGAATTATCTTGCAGAAATATTTTTTGACTTACAGTGATACTGGGATCTCCATACTGAAAATCAATGTGTATTTTGTTTCCTTCTAGAGCGTTTCGACAACAGTAGCCTAAAATGCTTTAGGATACTCATTGCGCCATTAGAAGTCAGCCGCTAACAACAGATCTTAGACTTCCTGTAACTCAGTCAAGGGTATTTTGTAGCCGTGATGGCCCAAGTCACAGGGGAACCATTGGGAAGATCTTTAGGTTTAAGTGACTTCTTGATTTAATGTCTTATGGCTGAGTTTCTCAGCTTTTCCTACCCTTATTTGTGAAATGGAACTAATTTTTGAGTGTAGTTTGCTCGCTGTCTTTAACCATTTGGTTTCCTCTCCTTCTCTGACTTTGCTTATTGCCACTTCAGAGAGCAATGCCGTCATTGATTTCCTTTGCCTGGGGCTTTGGTTAAATAAGAACATTCAAAACCCTCACACAGCTGTTCTCTGATCATGATAGAACATGATCAGAGCCTCCCCCTAGCCTGGAAACCCATGGCATAGGCCCCCTATAGTTGCTTTCTACTGGTGGCTTCAATCTTTCAACTCTAAGTATGGAAAACCAATAAATGGCAACAAATGATTTTATGCTAACTAGGTTGAAAGAGATTCTCCAGTCTGCTATTAAAAATCAGTCTGACCATTGCAATAGAGGCCAGCACATTGTTAGGTAATCAGGGTTATTTACTAATGTTTTGACAGCTCCACTTAGCATAAAGGGCAACAGGAGACACTTCTGGCCACGGAAGCCCACACACAATGTTTTATTGACTTGGCTGATTTATAAATCCTACAACCATGAGATAATTGGCAACTTACTCCTTCACAGATGTGAGTTATGCAATCAGCGTGGGAAAGATCCACTGAAGCTGACTTGCTGGAAATCTTTACTTTCAATCTATAATATATAATAAGGTTAAGAATAAAAAAGAGTGCCAGACACCAGTGTTTCGTAAAGCAGTATGCAGATGTAATTTGTTTCATTATTGTCAGCAATATCAGAATCAATTGATCATCTATCTATCTATCTATGTATTCTATGACATCTAAACTGAGTACTCTATTAAATGTCAAGATAATCAATATTATATATTTTTATTTTTTGCAAATAGTCCTCCAGGCCTGCATAATGAAGTCTAACTTTAGTTTCAAAGACTGTGTTTTAGGGGTTTTTTTCCCCAGTGAATAATTTCTTCTGCTTTCCATTCTTTATTTTGATACTGAGTCTCATAGATCAATTACTATTATTAATCAACTGGAAGTGTAAATTAATACCATAGACACATGAAGGGTCAGTCTAGCCAGCTGGCGTGAACTGTAAAAGTTGGCGTGTGTGTTTGTGTCATAAATTGTTCTGCATGATGATATGGCTATTGTTCTTTGCAGAAAACGTTATGTTTTTGTTAGGTCAGAAAGCCTGTAATTCTCAAAGTGATCTCTGAACCTTATTTAATGCAGCAAACAGAAGGAGCTGAGTTGAACTTTGGTGTCTGCCAGTTGGAAAGTAATAACTTTCCCAACTCTCTATAAGACTTGTGCCTTGTGATGAATGCGGACGCTTCCTTCATGAGGGTTTCCCAATATTATATACTTGTAGCAAATAAGGTTAGAACCTTTAAAATATAGCATTTAGTAATGTGCTGGAAATAGCTTCCTCGATTCCTTTAAAGGTCACTGCATTTGCTTTCCAGGCGTCATTTTAGCTCAAGCCTCTACAGAGTGGAACTGAGAACATGCTTGCCTTCACACCTTCAATTTTCCCAAGCTTAAGAGTAAAATGGCAGGATAAAGTGGAATGTGTGTGTGTGTACGCACGCGCTCTTGTGAGTTTAGAAAGATACAGAAATGCATTGTCAAAATAATCTCAATTATCTTGGTTATATACATGCGCATTGCTTCTTCAATTGGAGGTAAGGTTAGACTTGTATTATCCTCCGTCCAGAAGCCAAGCTTCTAGGAGTGAAATTGGGACAATAGCTACTAAAGGAAAATACACTCTGCAGAAAGCATCCAGTTCTTTGTGCTTTGCTTGAGCACTCCATGTGTCCCCAACCAAAGTATATTAGTAAAACTCTGTATGTGTGTGTTCAGTTGCTCCCGACTCTTTGTGATCCTATGAATTATAGCCTGCCAGGTTCCTCTGTCTCTTGGATTTCCTAGGCAAGAATACAGGAGTAGGTTGCCATTTCCGCCTCCAGGGGATCTTCCTGACCTAGGGATCGAATCCGCATCTCCTGTGTCTCCTGCATTGCAGGCAGATTCCTTACTGCTGAGCCGCCAGGGAAGCCCATGTAAACTAGCATCAAACCACAAGCTTTGCTGCTATACCACTGGAAAAATGAATTCATTAAGCCATTGACATGAAGCACGAAATAGTCAAATGTAGCCTTACTATCAAAATTAGAATTGGAATGGTAGATTGCAACAAAAGATGATTTCACACTAACCGACACAACTCAAGGCTAAGCTGGCAAAAAGAGAACAGCTTCACTTGTAAAGCATATTGCACTGTTTCTAGAATCATCAGTGTCATTCGTCAGTACTGCCAATATTCTCATCTTCCTCACATTATCAACCTCCTTGTTAACAGCGTCTTTTTTATTTGTTAACAGCATCTTCATCACGTTTATAGTTGGCAGTCGTGTTTCCTTTTACAAGTACACTCAGGATGAAAAGTGGTTCATATCTGTTCTATACTGGGTTTTGGCACACCAGACTGGCTTCAGTAGATTGATCAATGGAATATCCAGCAATGTCTTTGCATCTTTACAAAACAGAGTGGAGTAAGGTCTTGCAAAATCACTCTTGTGTAGTTTACTTTCCTTCAACTTGGAAATGTTAGCTGTGTAAATTTCAGACTAACAATCTGCCATGTGAACTTCCCTCCATTTGGGTTATGTATTTGTTGTTAATAAGATGGCAGCTTGGACTCATTCAGGAACTTTTGAATATATTTATCTATGAGAAGATACAGAATATGTTTTCTTGACTGATGGTTCAAAATGCCATCCACACCTGCATTTTAAGATTCTAGCTCCAGACACCAATTTTCAGGAGAGAAGAAAGGGAAGTGTTAGACTATACTGTGAGGGTGTGCCCAGCCACATCCAGACTATGGAAAAATCTTCAGGGCATATTAATTGAAATCAATAATAATAAGAAAGACAAAAGAGGAGTGAGAAGGAACCCTTAGATACTTTAAATGCTTATAAATGAGCTATAATATGTGGACTTCTTAATTTGCCTCTTAATTCAAACATGCACATTTAAAAATTACAACATTGAGATGAGAACTGAATTACAACGTGAGAACTCTAAATGCGAACACTGACTAGATATTTGATCATTATTTACAAAATATTGCTAATTTTAAAGGCTGTGATAATAGTACAGTGGTTTCTTAAAGATTTACTATCTTTTAGAGAGACATGAGTTAACATACTGAAGTATCTACAGATGAAATGATACGACATATAGTTAGCTCTGAAATAATGCGGGAGGGGGAGTTGCTGAAATCAGAACTAGCCAAGGGTAGATCATTGTTGAAGCTGGGTTATGGCTACATAGTAGTTCATTGTATGACTCTGTGCTTGAAATTCTCCACAATTAGAAAAAAATAATGCCATCAATTTACATTGAACATTTTCTTTGGTTTTTGGAACTTTCTTAGCACTTCCTTGGTGACAAGTTGGATTATCCCTACAAGAGTGGGTTATAGACACTGTTGCTTTTAGGGCAGAAGACTATTAATGCTTAAATGGGGGAAGAATTGCAAACATATACAAAATTTAGCTTTTATTGTTCTAATGAATTCTCCCTTTCCTTCCCATCCCTAGTTTCTAAACTGGGATTATGAGGAAAAAAACCTTAATTTTTTCTAACATTGCTGTTTCTATCAGTCAATTCTTTGCCCTTTTTGTAGAGGCAAATTTCTAACTGAGAACCACATCTATGCACTGACCACATCTATCAACTGGATTCAGAC
Organism: Ovis aries; assembly: GCF_016772045.2. Lineage (NCBI taxonomy): Eukaryota > Metazoa > Chordata > Mammalia > Artiodactyla > Bovidae > Ovis > Ovis aries. The sequence continues at coordinate 40,725,785 of NC_056056.1, forward strand.
TTAGTTCTCTTGGATTCCATGTGATTTCCAGAAAAATAAATGTGCTTCAGAGAGACTTAGAACATTGAGAATCCAAATCAAATAGCTGTAGTTGTGAACTTTTTGGAGGCTATAGACAGTTGCGATGACCCCTTGTCCTTTGCCCTCACATCCCTCCCTGTAATGATATTTGTAGTGAACATTTGTTCTAAGAGCTTCTTAACTTCCACAGGTGAATTCTCTTCTCCTCTCCTCCAAGAGACTTTAGAGTAGCCTGACCTCATTCCTGCTCTAAGAGTGGTCTTGGATTGGCTTAATCCAATCAGTACCTTCCATTCCCTTGGTTATGGTCATTACAGGTGTATATCTTAGCAATGTTGCAATACTGGGGCAGAAAGAATCTCTTCTACTGGACTTGGGCAAGGATGATTATATCTCTGACTTTGTCAGGCACTTATCCTGCTACCATTAGGAGAGTAGATATTAGGGTGGAACTCAGATTCAGGATTACTGAGAAGAAAAATGAAAAGAAATTGGGTCTTTGGAGACATGACTGAGAAGGTGGATCCATCAACCATGAAACTGCTGTTCCTTGAGACTGAATTGTTTTTGAGGACCAATATGCCTTGATTGGTTATCCCAAATGAAGTTGTGTTTTATTTCATTTGTACCTAAGAACATCTTAGCATAAATAGAACATGCTTACCTAATGGACATAAAAGTTCTGGAGATAGAATATCTCAGTGAAGAAGCCAGGGGTGAGAATATACTGCTCACTTTGCCTCTTGAATGAGTCCTTTCTGGATGCTCCATTCTGGATATATTAAAACAAGGTTGAGAAGATACAGTTGGAGGCATAAAATAAATACATGGTAGGTTATTAGAAAACCAAAAGACATGGTTTTGCTCAGTCTGATCCTGTTTAAGAAACCTGGAAAATTCAAGTAAAGAGTAGAGGTAATAAATCTTTCAAGATTAACAGAGAACCTGAGTGACATCACCAGATATCAGGGGCTAGGAGCAGAAGGAAACCTGAGTTTAAGCTTTTACTGTTTCTGTTACCTCTTTGGAAGAAAGAAAAAATGTATAGGCCAGAATGGATGTCCCAGATGACACTAGATTGCTCCATGAGAATGGACCACTGTTGACTTATTCATCTTTGTATCTATTAATTGTGTGTATCAACTAAGTGTCACATGTATGTTTTGCATTGTTTTAGGCACTAGGAAATATACTAGTGTGAGGAGATCAGATCAATAAGCTACTGGACAAGTAAATATATAGCCTCTCACATAGCAATACATTTTATGGAGAAAAAGAAAAGTAGGATAAAGCAGGTGAAAGAGTCCCGGGGAAGAGGGATATAATATACAGTGGCCCAAAGGATGATATTTTAGCGGAAACCTGAACAACAGGAAAGAGAGAGCCACGTGGACATGGGAGGAAGAGTTTCCAGGAAGAGGTGGCAGTCAGTGCAAAGGCCCTGTGGTAGGACAAAACTTAGCATACTTGAGGCCTGTTAAGAAGGAGGAGAGTAACTGGGAATAAATAAGGGGGAGACTCACAGGAGATGAGGACTCAGAGGTAGTGAGAGGCCAGAACATAGGGGCCTTGCAGGCCAATCTAGGCACTTAGTTTGAGTTATGGATTATTTTTAATACTATCACAATTAATTTTGGGAACAAACTATGTATTACTCCTCACTTTGAAGAAGGAAGTCAGTGCAAATTATAACTGCTTATAAAACAAGCCAAACAAAACTGAGGTAGGCAAAGAAAAAGGCAAAACCATCTTCCTCCCATGCCTCCCTCCCAGTTTCCAACATCTAAACATTAACCCACATGCCTCACTCCTAGAAACAGAAGTCAACAATTTGTTGGATAGTCAGCTATACATTTTTCTTAAGCTCATGCAAATATATACCTCCCACCAACACACAGAGAATATGTAAGAATGTTTATAATTATTTTCTATTCTTATTAAAGTAGGATTATATTATGGACTATTCTCTGTATCTTGCTTTATTTCTGTAGTAATATTTCGTGTACCAAGTCAACAGACATTTAACATAGTCTTCTCCATCTTGCAATTTTTTGTTCCTTGTTCTCTTACACTTCTCATGAGGCTGGCAAAGAATAAGAACTGTGGTATAAATGGGCCCTCTTATAATTTTGTCATATTATATTCCAGATCATAGATGTTAGTAGAAATAATTCAGACACGATTTTTTACAAGTTCAACTCCCTTTTGGTGCTGCATCAGAGTTTTCTATCTATCCATCTGTCATTTGTTTGCACAGGCTTCAAAAGTCATTTTGCCTAGAAATTTGGGACAAAAGTCATGAAAAGGTAAATATCAGAGAGAATCATGGAATTTTGGAACTGAAAAATACTTAAGATATCACCAGTTCTGATCTTGTTTTATTGACTTGATATTTACTGAGTGACTAGTGCTTGATAGGTACCAAGAAAAATATCAGAGACAAAAGTTGTCTAAGACACAATTTTGGTCTTCATCTTAACATCAAGGTGACTGAACGCTCAAAGAGATTGGGAGGCTTTTTCCAGACACACTAAGGAGTAACAGATATTGGAACACAGACCTGTTGACTCTGAGTGCAGGGCTCTTTCCATTATATCTCACAGCTTATGGAAGTTTCTAACAATAAATAACTAAAGGCCAGTCCTATATGCTGTCATTTGCAAAAAGTTTAGCTATTAGAGGTCCATGAAGTAAATGAAATACTAGTTAGACAGCTCTCATCTATCGGGAGCTGGTAATTTACTCTGAAAAATCTTAGTGTAAAAATCTAATTTCAACCCACTTTCTCAGAGGGTAAATTTTATTCCATTTCCTTTTCTCAAGGCTCTGTCATTAGCATATTAAACTAATGAGTGAATCAATTATTTAAAACTGGCAATATTTTTTATTATGTCTAATTAAGTGTTTAATCAGGACATTCTGGTCTTTAATCCTCTGAAAGCAGCATTCTCTACAGGATGAATGAAATGGCTGGGTGGAACTTTGCTAACAACCTCTTGTACTCAGAGGACTAGAGAGGAAGTTGAAGCCTTAAAGGTGAAGGTGAACAAAAATAAGTCACAGAAGAGACAGGAAATGGTAACAAGCCTAAACAGCAACAGTTTAGGATGATAACTACATGTTTCTGAACAGACTTTTAATGGAGAAGGTGGGGCGGGGGAGGAACTACCACCCCAAGTGGAGGATATGGTTCCAGAAATCTCCACTGCACAATAAAACTGAGAAGGCAGCAAAACCATCCTTTGCTTTTCTCTAAACCCCTTTAACTATCTGACCATAAAATTTAAGTTAACCGAGTGCCTCATAGTCATACAATATTTCAAGGACCACCTGAAAATTATCTTGCCAATAATATATTTCAGAGGATGTTACTGATTTCAAAAGTGAATACTTAATTTTTACCGAGTTCAATGTATCTCCCCATATGCCAACACGTTACCTAAAGGCCCAACCACCCCAAAACTGATAGTGAACTTTAACAAAAAGATCCAAGAAAATGTCCAGGAGCCACTCAAAGTAGATAGTGCAAGTGGAAGAAAGAGGTTAATTTACATATGCATTCATTTATTCAGTGAATATTTATTTAGCGCTTTCTCTAAACCTGAAACCACTGTGATCTTCACTAGAGATATAATGAATAACAAGACAATTATGATTCCCTCTCTCTCAAAACTTGCAGTTTACCAAGAATGTGGACAAAATGCCATGTAGTAAATAGTAAGCTAATGTTACCAAATCCAAATTTGTTCTGCTTGCCACATGTCTGGCTATCAAGTTGGGAGACACAGTGTTGGGCAAGGAATAAGTACTTTATCCCAAAAGCCAGGATTCTGAGAAGATGGTAGACTAGTATTCTAGAGAACCATCTTACCTAAGTCAGAATTCAGGCTTGTATTTGAGTAAAGGGACGGGTGTGGTTGGTTGGTTGCTGCAAACTTCTTGGTATTAGGATTCTTTGTTCTTGTAGCTGCCCACATAGGTCAGATCACAATGTTTCTGTAAACCTCCAAAAGACAAATGTGTTATTTTTTGTTCTACAGCTTTGTATCTCTCCTTGAAAAGAAAAGCATTAATACCCTTACAGTCAGAGTCTTGAGGATGGTCTATCCTGTGTATTTCAGGCTATAGGCAACTTTGTTAACTCAAAGCAAAACAATAGAATACAAAGGCTGAAGTAAAAGAAACAAATGTAATATGGAATCAGATGTATCCTTTCTGTTACAATAAGAGTACCCAAATGCTATAGGAGCACTTAGGAAAGGTAAGTCAGGAAGCTTGTGTGAGGAAATTATGTAAGGAAATGAGCTGACAGCCTGGACCAGTAGAAGTGAACTTCTTTTTCTAGCAGGAGAAATGAAATATTCTGGCTCACCCACTGATTGAAAACAACCCAAAATGGTCTATTAGCTATTTGAAAAATCTTGTGTTTTTTTACATGTGTCAGTGAACAGGAACAAAATTAAGTCTGAAAACTAGACGAAAACTAGAATTCAGAGAGATCAGCAGGGCAAAAAGCTAGTTTTTGCTCTAAGTGCATTCTCCAAGCAGGGTGAACTTGAGCTTCATTTTTCACAGACTTATATGTACAGAGAATGGAAGACTTCCCAATGTGGTCCCCACAATGTGGAGAATCTAATAGGTCAACCATGAAGATTGAGCTTGGATACCCACAATGTAGAGTAAACTAGAAATAAGCATACCTCAACTCTCTTTTTACTCCAGGAGACTGCAAATAAAGCTGTTATTTTTAATCTTAGCTCTGGGTGGAAGAGGAAAAAGACTCCCTTGAGAAATAGTAACTTAAGCCAGCTCCCCCAAATCTTAGAATTCTGAAAGCTCAAAACTTAGGTGATTCTACCCTTCCCTGACAAAAAAAAAAAAAAAAAAGCTAAAGATGAGAGATTAGCTCAAATCAGTTTCAAGTTGGTAATGCTCTCCCTGACAGTAACAACTAAAGAAATAAAATACCATGAATGAAAGCCAGCAGAAACAAAAGAGAGAATAATCAGACCCCTAGACACTGCCTATATGAGAATTATTTAAAACAACTGGGCTTCCCAGGTGGCCCTAGTGGTGAAGAACCCACCTGCCAATGCAGGAGACACAAGAGAAGTGGGTTTGATCCCTGGGTGGGGAAGATCCCCTGAAAGAGGGCATGGCAACCCACTCCAGTATTCTTCTGGAGAATCCCATTGACAGAGGACCCTGGCCAGCTATATAGCTCATAGGGTTGCAAGGAGTTGGACACGACTGAAAGGACTTAGCACAGCACATCATCAACAAGTCAAAATAAATAGAACAAGACTAAAAGTATGTTTTGAGTGCAGAAACTATAAAAAGTGACCTTGCAGATCTGAAAGTGAAAGTCACCCAGCCGTGTCTGACTCTTTGCGACCCCATGGACTATACAGTCTGTGGAATTCTCCAGGCCAGAATACTAGAGTAGGTAGTCTTTCCCTTCTCCAGACGAATCTTCCCAACCTAGGGATTGAACCCAGGTCTCCTGCATTGCAGGCAGATTCTTTACCAGCAGAGGAATCTTCCCAACCCAGGGATCGAACCCAGGTCTCCTGCATTGCAGGCAGATTCTTTACCAGCTGAGCCACAAGGGAAGCCCAAGAATACTGGCATGGGTAGCCTATCCCTTCTCCAGCAGATCTTTCCAAGCCAGGAATCAAACTGGGGTCTCCTGCATTGCAGGAGGATTCTTTACCAACTGAGCTATCAGGGAAGCCCATGCAGATCTGAAAAGGTACCAAATAAAGTTTCTAGAAATTAAAAGTAGAACAATTGAAATTAAAATCTTAATGGTTGGGTTTTGTGGCAAAGTATATTCAGCTGAATTAACAGAATTAACAAAATAGAAGATATATTCCAGTTACTATATCTCTAGTAGCTGGAATGCAGCAAAGTGAAAGATGCAAAGTCATGGAGAAAATGAAAGAGAAATTAAGAGAAGTGAAGGATGAAGCAAAGTGATCTAGCATTTTCTAGAATAAGCAGCAAAAGAGTTTGTCAGAAAGTACTATCTACTCAAAAGAATCCAAGCTCTCTATTTCCAAAACACTCACTTGTGTTCCAATCAATGAACACAAAAATTATGTGTGCCTGTCCCAGACTGGTTCATAATATATCTTTCATGTATGTTCTTGCAGGTTCTTTTCTCTTTCTCATTGACTTCAGTGGAGATGCTTTTGAAAGCTATGTGTTTAAGAAGCAGTGCTCCTGTCAACTGGGTCCCTGACTGACCATGCAAAGGAGATTAACCCTGCCTAAATTATGAATTTTCTCATGACTGTTAAGAGACAACAAAGATCTTCTGTGTTGAGCCACTGCATGTTAAAATGTATAGTTCTGCTGACCACAGTGAAATTCTTAGAGATCAACAACAGGAAACTGGCTGGGAAAAAAGTCATACATTTGGAAATTAAGAAGCACACTTTTCCACTAATTGCAACTAAATAGGTAAACAGACAAATTACCATGGAAAATAGACTATATTAAATTTAACAACAGAATTGTCAACATTTAACAATTTTTGACCTACAAAAATAGCAATTTTATGAAAATTAACCCATTATTTAGAAATTAACTATAACCAAAATATTCCTTTATTAAAACTTGTGGGGATGTAAAAGCCATACCATAAGAAAATGTATAGCTTTCCAAACTTTTTTTTAAAAGAAGGTCTGAAATTAAATATGTTAACCATTTAATTTGTGAACATAAGACTCAAAGAAAATAAAGGGAAGAAAGTAATGACTGAAGACCAAAAAAACATAGTGCTTTGAGGGAATTTAAAACAAATGAACCAGTTTGATTGAATGCAGCACAGAATGGGTGGGAGAGCAGTCTGGAGAGGTAAGCCAGGATGAACTATGATGCATATGACACATAGTTGCTTCAGTTGGGACCCCATAGACCATAGACTTCCAGGCTCCTCTGTCCATGGGGTTTTTTAGGCAAGAATACTGGAGTGGGTAGCCATGCCTTGCAGGGGATCTTCCCAACCTAGGGATCAAACTGTGTCTCTTATGTCTCCTGCATTGGCAGGAAAGTTCTTTACCACTGAAACACTGGGGAAGCCCCTATTTTTTTGCATATTAAATATTAATTATATCAGCCATATTATTTACTCAATTTAACAAACTTTATGCTCCTAGTGAAGCAAGGTCAGCTCTGCCTGGACCCCCAGTCATGCATAGCCATCTGAAGTCTGAATTTTCAAGATGCTTTGGTGTATGTTTTGTATTTGAATCTGGGGTACATACACACATACATATAAACAGATACCACACATACACACACATCCATGCATACACACATATACACACAAATATAATTACATACCCATCAATCCATACATATATACATGAATTTTTTAATATTTATTTTAAATTGTAGGATAATTGCTTTACAGAATTGTGTTGGTTTCTGCCAAGCATTAACATGAATCAGCTGTCTGTATACATATGTTCTTTTCCCTCTTGAACCTCCCTTTCACCTCCCTCCCTATCCCACCCCTCTAGGTTGTTTTGAGTTTTTGAAATAAGGAAGAGGGGGCAGATGGACTGTGATCAACATCTAGAACTCTCTTGTAAGAGCAGAAAATTTTACATATGAATTGTTTGTTTGTGATCTTTTGAACTTAGAAACAAATGGATTTATGAACAGCCTTCCTAGACTACTGTATCTGTAAGTAAAAGATAGCATTTCCACACTTTGGAAAATAGTGTCTCATAAACCAAGCACCAGCAGAACAGAATTTCTCATTAATACCTATGAAGTATTTATCATAAACGGATTTGTTTTTCTACAACATATCACCAGCTTGGCTGCCCCCCTTCTAAGCGAGAGGATCCTTTGAAAACTCGCTGTGGTAGTCCTTTTACAATACTCTGGGGGATCATTTGTTAGAACTAATTGTCCTAAACCACAATGGCCTCTGCCCAATAAGTTCATGTATGTGGGCTTCTTGGTAATTTCAGATTTATTTTTTATCACCATAGACTGTTGTATATTGTTAATAGCCTAGCAATCAGCTTCAGAAAAAAAAAAAAAAAGATTCCCTTTCAGTGAAGGCACTTTTTCTATGCTTTTGCTACAATTCTTTGGGTCTTTCAGAACTGAGACTCTGCAGAAAACACAAGGCTTACACGCATATGCCAGTTGGAATGCTAGCTCAAGATGTAATTGAAGACACATTTCTCCATGGATTGAAGTGTTTTGTTTAGAAATGCATTTCCCATTATACTTTTTTTCACATTTACTTTTTTTTTCAGAAATGATTCCTTTCATGGCTTCTTTTTAAAACAAATAAAATTTAATAGTATGAAAGGAGGTCCGTTGTGGTTTGGGTGTAGCTAAAGCAGTTGTGGCCCTTCAAATATTCATACATCAGAATAATCATATCTTTTTTTTTTTTTTAATAGGAAACCATTCTGAATTTCTCACAAAAAGTCATGACAGTTTGTCTCTTCCATTTTTCTTAAGTCTGGGTCAGCCAGGAGTATGAGTCTTAGGCTCTTGGGGACAAATGGGCATATATTGTTTAAGGGCCTTTTTCCATGAGTCCAGCAGTTTTATTATAGGGTGCTACCATCTCTTCTCATTATCCTCTTCTGGGACAGTTGCTCACGTATTAGAGAAGGGCAAGAAGGGAATGTCTCTTAGAGAAAAGAGGCAACCGGCAAGTGGAGGTTTCCTGCATTGTTCAGCCCTATTCTGGTGAACAGTGCTTTGTGTTACTGGTGGAAATTCAAGCGTGAAGCCAATTTTTATGCTCTAGATGGCAAAAAAATGCAGCTAATTCGGTAGGGTTTCTCCTTCTTTCCCTGGCAGCTGGTATGTTTACACAGTGGGGATAAAAGGCCTGACATCTGTGTTTACATTTCTACGTAGCAGGGTCCCCCAAACCCCCAGTTAGGAATCATTTATATCCAAGCACCTCTGCCCCAGAATTACAACAGCAAAGTCTTTCAACTTCTCTTTGGCAAGGGCCTTTGATCTCCCTCTGCAAAATGCTCTCTGATGAGTTGTGATTGGAAGAGGAGGGCTGGGAAGGTTTTATTCTTTGACAGCTTCCTTCTCTCTTTCCACCCCCAACCGTATAGGAACATAACCCAGGACTTTAAGTACCCAAACCTCTTTGTCTAAATTCCATTGAGTCATCAGAATAAAGTTAAAACAGACTGGTACAACCAAAGCAGTGGATTCTCAAAAGAACTTGCATTTTTCACAAGCATTCCAATTGACTCTGATTCCTGATTCCAGGTAGATTAGAATCACCTGAGTTTCTTATAAAATGTGAAAATTCCTGACCCTATGTAACCCTCCGTGCTCAGTCACTAAGTCATGTCTGACTCTGCTATCCCAGGGACGTGGAGCCTTCCAGGTTCCTCTGTCCATGGAATTCTCTAGGCAAGAATACAAGAATACTGGGCTGCCATTTCCTTCTCCAGGGGATCTTCCCAACCCAGGTACTGAACTTGAGTTTCCTGCATTGGCAGCCTATTGAATGTGAATTTCTACATGTGGGTCTAGAAATCTGTATTTTTCACATCTAATATGAATCTTATGTATACTGCTGTTTATATACAATCTTACATGTATGTAAGATATACAGTCTTATGTATATCAACCCTTAGGCTAATTGGACACTAGTGAGTGGAGGCTTAAATTTGAGGGTAAATTATACTAGTTTTTGTTCAAGACATCGTCTCAACTTATGACCATTTCAATGAAATGGTGGTGGTCTCTCCAAGCTGGAGTCAGTGTAAGTTGATAAAATGAAATCATCTTCTTTGAAAGTTTGAACGTCTTACCAAATTTTTTCCGGCCGCATTATTCTACTTTCTATTCATAAAATTTTGACTTGTAAATTGATGTAAAGTAGCTTAGCAGGTCAAGAAATATTTATAGAACCAACTACATAGAAACCTGATCTTAGAGCTGATCTAAACTTGCCTTGTTTGGTTTATACCATACCCCATTATCTGAAATGACATCCCACTTTTTAAAAATTGAGGTAATTATATATTCATATACATTTGTAAAACATAATACAGAGTATTATGTATCCTTTATTGAGTTTCTCCAATGGCAACATTTTGCAAAATTACAGGGCAGTATCACAGCTAGGATCCAACACTGATAAAATATTTTATGCAGATTTCCCCAGTTTTATGTATACTCACTTGTGTGCATGTGTATTTAGTTCTATACAATTATATCAGGTATGTAGCTTATAAACTGTGGAAAATTCTGAAAGAAATGGGAATACAGACCACCTGACCTGCCTCTTGAGAAATCTATATGCAGGTCAGGAAGCAACAGTTAGAACTGGACATGGAACAACAAACTGGTTCCAAATAGGAAAAGGAGTACATCAAGGCTGTATATTGTCACCCTGCTTATTTAACTTCTATGCAGAGTACATCATGAGAAACGCTGGACTGGAAGAAACACAAGCTGGAATCAAGATTGCCGGGAGAAATATCAATAACTTCAGATATGCAGATGACACCACCCTTATGGCAGAAAGTGAAGAGGAACTAAAAAGCCTCTTGATGAAAGTGAAAGAGGAGAGTGAAAAAGTTGGCTTAAAGCTCAACTTTCAGAAAACAAAGATCGTGGCATCTGGTCCCATCACTTCATGGGAAATAGATGGGGAAACAGTGGAAACAGTGTCAGACTTTAATTTTGGGGGCTCCAAAATCACTGCAGATGGTGACTGCAGCCATGAAATTAAAAGACACTTACTCCTTGGAAGGAAAGTTATGACCAACCTAGATAGCATATTCAAAAGCAGAGACATTACTTTGCCAACAAAGGTCTGTCTAGTCAAGGCGATGGTTTTTCCTGTGGTCATGTATAGATGTGAGAGTTGGACTGTGAAGAAAGCTGAGTGCTGAAGAATTGATGCTTTTGAAGTGTGGTGTTGGAGAAGACTCTTGAGAGTCCCTTGGACTGCAAGGAGATCCAACCAGTCCATCCTAAAGGAGATCAGTCCTAGGTGTTCATTGGAAGGACTGATGCTGAAGCTGAAACTCCAATACTTTGGCCACCTCATGGGAAGAGTTGACTTATTGGAAAAGACTCTGATGCTGGGAAAGATTGAGGGCAGGAGGAGAAGGGAACGACAGAGGATGAGATGGCTGGATGGCATCACCGACTCGATGGACGTGAGTCTGAGTGAACTCTGGGAGTTGGTAATGGACAGGAAGGCCTGGCGTGCTGTGATTCATGGGGTCGCAAAGAGTTGGACATGACTGAGTGACTGAACTGACCTGAACTGATGTAGCTTTGAGTATCTACCATCATGGTAGAGATACTAGATAGTTTTTCACCACAAGTATTTTGGGGTTTCCATTTTATAACTATCCCATCTGTCTCCTGATCCCTCTCTAAACCCTTGACAAAGTCTTTTCTCTACTTCTTAATTTTTGTTTTTCCGAAAACGACATGCAAATGAAATCATGTAGTATGTAATCTTTTGGAATTGCTATGGAATTTTCACTGAGCATAATTTCCTGAAGATTCCCTAGGCATGATAATTGCTCAGTCATGTTCGATTCTGAGACCCCATGGACTATAGCCCACAGGGCTCCACTGTCCATGGAATTCTCCAGGCAAGAATACTGGAGTGGGTTGCCATTCCCTTCTCCAGGGGATCTTTCTGACCCAGGGGTTGAACCCAGATCTCCTGCACTACAGGCAGATTCTTTACCATTTGAGCCACCAGGGAAGCCCCAAGGAGATTCCCTAGAGTTGTTGCTCATACCAGTAGGTCTTTAACTTCTATTGCTGAATAGTGTTTCATAGTATGAATGTACCATCAGTTCAGTTCAGTTCAGTCGCTCAGTCTTTGTGACCCCATGGACTGCAGCATGCCAGGCTTCCCTGTCCACCACCAACTCGTGGAGCTTGCTCAGACTCATGTCCATCAAGTCGATGATGCCATCCAACCATCTATTCCTCTGTCATCCCCTTCTCCTCCTGTCTTCAATATTTCCCAGCATCAGGGTCTTTTCGAATGAGTCAGTTCTTCACATCAGGTGGCCAAATTATTAGAGTTTCAGCTTTAGCATCAGTCCTTCCAATGAATATTCAGGATTGATTTCCTTCAGGATTGACTGGTTTGATCTCCTTGCAGTCCAAGGAACTCTCAAGAGTTTTCTCCAATACCACAGTTCAAAAGCATCAGTTCTTCAGTGCTCAGCTTTATCATCCAACTCTCACATCCACACATGGCTACTGGAAAAACCACAGTTTTTAATAGATGGACCTTTATTTTTTTTTGGCAAAGTAATGCCTCTGCTTTTTAATATGCTGTCTAGGTTGGTCATAGCTTTTCTTTCAAGGAGCAAGAGTCTTTTAATTTCATGGCTGCAGTCACCATCTGCAATGATTTTGGAATGCAAGAAAATAAAGTCTGTCTCTGTTTTCATTGTTTCCCCATCTATTTGCCATGAGTAGAATGAATATATAAATAGAATATTGCTGAACAGTGTTTCATAGTATGAATGTACCATAGTTTGGTTAATTAGTCACTCATTGAAGGACACTTGGATTGTTTCCAGTTTGGGGCTACTATGAGTAAAACTTCTATGTGCAGATTCTTATATGAGAATTAACTATCATTCTCAGTCTCTTAGTCGTGTCCGATTCTTTGTGACTCTGTGGACTATAACCCACAAGGCTCCTTCTTCTGTGGAATTTCCAGGTAAGTATACCGGAGTGGGTTGCCATTTCCTTCTCAAGGGGATCTTCCCAGCCCAGGGATCAAATGTGAGTCTCCTGCATCTCCTGGTACTGGCAGATGGATTCTTTACCACTGTACCACCTGGGAAGCCAGACTATAACTAAATGATATTTTAATTAACCCCTCCAATTTTTATAATTTTTAGGCCAATCACAAACTCTAGTCTATCCATAAAATGTTTCTGTATCTCACCACCCCCATCACTCCATCTTCTCATTTCCCTTCCCCCATAATATCTAGACAATTCTGTTGTGAGAAAGTTGTGAAAGAGTTGATCATAAGAACTAAAGAAGCTTTCCTTCCAGGTATAGTTGAAGATGCCTAGAGGTCAGATGTCCAAGGGAAGGTCAGTGTCTTCACATACTATAGCCCTGGCTCCATCAGTGGTCCACAGAGCCAAAAGTTACTAAAAGAGTGGGTATTAGAAAAAAGTTGCAATTATCTCTACTACACCTCCACTAAGGCCCCTAAAAAACCACTTGGGAGGGAGATTCTGCATGGGGCTCATAGGCTGAAGATATGTGCTATAAAAGTAATATAGTTGTTTTTACCGGACAATAAGGTCTGGGAAAGTTTGAGTCCTACATGTTCTGGTATTTTGCTGAAGATTGAGTAGTGAATATCAATTTTAATCACACCTTGATTACAAACTGTGCTTATCTGTGGCCAGTTACAGAAGATATATATTTATACCCAGAGCCAAGAAAAGTTAATATCCAAGCAGTTTTGTCGATGGTTCTGTGCCTTACACTTTTGTGTTTGTTTTATTTCCATTTTCAATTGTGAAGGCAAAGCATTTATTAACAAATGCCTGAAGAACTCAGCTTATAGCTTTAGATGTCTGTAACAGGAAAATATTCATGGCCTAAGGGTCTCAATATAAAAAAAAATGTGTGTAATTCCTAAATACTTAAAGAATTTCAAGCACAAATTCACTTAGAGTATTAATGACTTTAATGAAGACAGACATCTAACTTAAAATCAACACATCATTAGACCTTCAGTAAAAGTGTAAACAGTGTCTAATTAATATACTTGTTGATTATTTTCCTTGATGTAGACATTGGTCATTAAGTCTAATGGTGCCTCAAAGATCAACTGACTAGTGAGTAAGCCAATAACTTGAGGTCATTTAGTCAAAAGAGTACTTCCTTTCTATCTCCTTCATCATCATAATACATCAACGATTATTATTATTATCATTTTGGTATTATTTGATCTGGTTTTGTCTGAATAAATTTAAACATTCTGGCATACGGACTTAGCCTCAAAGTATTCTATAAAATAAAGCACAAAGCAGTGTGGTATTAGAAATACATAACAATTTATGTTTTTAATTGTTCTTGAATAAACTTTTTGGGTTCAAGTCTCACTTTTACAGGGCCTTCTTTTAAACTAGCTCCAGCCCAGGGAGAAATAGGTGGCTACCTTGTGATCACTGAGGACTGTCAACTGTATAGTTCTGCTTTATAGATGAGGAATTCATGTAAATTAGTCAGTTTCTTTCTTTCTTTTCTTTTTTAAAAAATATTTTCTTGGCCACACCACACCATATGGGGTTTTAGTTCCCTGACCAGGGATCGAACTTATACCCCTTGCATTCAAAGTGTGGAGTCTTAATCACACCAGGGAAGTCCCAGTTAGCCAAGGTTTTATAATTAGCAAATGGTAGATTATAAATTAGAAGCAAGTGCTCTGTGACTCCAAAAATTCTCATCATGTTTCCTGTGCTGTGTTGAAGAAAAATAATCAGGATATATGAATCATTAGCTTTAGTCCTCTCCACCAAGCATTTTTCATATTATGAGAGCAACTCCCTCCCTTGAGAAACAAGGAGTAAGTAAGCAAGCAAATTCCTTGAGGAACACAAAATATTTAATTGCTATTCGTCATTTCTCTTACTCAGGACAAGATTAATTAACTCTGATCTTTTCATTTGCATGGGACTAATGTGATGGCTTAATAATTGCTTCTTTAAAAAGAGACTCTTCTGAGAAAATATCATATGAATAAATCTGAACTCTCTTCACTCTTGCCTACTGTCTGAACTTGTTTTAAACAAAAGAAGTCTGTGATTAGGAAAAAAAAAAAAAAGCTGAACATTTCAAATCTGGTGGTGAAAACCCTTTTCATCATGCTCACAGATACCATCAGAGTCCAAGAAATACTGTAATGTATCAAGATGTATATTTACAAGCTTGATGTAAATGACAGGGTCTCAAGCTTCAGTGTGACTCCAGGCCAAAACTACAGACAGTTCCCAAATTCCTCAAAGTTACATCCAGGAAGAAGCATTGCACATAGGCCGTTGATTTGTCAAAAACTTAATTTTCCATGACAATCTCCCTTGAGGAATGAGGAAAGTCAATAGCCTGAAGTTCACATTACCTTGGACAGCTCTAGAAGAGGGTAAAGAAAGAGACCATAAAATCTGATAAGCGGTGATTTACCAATTAGATGTGAGAAAAATAAAGGCTCATTAAAATGACAAAATACCATGAGTCATTAAGGGTTGGCCTAATTAAATAATAGCCCAATGTAAACCAGAGTTTTATGCTCTACCAGCTGCAGTGTGGGTTTATCAAAATAATGGAAATTGACATGCATCATACACATAGCCTCTCCTTTAGCTGTCTCTTTTAACATTTATCTGGAGGTCACCTAAGGAAACATGTCTCCAACCTTAACCAGTCACTCTATTATTTCTTTTGTAGCCCAGTCCCCAGTGGAGCATTTATTGCCCTGTCCTGCCTGATGGACAGAATGATGATTTTTCTCGAGTCTTACAGTTTTTCTCTACTTCAGGCTGCCTTTGTATATTTTGCTTTGCCCAGTCATATTTCCCAACAGTGTTAACATCTGAATGTTTCTTTTGGCAAGACATCCAGAGCAACAGTGCTCCAAGCGTTGCCCTCAGGGCCTTTGGGAAGGGTGTGGTTTGGGTGGGATCCTTGTATGTCAGCTCTGTTGCACACTATCAGCGTATTAAATCTGCCCAATGGACTTGTGGCCTCATGATTCTTGGCCATGTCAGCCTATGATTTGAGCTAGAGAATGGCAGCTTTGGGATGTAATACGCTTTCCTCTACAAATAGCCTCCATGCTCCTCTTCCTCTGTTCTCCTAAGCTTCTGACTTCCCAAAGCCTAAGTTTGGAAATTGGGGTTCCATACAGCATGACCTCTGTTAATGGAGCCTGAACACGTTCATTTGAAGGTCGGGTCATTTGTTCTACTGTTTACCTCCAATTTATTCTTACATGATTTAAAATATTTCTTTCCACATCAGTTTCACCCTTGGTAACTGCGCTGGTCCTGGTATCGATGGTATCTGGTCCCTTCAGCTGTGCTGGCTGTTGTTCCATTCTTCTCACCCATCCAAGTGCCTGATGATCTGATTGTGTTCTCAGTATCACAGATGTGAAATTGTGGTCCCTTCCAGGATATTTAAATCACCCCAGTTGATGGCAATGCCTTTGAGAACACTATGATGCCTCCAATCTTTCTGATCAATTATCTGAAATAACAGAGGTGATCGTGAAACCAAGCTCTTGTCTGACATACTAATCTTACCCTTGAGTCTAGCATGGATCATACCCTTGGCTGTACCTTCCATTTCTGGATAAGTGTGAAGGAACAGACAGAGTCATTTGACTTGTGTAATCTGTTTCAAAGGCAACAAAATGTGATATCTAGAAGCAAAAGCTCCCTAATAATACTATCATGATATTTCTATCTTTATTCCTATTTTGAGAAAGTTGTCCAGCTTTTCTTGATGTTTCCTTCTCTCTTTGGTTATGCTGTGTGCCTAAGTGGTTAGACTGTTTTAATCAGTTTCTAGAAATTTTTTAGATTTTTTAAAAAATGAAAATCTGCAGATAAAGCACATAAAATAGTGCCTGGAACATAGTTAATGCTTAATCAGCATATAAATTAATGACATAATAATTATATTGTTATACGTAATCTTATTACATTCATGCATACATGCTCAGTTGCTTCAGTCCTGTCCAACTCTTTGTGACCCTATGGACAGCAGCCTGCCAGGTTCCTCTGTCCACGGGATTCTCCAGGCAAGAATACTGGAGTGGATTGCCATGCCCTCCTCCAGAGGATCTCCCTGACCCAGGGGTCAAACTCACATCTTCTGTGTCTCCTACATTGCAGGCAGATTCTTTACTGCTGAGGTACCAGAGTAGCCCTTTATTATATTATATAATTAATATTACTATATTATATAATTTGTATTATACAACATAGTAGGTATTCTGGCTATCTGTTGCTGCATAATTGATCACTCCAAAATTTAGTGCCTTAAAACAACAATAACTGCCATTTATTTTGCTCATGAATCTGCAGCTTGGGCAGAATCAGTGTTATCAGCTGGGCATCTCGATTGGAAGTGGGCAGATTGTCTTTCAAGATGGCTCACTCACATGGCTGCAGTTAGCTTGGAGCCAATCAAGGCTGTTGGCTACAGGCCACATTTCTCTCCATCTGGGTCTTGTAATGGGGCTGCTTGATATCTTCACTGCCTGAAGACTGGTTTCTAAGTTTCTCAAGTAAAAGAAAGTGGAAGCCTCTCTTCAAGCCCTGAACCTAGAAACCAGTATCACTTCCACCCTCATTTTCTGTTGGTCTAATAGTCACAGAGCCTGTTCATTTTAAAGAGGAGAGGTCATAGGTCCCTTTTCTTAGTGGAGGATGGTCAAAGAATTTGTAGTAGTCTATAATCTAGGATCGGAGAAGGCGATGGCACCCCACTCCAGTACTCTTGCCTGGAAAATCCCATGGACCGAGGAGCCTGGTAGGCTGCAGTCCATGGGGTCTCGAAGATTTGGACATGACTGAGGGACTTCCCTTTCACTTTTCACTTTCATGCATTGGAGAAGGAAATGGCAACCCACTCCAGTGGTCTTGCCTGGAGAACCCCAGGGACAGGGGAGCCTGGTGGGCTGCCATCTATGGGGTCATGCAGAGTCAGACACGACTGAAGTGACTTAGCAGCAGCAGCAGCAGCATAATCTAGCATAGTGAATTAAAAATATGAGTTTAAAAGTTGTCTTTTTCTTTTAACAAAATGCTAGCTGACTTAAGTACAGCATGCATTTTAAAAGAAATTCCTTTTTTCGTTGTGGATCCTTGTGTAAGGCGGGTAGAAGAAATGAATTTACTCTCATTCCACAGGTACTTGAGATGTGGGATTTTGATTACTTTAAGGTAACAGTCATACTCTAGCAAACCTGAGAAGGTTTCCTTCCTTCCCAGCCCCAAATACTTCTTACAGCTTTGTCCAGGCTTGTGATTGGACTTTGACCATACATACTGGCCTGTATGAACATAACTTTGACTGTCAGACCAGTACACCACTGGTACCCAAGTCTTATGATACCCAGCTGTGGAATGTCTCACCATGTCTCTGAGGCCTCATATACTGAGAGCACTGTTCAGTTCAGTTTTGGTATACCATCTGTTGTCCGGGCCTCCAAAGTGATTTTCTGGGCTGGTTTTCCTTTTCACTGGGAATGGAAGGAGTTGTCAAAAGCCTAGTACATTCTTTTGTTCATTGTAAAGCCATCAGGACTTAATTAGGGAAAAATTCTTCAGCAACAATTGATTTGTTCAACCATCATTCAATTTGAAGTACTCTCTGTTTATTAAAAGCTACTTGAAAGTTGTTGGATGCCCAGCTTTGGGTTTTTGAGTATGTCTTCATCTATTTTATGTCCTGTCTTTAGCAAGTTTACCATAATTAGATTATAGTTTGAAAACTGCTTTTAGTTAGAATTTGTTAGAAACTTTCATTTAACACTGATTCTTCTTAGATGTCTGTAGATTCTGATAACTAAGCCAAAAAAATAGAGTTGATTAAATCTGACAGCTTTGAATTTCCAGAAAGTGTTTTAAACCATTGCTCAGCATCTAGGCCTCTGGAAAATCTACTTCATGTTTGTCTCTAGCTCTTATTCCTGAATTTTTAGTCTCCTTTGTGTTTAGAGGAAAGTTGCAGCCACATGTTTCTGATTCCTTTATAACTAACATTTAGAATTAGCTCATGAAGCAGTTGTTTTGTAAAAACATGTACTTTACTATTGTGTGTAATCCATACTAAGCCTGTTCTCATCATCAAACAAGAAAAAGTTTTTTTTTACATTTTATCTGAAAATTAAAAAAAAAAAGTTTTTTTAAGAGGCTGGAGCTATGGACAGTAGTTAGATGTTGCCCTATACTCTCCGTCTCTCCATTTGTCTCAGAATGAGTTTGGATAAGGATTTGTGGTTCATAGGGCTATGCTTGACTAGTTTGTAGTTGAAGTGTCCCCAGGACTCAATGAACATCCATTTATTAAGTTATCCAATTAACAGGTTGTTATCAATTTTTAGAAATTAGAAGAGTAATAGTTTCACATGGAGAGATGAACACCTTTATAAGCCCAAGAAAGAAACAGTTTGTAGAAACCAAATGCAGGTCAAAATATAAAGGAAACAAGATAATAGAAACTTAAAGAAACTAAAATACTGGAAAAGAGCCTGTAGAGGAAATGGTGAGGGTGAGGTGAGGAATAGATATTGTAACAAAGGTTCTAAACATGAGTAATCACACAAGTACAGATTCCTGGGTCTCAGGATAAGTTGATCTAGTCATCTGGAAACTTTTCAAAAGCTCCTTAAGTCATTCTGATGATAAGTTTAGTTACTGGAAATAATCTGCAAACTCTTAACACACATGCACACATGCACACACATAAATGCACAATTATCAAGAGGAAATTAATATTCGGTCTGGGCTCCATCACTTTATCCTTTTCCCTTAAAATCTGGTGCTGCCCTTCCTCAAACTTCAGGAATAAATCTGGAGGTCTACTTCTGCAGAATATAGAGGAAGAGTATTTCTACTAACAGGTATCAATTCAGAGCCTGAGATGCAAGGACAAAACAAAATAGATGGCTGTTAAGATCAAGAATTGAGGAGAAGAGTTTACCTGGTATCCCTTTAATCTTTAACTTCCAGCTCACAACTTTACTATGTGCTTAATGACGAAAGTCCAGTGTCATTGCTGGGGCATTGACAGATGCTTAGATCCTTTAAACCAGGATTATATTGTGTATATTTGACTGCCATGTGGGATCTTGTCAGTGCCCTCAGTGGAATTTCACAATTGCCCAAATGGAGTTGAATAAACAGGTTGGTGATTGCTCCAACTATACTGAGTGATTAGAGCCCCAAGACACCACGCTGCCTGTCCAGTCAGGGCTGCGCTTCCCAACATCTGCCTTGAGGAACATCTCGCACCAGGATTGATTGTTTGTTTCAAGATAATATTTGGGAATCAGTCCAACTTTGTTTCAGCAATTAAATGTATCAAGTAAAAGCTCTTGTGATTTTATTAGACTAGCATTTTCAACATCCATTAATGAGCCAAGTACTATGCAATTTTATAAATGAAAGGATTCAGGCTATCATTATGTATAAATCCTCCCCAAATTACCGGCTCTTGTCAGAAGGCACGATCTGAAAAAAGAAACGACCATGTTTTGGAAAATGTTAACATTCTGTAAATAAAATCTGGCAGCAAAATTCTTGGTGAGATGAATACTCAAGTCAACATGCCTCAATTTATTGCTGCATGAATCAGAAATTAATTCTTCTTTAATCATTCTTATACTTCTGAACTGTGACATTGTTAACAGAGTCTGAACACACTACAGGTACCCAGGCTCTTAATACAATAAGATAAAATGAGTATAAATGGTTGAAGAGGGAAGTAAATTAGTTTTCTTGAAATTTTCTGGAAAATTGAGTTTATAGTGACTAGAATGTATGAGGCTGCCAAAGGGATGGGGTTTCAGGGATGGGCAAAATGGAATTATTATGACTTTCATGTCCATAGCGGTTTTTGTGTTCCCTGGGTGATAACAAACACCAAACACAAGTATATATTGGTGAGGAGACATTGCTGCTGGAAATGATTTGCATTCAGCTTCTTTCATTACTTTTTCCATCTCCAAGGAGTGCTGTATGCTCTAAATCTGCTTCTGGAGTCCTTTTCAGTCCATTTGTGCCCTTGTTTCCTAACCTTCCAACAAAATATCAGAAAGGTGTAAAAATATTCAAGAGTCCTGCTGAAGAAAATGTATTTACTGTTAATGTTGTTTGGCAAAAGACCTTTTGGGGTTTTTGGTTTTGAAACATTCAGCCCCAAGTCAGGCTCTAGCTCTCTCCTGGTGGCTCAGATGATCAAGAGTCTGTTTGCAATGTGGGAGATTTAGGTTTGATCCCTGAGTCAGGAAGATTGCCTGGAGAAGGGAATAGCTAATCACTCCAGTATTCTGGGGGCTCCCAGGTGGCACTAGTGGTAAGAACCCACCTGCCAATGCAGGAGACATAATGAGGCATGGATTCTATTCCTGGCTGGAGAGGATCCCCTAGAGGAGGGCATGGAAACCCAACCCTTTCCAGTATTCTTGCCTGGAGAATCCCCACGGACAGAGGAGCCTGATGGGCTACGGTCCACAGGGTCACAAAGAGTCAGACAGGCCTGAAGCAACTTAGTGTGCACGCAGGCAGAAGCCAGAGTGAGGAAAGCAAAATAAGGGAGCCCTGAACTGCTCTTACACGAAAAGATGTGGGTAGAGAACCAGAATTCAGACAAAGTAGAATATCAGAGTAGGAGGGAATTAAGAGACAACGAAGCCCATGAGACTCCTCTACTGCTGTCTGAGTTGCCATCCACCTCCCAGGGATGCTGAGATCATCTCTCAAGTGGTCCTGCTATTCCCTCTGTTGCTCTGCTACAGTCCATTCTCCACAAAAACCATCAAGATGGGCTTTTAAAAATGTAAATTAGCAGGAAGAGGAATCAGAGTTCTCTACCATAGTTCCCCAAAGAACATGGGTTTTTTTGACAACCACCTACAGAGAAGGCTGGTAGCTCAGTGGAGACGTTCCAGCGCACTGTTAGAGTAAAAAATTCAATAGATACATTAAAGATGGTAAGAATAGTTTCATTCTGTCCATGCTACCTCTTCCCCAAAGCACCAACAGAGGCCCCTTCAGGCTCTGATTTCTCTCACAGGGGAAAGTGAGAACATGGTGAGTGACTGCTCAACTTGGCCACCACGTGCAGTGCTGCCTAAGAGGCCAAGAGCTGTGATGAAGCGATAAGCATGGTTAAGGGGCCGGGAGAGTCTAGGAGAGCCTCTATCAGAACTTGTAACTCATCAAAGGATCACAGATCTTACTAAACTACTTATGGATGCTGTGAGAGAACTGCCCATAAGCTGTGTGGGGCTTATCATTTGAAGACACTCCCCCCTCCAACCCCTGGCTACTGCTCTCAGGCCCTCCTAATGCTCTGTGTGCCTCACTCACTCCCTGGCTTCCCAAGCATGCCACCCCCATCCCACGCCTTTACAGATGGCTCACAAGCACACACAGAGAACAGAAAACTGGCCTGACTCTACAGGATTAGGAGAAATCACACAAACGTGAGCAATTCAGAGCACTGCTCTCAGGAGGCTCTCAGCACCAGCCTGGTTTTGTAGGACTGAAAGAAGGCATACAGTGTAAACAATTTTCCTTCAAGAGGGAATAAGAGGTATGGAAACTATGTGAAAAAAATAAACTGCAGGCCGGAAAGTATCCCTGATGAACATAGATGCAAAAATCCTCAACAAAATACTAGCAAATGGAATTCAACAGCACATTAGAATGATCAGGCACCATGATCAAGTGGAATTTATCCCTGAAAGGGGGAAATGGTTCAACATATGCAAATTAACAGATGTAACTACAGAACAACAGATAAAAATCATATGGTCATCTCATCAATGCAGGAAAAACATTTGATATATGTAGTATCATTTCATAATTAAATCTCTCAACAGTTAAGGTATAATAGAACTATATTTCAATGTAATGAAGCTATGTATGATGAACCCACTGCTAGCATCACAATCACAGGTAAAAAGCTGAAAGATTTCCTGTAAGCTCAGGAATGAGACACCACTCAGATCAGGAGAGTGACCCACTTTCACTACTCCTATTCAACATGGGACTGGAAATTCTAATCAGTAATTAGTTAGGGGAAAGAAAGAAAAGGCATTTAAATTAAGGAAGAAATAAAATTGTCTCTTTTTGAAGATGACATGATCTCATAAATAGAAAAGCCTAAAGACTCCACCACTAAAGTGTTAGAACTAATAAGTAAAATTGCAGGATACAAATCAATATTAAAAAATCAGTGGCATTTCTATATGATGACAATGAATTATCCCCAAAAAGAATTAAGAAAACAATCCCCTTTACAATAG
This sequence comes from Ovis aries, assembly GCF_016772045.2. Lineage (NCBI taxonomy): Eukaryota > Metazoa > Chordata > Mammalia > Artiodactyla > Bovidae > Ovis > Ovis aries. The sequence continues at coordinate 40,748,880 of NC_056056.1, forward strand.
CATCAAGAAGAATAACATACTTAGTAGTATTTTCAAACAAGAAGATAAGCATCTATACACTGAAAACTATAAAACATTGATTAAATAAATTGAAGAAATCACAAATAAATGGAAAGGTACCTAATCTCATGTTTATGGATTAGAGGAATTAATATTGTTAAGATAGTCATACTATCCAAAACAGTGCACAGATTCAATGTAATTCTTATCACAATTCCAAAGGCATTTACCTTAAAATAGAGAAAATAGTCACTATATTCATATGGAAATATAGATAACCCTGAATAGTTAAAGCAATCCTGAGCAATAAAACAGCTGGAGGAGTCACACGTCTTGATTTCAAATTATATTACAAAGCTGTGGTATTCAAAACAGTATGGTACTGGTATAAACAACAGCCATATAGACCAATGGAATTTAAGGAAAAATCCAGAAATAAATCTATGCATATGTGGTCAACTAGACATCAACAAAGGCACTAGGAATGCGCAATGGTGAAAAGTTAGTCTCTTTACTAAGTGGCATTGGGAAACTGTATCTCTATATGCAAATAAAATGAGGTTGAACATCACAGACAAAAATCAGCTCAAATTGGATTAAAGACTTTAAACATTAGATCTGAAAAGATTTAACTCCCAGAATAAAGCATAGTGAAAAAGCTAGTTAACATTAGTCTTGGCAAAGATTTTTTGCATTTGACACCTTCAGCACAGGCTAAGTAAAATAAGCCAACAGAAAAAGACAAATACTGCAGAATCTCACTTACATGTGGAATCTAAAAAGGTTGAATTCAGAGTAACAGAAAGTAGAATGATGGCTACCAGGGACTGGGGGAGAGAAACAAGGAGAGACACTGGTCAAAGAATACAGACTTTCACTTGTAAGCTGAATACATTCTAAAGAGCTAATACACATCATGGTAACTATAGTTAATAATAATGTATTGTATACTTGGAATTTGCTAAGATAGTACATCTCAAGTGCTCTTACCACACAAAATGGTAACTCTGTATTAATTGGCTGATTTGATAATCAATTCATGATGTGTTTACATCTCAAAATATCATTTATACCTTAAATGTATACAAGTTTTATTTGTCAGTTGTACCTCAATAAAGTTGGGAAGAAATATAGATCAGATCATGATGACTTCCCATCCCTTTTAGAATAAAACCGCAAATTCTAGGTCTTGGTCAAAAAGATCTTGTATGCCCTGGCTCACAGCTGCCATCTGACCTCTTCTCTTTCACTGTGTAACCCCTGTCCTCAGATCTGCCCACACTGGCCTCCTTGTCACTTTTCCAGCATGACAAGCTCCTTATCATCTCAGGGTTCTACATTTTCTGCCCTTCCTGCCTGGTATGCTCTTTACCCAGATTCTGGCATAGCTGGTTCCCAAACATCATTCAGATCTTAGTTTACATGTCACATTTGCAGAGAGAATATCCTTGGCTTTCCTATTTAAAATATTTGTTCCTCAACCCCTTCCTTTCTATTCTTTACCTGTTTTTTTTTTTTTTTTTTTTTTTTTTACTTTTTGTTATCTTCCATTTTTATTTATTTATTTATGTCCTGTCTCTCTGAGGTCGGCTGCTTCTAAAATGGCTAATGATCTCTGCCTTCTGCTATCTATTTGTGCCCTTGTGCAAATTTCCACTATCTTGAGTGTCAGTGGGACCTAGTAACTCCTTTCTAATGAATAGTATCAGCAAAAGTAATGGAATTTGGTTACAAAAATAACTGTGACAGCCATTTTGCTTTCTCTTGCATTCTCTCTTGCTCTGGAGGCAGCAAACCACCATGCTGCGAGTAGCTTATGGAGAGGTCCGTTTGGTAAGGATGTCTCTGGCCCACAGTCAGCAAGGGCTTAAGGCCTATAAATAGCCACATAAGTGATCTGGAAGCAAATTCTTTCCCAGTTGGGCCTGAGATGAACACAGCCCTAGCTGACACTTTGTGCCTTGTGACCCTGAGTCGGAGGCCCCGAGCTAACTCTCAGAAACTGAGATAATAACATGTGCTGTTTGAATCGACTCTGTTTTGGGGTAATTTGTGACACAGCAATGAATAATTAACATTTCCAATAGAATGTAAGCTCCAAGGAGGAAAGGGGTTCCTGCCTTGTTTGGTATTCTCTCCCAAGTAGGTAGCATAAAGCCTGGAACCCGGAGGTACACAGTAAACATTGACTTTAATTGAGTAGGGGACATTGGGGTGGGGTGCAGGATGCTGGGTTACACAAAATATGTCATATGGAAGTTTGAACCAATGCTGATGTTTAAACAGGCTTTTCTTAGGGCCAAAGGCGACTCCAGAAGCCTCAGGAGTACTCAAGTAACAGACATCCTGGAAATACCAGGCTCTCAGTACTAACCTCTTGACCATGATTATTGAGGTTGGTCTGGGTGGTTTAGCAAACTCTCAGAGTGCCTGGACAACTCAAATTTGGAGTTGCTCTGCACCTTTAGAAGTCTGACTCAAATCGCTCACATTTTCCTCATCTCTGAAGAACTCACAGGGTTCTTGGTCATACATAGAATGAACTGCATAATGGGCTGTGGTTTGTTTTCAGTAAATGGTGGTCTCTTTCTCCTCAGGGAGCTTATTATATGAAGAGATAAGATTCATACATAAAAAAGGTAACTAATATAGAGTGGAATGTTTGTACTGTTAAGTACCAGATGTTTCTGAGGCAGGAATTATAATGGAATATTTAATTATTCTCTGGTTCTTTTTCTATCTTGTGGGGTGTTGGGGGCACATTTGTCACTTGGGAATGGCACCAGGAAACTCCATAATTTTTTCTCATGAGAACTAGAAAGAAAGCTGAAAATGGTAAAGTAAAACCAGTTTTACTGGTGAGGACATGGAAAAATGTGGTAGGAAAAAAAAATCAGAGCATAATAGATTTATTCCTACTACTGATTAATCATAGTATTAATTTTATATGATTTGAAGAACATGCATTGTTCTTAATGGCTTAGTATCCACTTCTAGGAAAGATGGAACAGGGCTTCTCCATCTGTTCCTCCACAGGAAGAGTCATATTGAAAATAATGATTTCCTTCTAATGGCTTACTCTAAATTATATCAATAAGTCCTTGGGATTCTATGGAAAACTAATAATAATGATGATAATGGTCATAATCATAGGGTTTTTTTTTTTCTCTTTCTATATGCTGACTAACATGCAGATTGTGAGCAGTTCTTTTGGAAGGCAAGGGGAAAGAATGGATGTGAAATTATATCAGAAATTTCCAGCTTTCTGAAAGAAATTTTACTTTTGAAGGAAAATACCAGCACAGTAGGAACTGCATTGAAATTAGCACACTCAATACTATGGAGAAAAAGTGACCATGGCCGTCTACACACATGGACTGGTCATTCAAACTGGCTCAAAAATTCCATTTTCCATCAGTGGTCTGTGTGTGTCCACATGGCACAAATAGCCCAAGCAGGATTTTTGAGGTGTTGGCATCACCAATGAGTGCCAGATGGAATGTGGTGAGAGTTCTGATTTGGACCTTTCAGACCAGAGGTACTTACCAAAATGGATGGATCCTTCTGGCCACCTCTTGTAAGTATAGCCACAGGTATTCCGTTGAAACCTGTGGGTGAGAAAGACATAAACAGTTGCTATAAATTTGTCAGACCGGGAAGCCACAGGCCGTTGAGTAAATGGTAAACCCAATGGCCCAAGAGAACAAAGGAGGCTCTTTTCATCAGAATGATCAGGCTCATTCAACAAATATTTATGGAGCACCTACTCTCCGCCAGACCTAATAGAAACCAACAAGGTCTCTTATTTAAAGAGTGCTTGAAGTGGGGGAGCAAAACCCCAAATCACCTGGGGATGGTGTGGCCCTAGCTGTGCACTGCAACTTGATAGAGAGGAAGAGCTAGTGTTCTGGGGACAAGCAGGACAGCCTGAATGGCCTCCGTTCTGCCCATAGACTCTGGGGGTGCTGCTCTTATAGCATGAGTCCTCTGCCTTGGTTTGTTCAGACCAAGACCTTTCTTATTTTGGAGGCAAGGCAGCTTTTGCTGTAGTATTTCACAAATAAGTGATCTCAGTGCAAGTGAAATAGCATCATGTCTAAACTGAAATCTGAATTTCATCTCCCTGAATTGATATTTATCAGTTGCAACTATCACTTTCACTTTTCACTTTCATGCATTGGAGAGGAAATGGCAACACACTCCAGTATTCTTGCCTGGAGAATCCCAGGGACAGAGGAGCCTGGTGGGCTGCCGTCTATGGGGTTGCACAGAGTCAAGACACGACTGACATGACTTAGCAGCGGCAGCAGCAGTAACAACTACTGAGTCATAAAGTTTAAAAAAGATGTTGAATGTTAATTTACTCACCACAGTTCTGGTTCATATCATTCTAAGGAGATGAAAACATCTTCTCTTAAGGCAGGTCTTCTGAAAAGGAGAGGCCATTTCTTCTTGTAGTAATGGATTATGATGGTTCATTGCCATCATAGTTAATTATTTTTTATCATAGTTAACTTAAGTCAATTCTGCAACAGTTTCTATCTATTTAAAAATATTTTACTCCTGGATAGCAGTTAGCAGTTGATCACAAGCTTCATATAATAACAATTGTTTAATTGTCTTCTTGGTGTCTATCAGGTCCAGTTCCTCTTAATTCTTTCTTGGAAACACTAATGTTGTAAATGAGCATGCTGAATGGGTTGCCAAGAGCAATGATGATATTGAGCTGTCACCATGAACTAAGAGTTTTATCCAGATCATCTCAGTCTTCACTACAACAAACCTTCTGTGATATTTCCAATACTTTCTTCCACTTTATAAGTGGGAAAACTGAGGCTTTCAGAGAAGTCTGTTCTTTGCATGAGACTATTGCTAGGAAGTGATGGAGCTAAGACATGAATACATAACTATGTCACAGTTTTCCAGTTAATTATAGAGATAAGATTGCCTACACTTTATGCTAATAGATCCAAGTATTAAATTGAGTGTTAACTAATCAACATATCACTTTAAAAAATAAAATTGTTCATATTCTGCTAATGCCCATTTGTCACTCAAGTGTTTGCAAAATTCGGGGATAATTTTTCCAAACTCTTACTCTTTTTCCAATTAAAGGCTCTTTTTTAAACCTTTGTTTAATATTCAACTTCATATCCACAAAGGTAATGGCTGGTGATATGTCTAATACTTTTGCTATTTTCTTTGGGCGTACAAGTCATTAGAATTATCTGGTTAAGCCAGGAGCTTTCAATATTGGCTGAGCATTAGCATCACTTAGAGAAATTTTTAAAGATCCTGAGTCCAGGGCCAAACCCATGACCAATTAAATTAGAATCCCTGTGAGTAACATCCAAGTGATTACAATGAGCGTCCAAGGTTGAAACCACTAATTTAAAGAATTCTTCCCTGGACTTTCCCTGTATATTTATTTACCTGTGACCTGTTCTGACTTCTGCTCATGTAGCTGAAACTATGTGTTGGCCAATACAACAACCATTCTCAAAGGCCATCTCATTACCTAACTCTAATACAGAGGTTGAAGAAGCTAAATAGTCTCTTTCCCAGACGTTTTTGAAGATGGAGGAGCTAGATGATGCAGTTGTGGTCAGTGAAAACTAAGTGAAGATCTGCTGAGGGCTTCTGGAAAGCCCATACATCTAGGTGTTTTTGATGACTTAGTCAATTCAGGAGATTGTGTTTTTTTCACTTTTCATCTGAATGTTTATAGTTATCTGAAGTTTCCCTAGACATAGATTGAACACATGACTTGAATCAAAGGTCCTTAGAATGGGAAATCAAGGGAGAATTTTATCTCTTATTGATGTAGTCTCTATTTCCTCTTAGAGATCTTGGAATCCGTGAAAAAATTGTCTTACAGAGAAGCCAAAGGCTAAGGAATTTAAGAACTCTAAAATTTTCTTTGAAATTTTGGGGTATGGATGACAAAATGATCACCTCCAGCATGCTTGTCAGACATAATTTCCATGTCAGGCATATAACATTTACAGAGAGAAACAGAAGGGATTATATGTAATAGAGTTTCTAGCAAACACTGAATCTGAGCCTGTGTATTCCTAGTATAAAAATATATATGTGTGTCTGCTAATTTTGTGTAACTTTTTATTGAAGTATAGTGTATAATACATGCAAAAAAAGTACACATATGGTAAAGAAGAGCTCAGAGAGTTTTCAAAAATGAACACACCTTTATACCTAACACTTGGGTCAAGAAGCAGAACATATGACTTTCCTGGTGGTCCAGTGGTTAAGACTTCATGCTTCCACAGCAGGGGGTAAGGGTTTGTTTTCTGGTCAGGGAACTAAGATCCTGCACGTCGTACTGCAAGGCCTAAAACAAAACAAAACAAAACAAAACAAAATGCCAAACAAACAAACAAAACAAAAAACACAAAAAAGAGGAACATTCCCAGAACCCTAATAACCCCCTGTTCTTCCTTCTAAGGACTCCCCTGTCAACAAAGGATGACCACAAGGCTACCATTTCTTTGTTTTTTTTTTTTTTAAACAAATGAATGTGTAGAAGTATAAGGTCACCTCTTCTTTTTCACATACTCTCTTTTGAGATGGGAAAGTCAGACCTATTCCAGCGCACATTTAATTATGGAAAAAATGAAAAGAAAGAAATAAAATCCAGACCAACAAAGCAAAGATTTAAGTTGGCATCGCTATCTGTATAATTGTGATACCGGCAGACACTCAATAAACATATCAGCATTGTTAAAATGATTTATCAGCCAAATAGTTGAATGTAAAATATTATCAATACAGGTGTCATCATTGATCTTTCTTGGGTCTCACAGCTGAAGAATGGGGCCGCTAGATGATTTCAACAAACAATCCTTGACAGGAAACCAAAGGCAACAAGGCACAGGGACAGACAGCTGACAAATGCAGTAAGGGGCCATTAAAGCATGTGATGAATTTGCCAGGAAAGTATATATTTGTGCAAGAGGTGAGCTCATATCTCCCATAAATTTGTCAGCCGTGACACAGTGTTCTCGGGCTTGGCATGAGTAATGCCTTGCTATTTGCTGCCTTTGTCTGGCAAAAGCTCTATCAGTCACTCCAGGATTATTTACAAAGAAACGTGTCTATCAGTTACAAGGACATGACTTTGCCGCTAAAAGATAACAAAAGAGGAAATCAGGCTGTGGCCTCTCCGCGAGGGATGCGTCTTTTCCAGACAAGCTCTGGACTGGAATGAATCAGATGGACGGCAATCGGCCGGGCTGGCCCTGTGCCTGGCATGACCAGCCTTAGTACATTTATCCACACTGATTAGATTAGAAATTATTAATAGGGGGCTACAGAGTAGAGCAAAAGGTCATTTAGAGTTTAATTCTGTTCTCAGATAACTTCATTTCGGCTGATGGGATTGTTATTGTAGGGGTTTTATATGTTTATAGGAAACAATATACTCAATAATGAAGTCTTGCCTCCTTCTGCAAGGTCAGGAAAGCTATTGTGTAGCTAGATTGAAGTCTTCACAATTGTGTTAATTAAGTAACAGTGATTGGGCTTGGTCTCCTCTTGAAATGCATTTAAGACCCTAAAAGCTGCTGAGAATGTATTCTTTCAATATAAATATATGGCAAGGCAAGTGAGACCAGAAAGCAGCCTACGATTGAGTAAACAGAAGAGCTGACACGAAGCTTTTACTTAAGGCAGCCAGGAGCCTGGTTGGCAGATGTAACTTCTTGCCACATAAATACAAATATCTTGTCAGTTTAGGATTAAACCTAACAAGTTCCTTTTTCTTTACTCAATTCCTGACCAATCTGAAAGATGAAGCCATAGAATTTGATGTTGATGGTACATTATGTCTCATCAGTTATGTAACACATTCCCAGGCCTGTTTGTTTGGGGTAGATGATCAGTGTGCAGTAATAGCCGCGCCCTTCTCAGATAAAGGGCTATTTCCTTGGTCTTGTCTGATAAACCAGGGAGCTCAGGTCTGTCCTCCACTGTGAGCCCTCTTTGGGTGTTTATAATCTGAACTTTAAATTTGCTGAAGGTTATTGCAATTTTGTTTGTTGCAATAGAAAAGATCCCTTCTAAATAGACAAAAATGATTTTTAAACGATTTTCAATGAAGAGTGGATTTGTTACTAAATGCAAGTTTGTGTGCCCAGCACACACTGAAACCAAACAAACCAAAATGTTGGAGTTTGGAAAAAAGAAAGGTTTATCACAGGGTCATGCAAGGAGACAGGTGCCTAATGCCCCCTTAAAACCCTGAACTCCCTGAAGTATTTTAGCAAAGCATTTTAAAAATCAAGGTGAAGGAGGGGTGTGGTTGATGTTGGAAACTTCCTGGTGTCGGAATCCTTTGTTCTTGCAGCTGTCCACGCAGGTCAGGTCACAATGTTCCTGTAAACCTCCAACAAGACAAATGTTATTCTCTGTTTAACAACTTTTTTTATCTCTATGTGAATGGAGAAGTGTTATACCCTTAAAGGTCAGAGCCTTGAGAATGGGCTATCCTGTATGTTTCAGGCTATAGGAAACGTTCTCAAAGCAAAAGCAATAGAATACAAAGGTTAAAGTAAAAGGAACAGATCTAATATGGAATCAGATTTGTTCTTCCCTATTAGAGGCTTATAGAAAGGAGTTCATTGTCCTCTTTCTTAAAGACCTCATAAGACACTTGGGTTCTATTTGTAAGCAAACAACTTCCTATCTGACTCCAGATATAGTGATATCTGAGGTTCCCAGATGGCGCTAGTGGTAAAGAACCTGTCTGCCAATGCAGGAGACATAAGAAACGCAGGTTGATTCCTGGGTCGGGAAGATCCCCCGGAGGAGGACATGGCAACCCACACTAGTATCCTTGCCTGGAAAATCCCATGGACAGAGGAGCCTGGGGATGGTTACAGTCAATAGGGTCTTACAGAGCTGGTCACAACTAAAGCGACTTAACATGCCTGCACACACAGGTGCATATAGTGATATCCCACGAAGAGGAATTTTGAAGTAAAACTTGGTGACTGATTATTAAGTCTTGTCTTTCCAACTCCCCCATCCACACCCAAGAAAACTACCACCTCAAGATAGAACTTGGTTTTCCCAATAGGAGGACTATAGGATAGAAATGATATTTTCATTAATGTGAGTTTTAAAAAATACCCCTAAGGCAGTGGATATTGACTAAGAATGGTTTTATTACCCAGAGAACATATAGCAAAGCCCAGAGTTCTTTTGATTGTAATACCTGGGGTGAGTGGTGCTAATGGCATCTAGTGGGTAGAGGTCAGGGATGCTGCTAAAAACATCCTCCAATGCACAGGATCACACCCAAAACTAGGAATTATCTAGCCCCAAATGTCAAGTGCCAAGGTTGAGGAACCCTGCTCAAAAGAACCTTTAGGATCAATGAAGAATGAGGACTTGGGAGAGATTACTCTGTCTAGGGAATGAGGTACCAGAACTTCTGTTTAGTAAAAGTCTATAAATGACATTATAAATAGATAACATATTAGGATTCAAAGAATAAAAGATTTCTTTTAAAGCCACTTATTTCAATTAAAACTTGGGAGGTAGAAAAAACTACTCTTGATTTTTATTGTTGTTCTAAGATGGTCCACATGCTTTTAGAGTTATTATGATGTCGAGTAATGTCAAGATGCAAAATCTTTGAAGGAAACATGCAAAAGCAGCTGACATATTGGGCGAAAGGTTGAGCTGAGATCCTAACATCTAAAAGCTACCCTGCCATCAATTAAACCTGAGCCTGGGCGAGTGATTCAACCCATCTGGGCCAGAGTTGCTATTTCTGGCCAGACACTGAGACTGAACAGCTTGACGTCATTCCTCAGCTATTCCTCCTCCAGACATGGACAGAGCCAACGCAGATACTCGCCTTAGTTTCCCGGCTCACAGTCCTGCTGGCCTGGCTCCCTTAAGTCCTTGTTATTTCACATCTGGGCAGTTGCAGTAATTTCCTAGGTGACGTTCTCCCCTCAAATGTGTCCCATAGAATGCTGTAATCTTATCTGTTTAAAAGGTTACTTTGTTTACATTCAGCTCAGTTCAGTTCAGTTCAGTTCAGTTGCTCAGTCGTGTCCGACTCTTTGCAACCCCATGAATCGCAGCACGCCAGGCCTCCCTGTCCATCACCAACTCCCAGAGTTCACTCAGACTCATGTGCATCGAGTCAGTGATGCCATCCAGCCATCTCATCCTCTGTCGTCCCCTTCTCCTCCTGCCCCTAATCCTCTCAAATATCTGTATGACAACCAGTCCTTTTCTGATCTGCTCAGGAATGGTTTTCTGTACTAGACTTTGGCACTTTCCCTCCTTAGATCATTGCTGTCCCCATCATTTGACTGCACTTAATGCCTTCTTCATGATGGAACACACTAGATCAAGTTTTCCTGCTGAGCTTTTTTCGGAAGGACCCTCCTGTCTGCTGTGTTCTTTCCCTATTGATATCTCTCAACTTCCCTTCAAAACTAAAGTCCCGTGGTCTCTCAGAACATTTGCTAAGATATCCATATCTCTGTCCTCTATGCTTTTAAGGACCTATTATTTGCACAATGTATGTGATACGTAACATATTTTACTATCTAGCTATCAGGTTAAATAATATTCTTCTCCCCTCATAGATATCGTTGACTCCTTCTCAATGATCCAAGGGAAAAGAGACACAAGCTATCACAGTGCAGTTAGGCTTTATGTAGGATTCCATGGGAAAGGATGTTTTGCACCATCCTCTGGTCAGTACATATTCATGATTGGATTAAACTAAGACACTCTGAGAGATAAAGGCATACTCATACATATTAAAAAATATTAAGTCTTTCTGGTTAGACTGTAACCTCATCATGACAGTCGTAATGATCAAACCCTTTGTGTCCTCTGTGCTTTGTGTCATAGAAAGTGTCTAAACAATGATTATATGGCCAATTTTATTTTGTGCATGCTTTTCTATGTAAAAACTATAGTATAGTGAAATAAAAGTAGGGAGGCTTTTGGTTACTACAGGAAAAACTGCATTAAAAAATGTAAAATGTGTGCACATACGAATGCACACACACACACACTATATATATATATATATATACACTATATACTATATACTATATACTATATATATATATATTAAGAGAAACATCTTTGTTTAAATATATGTCTCTTGTACTCCAAGAATAAAAGTTTTCATGAGTCTCAGTAACTCTTGTTGTCCATTCCAAAGATAATGGAGTCCAATGGGTTCCTAAATGTAAATTAAATTCTCAGCTTTTGGCATGGAGTTGAAGAGCATTGCTGAAGTTGCTTAGTATTTTTTTTTTTTTAACAGGCTGACTATAATATAGATACAGCATGTGGTAGCATGGCCACACATGCATCAAAGTATTCTTTTTGTCATTTTTTTTCTTTCAACTTAAGCATACTTGGGGTAAGGGCATGCTAGAAGCTTTTACTGATGCAGCTATCTGTCTTACTTCACCTGCAAAAGTTCATTTGCTCTTACCTCATTTGTAGGTCCCCTGAGTTTTATCCTTTATGTAGAAAAAGGACAGCATATTTGTCTATATACTGCAATATTCAATGTAGAGTTTTCAAGTCTCAGCTGTGAAGTTTTATGAAAAAGGGATTTGCTACAGTGAGTTATGTTTCTTCATTGTTACCTGACAGTTCACTTTTTAGTCAATTAATTTGCTGATGTTATTCCCCTCAAACTAGAATGCTCACTTGCTAAAAGAACAACACAGCTTAATGCAGTGGTTCTCAGAGTGTGGTCCCTAGACCAGGAACATCAGAATCATCTGAGAACTTGTTAGAAAGGCAGATTTCTGGGTCTTACTTATTGAATCAAGAGCTTTGGGGTTGTGGCCAGCAATCTGGGTTTTAACAACCCACTGGAGAATTTTGATACAAGAAAAAGTTTGAAAACTATTGGCTTTGTTGTAAATATTAGTAATATGAGCTCTGGGGCAAACTGCCTGAATTCAAATATTTAACCTTCAAGTCATGTACCCTTCCATTGTCTCAGTTTTCTCAATAATGAATGAGATAATCCTAGTATAAACCATCATTCATATATTGTTGGTGATGTTAAATTGATAAAGTAAATGTGAAAAGTTTAGGAAGAACTGGCACCAAGGGTGCACTTCATATATTTTATCTATTATTGTTCACATTTTCCCACTCTCTGGTCTTAGAGAGCCTCTTCCTCTTGGTCATCTTTCCAAGCCCTGGATAAGCCAAAGGGTTCCTCTCTCTTAAATATCCCTTCCACCTCTCTTCACCTCTTTGAATGTTGCCATATTAAGGGTGAGAGAAGCATTCATTTTTCTGTAGTCTGAGTTTCTGTTCACAAAGTAATTTTTTTCCCTGAAAAACCAGAACTAATGATGAGGACACATACAGACAGAGTATAACACATTTTAATTTTTTCTTAGATCTGGTTTCTATTTTAACTATAATATAATTCCCTTGTGGTCCACCTGATTTTTTTTTTTTCAGGCCTTGAGAATGTGAACTGGCATTTATTTTTATGGCTGATATGACTGATGTGTGGATGGATGGGAGTGTGTTTTCACCTTGTCTTCAGTGATGGATCATTCTTGTTTGTTCTAGAGGCTTCTGGACTTGTTATCCTGTGTCATTTCTAACTGGTGCCACTTTTTGACAAATGATAGCAGCAAGGCGTGGTGTGCTACCTCCGGTTCTTATTTTCCCTGAGTGTTTGGGTGTAATAATTTTAGAGACGGCCACATGGCTAATGAGTCTTGCCCTCAGGAGCTCAGCACAGAGGCAGCCCTCACTAGCCTATCAGAGCCCTCTTTGAAAATGTTGGAAGATGTGAGAGAGCAAGACAAATGGACATTTGTGTATCATATTCTTTGAGAATTGAATAGAGGATTTATGGTGTTCCCTGACTTGACACACTTTACACTTGTCATGCTGGCACATTGCATTATATTCTGCTGCCCACAGGGCTTTTGATGATGTTTCAGAAACAAGTAATAGATGTCTCTGTGCTATATCCATACATTTGCAGAGAAAGATCCAATATGAAAAACAAAGGTACAGTAGAAACCATCCCCATCAACTGAACACAAAGGCCTACCTCTGCTGTCTAGTATCTTATTAGTCCCAATTCCCTCCCTGGACATGTATATATATAACCTTCTCCAGCTAGAGATAGTCAAGCTGAAGTACAATGTAACCCACAATTTGCCCTATTTCATAGCATATTTTAATCTCTACTTGGCGTATAACAATTGATGATGACTATTATGGCAGCTACAGTACAATAAAGAAGAATTCAGTGCACTAAACTATTATATGTGGAGTGAATAAACAACATTCTATATATGAGGCCCCACTGTATAGTGCAGGGAACTGTGTTCAATATCCTGTGATAAAACATAATGGAAAAGAATATTAAAAAACAAATGTATATATACATGTATAACTGAATCGGTTTGCTGTACAGTAGAAAATAACACAATATTGTAAATCAACTATACTTCAATAAAACAAATTTAAAGGAAAGAATCCAGTGTGCTGAATTAAGTATCGAGAACTCTTCATTTTAACCCTGAATTGGCTGTGGACATGACATCTGTGTGCTCAAATGAACTCCGTATGGTAATGTCACAATTTTTCCTTTTTTTCATCACTCCTATGAGCACAAGGTTTCCTGACCAGTCTATCTCCCGGAAGGCTTAGATGAGAACTCATTTTGAAAGGTGTGTAGAAGTGAGAGAAAGCCACCTATGTACCTCTTGATGAGGCAGTTGGAATACAAATGTGTTTGCCCTTGGTTTTACAGGAAGGAAAACAAAGTCCTTAAAAGGGTGAGTGAGTTTTTTTCAAGGACCACGGTAAGTGACGGACAGAGAAGGTCCAGACTTCTATCTTCTGCTCCTTAGATAAAATGCCCTGAGATTACTACCCACACTCCATGTTCAAAGGGCCACTGCAGGCCTGGGCACTGGGAAACCACCAATAGCTACACTGTTTTTGAAGTTAATGGCCTTTTATCCACCTGTCAGGTGGAATTCAGTAGTGATCCTTGATGGAGAAGTACTCCAAGTAATGGCCACTCTCTAATTTCTAGTGAGAAAATAGAGAAATTAGTCAGAAATTAGTCTGAATTTTTATTCAGAAGAAGTTTTAATTGGTTGTTTCTTGAACAACTGAGTTAATGAACTGAGATTCTTACTGGATTCATGTAAGTAAAGGGCACTATATGTTTACTACTTTCTGTGAAATCAGGATTTCCTGTTTGGTATTTGTAGCTCTTTATCTTATGGGTCCCATTTTTACATTAGAATGTCTTGAAGAGCAGAGACTGCGATTTTTGCTTTTTTGTCCTATTCTTCAATCCCCTAGGATTATTAAATATAAGCTTATCAACTTCAAGTGAACAGGTTGAAAACATCGGTAATAAAAGGCAGTGAAAAGCCTCTAAGCCTATGGTGTTTTGTTTCATCTCATTTGTATCTCTTTAAGACATTATCAAAATCATGGCAGATGGTGATTGCAGCCATGAAATTAAAAGACACTTACTCCTTGGAAGAAAAGTTATGACCAACCTAGATAGCATATTCAAAAGCAGAGACATTACTTTGCCAACAAAGGTCCGTCTAGTCAAGGCTATGGTTTTTCCTTTGGTCATGTATGGATGTGAGAGTTGGACTGTGAAGAAAGCTGAGCACCGAAGAACTGATGCTTTTGAAGTGTGGTGTCGGAGAAGACTCTTGAGAGTCCCCTGGACTGCAAGGAGATCCAACCAATCCATTCTAAAGGAGATCAGTCCTGGGTGTTCTTTGGAAGGAATGATGCTAAAGCTGAAGCTCCAGTACTTTGGCCACCTCATGCAAAGAGTTGACACATTGGAAAAGACTCTGATGCTGGGAGGGACTGAGGACAGGAGGAAAAAGGGATGACAGAGGATGAGATGGCTGGATGGCATCACCGACTTGATGCACGTGAGTTTGAGTGAACTCCGGGAGTTGGTGATGGACAGGGAGGCCTGGCGTGCTGCGATTCATGGGGTCCCAAAGAGTTGGACACGACTGAGTGACTGAACTGAACTGAAGACATTATCTGTTAGAACTGCCTTTATATATTCCCTATTTCCAGTTTTCTTGTTTCCACTTAGGGTTTTTGAAAGTGAAATTCACTCAAGTCATGTCTGAGTCTTTGTGACTCCATGGACTATACAGTCCATGGAGTTCTCCAGGCCAGAATACTGGAGTGGATAGCTGTTCCCTTCTCCAGTGGCTCTTCCCAACCCAGGGGTTGAACCCAGGTCTCTCACATTGCAGGCAGATTCTTTACCAGCTGAGTCACAAGGGAAGCCCAAGAATGCTGGAGTGGGTAGCCTATCCCTTCTCCAATCGGATCTTCCCAATTCAGGAATTAAACCAGAGTCTCCTGCATTGCAGGCAAATTCTTTACCAACTGAGCTACCAGGGAAGCCTGAAGTTTTTTGAGGGGCCCCCTAAGTGTCTTGTGAGCCCTCTTATTGAAACTGGTGATGCTGAAGTTGCTGAAAGCTTTGCCTTTTTTGATGTGCCTATGAACAGGCAATCTAGCCTCTTTCTTTCCTGTGTCACAGAAGTAACACCAGCTTCCTTAGTGTCCTTCTTGAAAAGATCTTGATTCAGTGGGAAAGCCCCAAAGCCCATACTAAGGAAACACCATAGGAAGCAGTGATGGTGAATACGGGATTGTAAATTTCTAGTCCCATGGACATCTAAGTCTCAGTCAAGTATGCACTCTAGTTAACATTTGTGTCACTAAGTTACACTGTTGAGTTCATGAGAAGGGTACGCTTTGACATGTGTACATGTTGCTGCTGCTGCTGCTAAGTCACTTCAGTCGTGTCCGACTCTATGCGACCCCATGGACAGCAGCCCGCTAGGCTCTGCCGTCCCTGGGATTCTCCAAGCAAGAACACTGGAGTGGGTGGTCATTTCCTTCTCCAATTCATGAGAGGGAAAAGTGAAAGTGAAGTCGCTCAGTCGTGTCCGACTCTTAGCGACCCCATGGACTGTAGCACCCCACCAGGCTCCTCCATCAGTTGGATTTTCCAGGCAAGAGTACTGGAGTGGGGTGCCATTGCCTTCTCCAAACAGCCTGACATAGGCCTGTGTAAATGAAATGATTTGATTTTTTATACAGTGGCAATGCCTTATTCCTGTGTAACAAATTATGCCAAAACTTAGCAGTGTAAAACAACACACATGTATTGTCTCAGTTTCTCTGGCTCAAGAATCCAGGCATGGCTTAGCTGGACCTTCCACTTCAATGGCATTTACAAGGTGACAGTCAAGATGTTAACTCAGGGATTGCATTCTCATTTGAAGCCTGAACAAATGAAGGAACTGCTTCCATGTTTGGTGGTAAGAATCAGTTACTCTCAGGCTGCTGAGCTGAAGGCTTCAATTTCTTGTTGGCTATTGGCTGAAGGCCACCCTCAGTCTCTTGCTATGTGGGCCTCTGCAACGTGGCAATTTGTTTCATCAAAACAGGCAAGCCTAGTAGGCAGTAAAGCAAATTTGCCAGCAATATGGAAATCACAGTCACAAAAGGGCTTCAAAAAGCCTCTCTTCTGAATTTCTGATTTAACAATTCTGATATCTAGCTTACAAGGGAAATAGCTACAGACTAAAAATAAAGAGTTATAGGGACTGCAAAGAAAATCAGCTAACATGTCTAAACATTAGTCCACATTATATTGGAATTACCTGTTTAAGATTCTTTCTCAATATATTTTAAGTGCTTTGGGGGTAAGAACTGAGCCTTATTCATCTTTGTAACATCAGCATTTGGTGCAATATCTGATCCACAGAGATGAACTGTTCGAACTGAACCAAGGGCAGTTCAATACTCCATTTTTTATTCTTTTTTTCCCCCTAGCAAGAAAAGGCAGTATGTGTATGACAGTATTTAAAAGCATGGATGCCAAGTATAGACAACCTGGATTAAAATTCTGCTTCTGCCCATTATTAGCTGTTTGCTCCTAATCAAATCATTTATTCGCTTCCAGCCCTGCTTTCTTTATCTGTAAAACAGGAATGTGCATGATGATTTGGTGTCTCCATTATGGTTGTTGTACAATTAAATGATATGTAAATGATATGCAAAGGGTTAGGCTAGTTCTTGGTACAGATGGTATGTAAGTGTTAGCCGTGATTATTCTCTGTGTTTAGAGCTCCTCTATCTTGGTCCACTTGGTTGAATTCTGTTTCCCTCTCTTCTTCAGGTGTCCTTTGGGAACTCTTTCCTCTAGGTTGAGTACTGCTCCTATATGCTTCCTTCCTTAGCTGTGCACTCTTCAGCCTTTTATAAGATACATTCGATTATATTATAAAGGGGATAGTTCTACATCCCCTTTGGATTGGCCTAGATCTTATTTTTCATCTTTATATGCTCGATGTTTATCACAGCGCCTGGTGGATAGCAGACACCAAACAAATGTCACTCAGAGAAGTATGTAAAGATTCATCTGCTCATGATGGCTCTGACAGCTAGCTTGAGTCTGTCCAATACTCCATTTTCTATATCTGGGATCAGTCTTGCCCACAATAAATGGGATTCTTGGTTCTTTCAATAAGCTCAGAGAATGTGGTTCACTGGGGACAGAATGCCTTTGAAAGAGATATGTGTGCTGGTCCCCTCTTTGAACTATATTAGAGAATGATTCATCTTCCATGAGCAGTATAACCTCAATCAGGGCTCTCATCTACCCTCGTCTTTCATTCCTTCTTCAGTTGCCCATTTTTCCTCCTCTCTTCCCATTTCATCCATCTCACCTCCTGCCAGGCCTGGGCAGACACACAGACGTGCGCACACACACACCTTTGATCCTGCTGACACCAATGGCACTAAGGAAAGAAGTTCAATATATCCACCGGCATCAAAATAGAGTAATAACAATTCTTCAAAATGACAATCACAGGGAGCCTAGGGGCATTCAGAGGCTCTTCTGCTTTGTTTTCTGTAGTCTTGAGTGTTTTTCTCTGGTATTTAAAAGCAGAGGTGACTGCAGTTTGCTCTGCCTGAGAGGTGCTAATGAGCTGGCACTCAACAAACAGTTATGGCAGTCCCATGGTGAAGAACAGGCGGAGCGGGGGAGAGTTTTGTGCCCTATCTCACAGCCGCCAGCAGAGCACGATCTCCCGTTTACAACCAGTTACTCGGCTGCATTTCATGTTTGTGATTGTGTTGACAAAGAAAAAGTTGCCATTTCTGGTAGCATCTCTTAGCTTCCTGAGCCGCCTCAGGCATGTGGAGAATGCAGGAGGCACATGCTGTCTTGGTTGCCACCTGACACCTCTTCTGCTTATCTAGACCCAGAGTGCCCACTGGGAAAGCATCAGTGGCATCCTGCAGCATCCTAGCTAGGCAGATGTTCCTGGATCACCATTCATTTTGCCGTGGCTCCCACTCCTCCTCTCCTGCCAGATACAATCCAACATCCACAGGCAGAAAACACAGACTTTCTGCTGTACTGACTCCTAAGACAAGACAAGCCAAACTCCCCTAGTAGAGAACCAAGACAGACACCGTCGCTGGTGTTTTATTTATTTTCTAGCTTTTGACTCCTCTTCTCTGTCAGCAGGAGCAAGAAAAACCTGGAACATCAAAATCAAATGCTGCTCTGCATTGCACTGGCCTGGCCCTTTCTATGTGTGATTCAAAATTCAACATTCTGTCTTGTGTATGGCAGGCAAAATATAGCTTTCTGTTCGGGGGTTGGTGGCTGGTTAAAAGAATCATAAAACAACTTAGATGTTTCTTGGTGATGCACCAGCTATGTTAAATCAATATTTGATGATTTATAAATGAATGAGGCATATACAGATTAGATTTTCTTCTGAATACACAGTGGCATAGACCACACTGGCAAAGATAGTCTTGATTTAGTATTGTCTAGGGCATGTGAAACACAGACTGCCAGTCTGAAGATGGGGCAATTCTAGATGGTCTGATACACAGCCTCATATAATTGTGTTGAATGACACTTTTTTCTTGTTCTTTTGATTGTATGTGGGAGTGATTCTAGTTTCTATGTATTTCCAACACATTTTCAAAGATGAGTATTTAACCATCTTCTGTTATAGTAACCAAACAAAGAGAAAAATCTCAAAAGCATGAATTTAGAGATTGAAAACTCAGCTTCTATATAACTTTTTTTTTTCATTTTTTAAACTGAAAATATACATTGTAGGCTTGGGGAGGAAAGCTTATGTTAAAGTTGGTAGAAATTTTCAGCAAAGTTATGTTAGAAATATTAGGCATTTAGCTTTCAAAACTGCCTTGCCAAGATTTAGGTGAGATAAAACTAGCAATACAGTTAGAGCTTAAATAGTCCAAAATAGTTGAGGAAAGACCTATCCAAATATGATGATGTGTTTGCCATTTTTTGACAATTATTTTTAATATAGGATTTTTGGCTGTGGAGATTCTCTACATATTATACTGCCTTATGGGTTATTTGGAAAGCTAACTACAAGCTAAGAATAATGCTCTATGTTTGTCATTCAAAAATCAGTTGGCTAAGCTATTGCTTTTAAACGGCTAGTTTAGCTGAAGTTTGGCTGCTCACCCACTTCAACTGTAGAAGAGCTGTGTTTTGGCTCCATATGTATATAGGATATAGTAATAGCCAACGCATGTTCAATACTTATCATGGGTTAGGCATTCTTCTAAGCTCTTCAAATTATTCTCTCAGTTAATCATCATAAGACCCCTCTGAATTAGATTACTATTATTATCAATTCATAGGTAAAAAAACTAAGACACAGAAAAATAAAACTTTCCCCAGTGATAGAGTGGAGATATGAACTTGCCACCATGCTAAAGAAAATATCAGAGTTGAATGATTTATTGGAAATATTTGCCCCAAAGATGAGAAAATTGAGGTCTAAGATGAAAGTATCTTGCAAGGTTTATATAACTAACAAGAAGGACATGGTTTATGGTGAGAAAAGCACTCAACAGAGGTTCCAGGCAAGAGTGGGATTTTATTTCACATGGCCTTATTTTTTGTCATATAACCTGAGAAAGTCACTTTTCCCTATTTGATATTCAGTGCCTGTATATGCAAATATTAGATCATTCAATATTAAGCAAATACAACATAGCAGATATAGCAAATATCCAGCATGTGCTATGAATGGAAGTAAAATATAGCCCCCGTTGGAGGTGCTCACAGTCTAGCGGTAACATGGAATTATGCAAGGGCTAGGTTGTATCTTCTAGAGAAGTATGCACAGGTAGAGGGTATCTTCCCAAAGCCATAGATTAGTTTTTGGAGCTGGACTTGGAAAGGTAAACAGTTGAGTATGTTGAAGGGTAGGTCAGTTGCACGTATTTAAGTGGTAACATATTTCAGAGAGGTAAGCTGGGTAGGTCCTATATGCCATACTAAGTAGTTTACACTTGGACATGAGGGTCATGGGAAGTTATTCCAGAATTTTAAACATGGGGTGATTTATTCAGTTTTACATTTACAAAAGTTCACACTGATGACAACATGAAGGATGTCTTGAAGCTGTATCACTAGAGATAAAAGATTGTATGAGTTCAAATGAGGGGCAACTAATTGGAAAGGTTTGAGAGATATTTAGGAGGTAGAGTCAAAAGACCCCGGCTATTAGATATAATAAGAGTCAAGATCTTCTAAGCTAGGAGATAGGTGAGCATTTTCTAATCTCCAGAGAAGAAGCCAACAAGAATGCATGGTTGATGAAAAAAGCAGTTTAATGAATGAAATGAGGAGATAGAATTGGGTGAGCTCCAGAGCACAGTGTCAGAATCTACCTTAGCCCAAACAAGGGTAATTTATTTACTATCTTAAAAACATTATTTCTTTAAACATTTTTCAAAGTTATAGAAAGGCACATGGTATTAAATTTAATAGTACAGAAGCAGGTGATATAAAATAATAATCCTTTGTACCACTCTTCTAGCCTCAATTTCATTAGAAATAAGGAATTTTTTAACACTAAAAATTGGTTTATTGTTTTATACTGATTGTGTAAATAATATACATTTATTATAAATAAGGGTCTTACCTCATGGCTCAGCAGTAAAGAATCCTCCTGCAATTTAGGAAACTTGGGAGATGTAAGTTCTATCCTTGGGTTGGGAAGGTCCCTTAGATGAGGACATGACAACCCACTCCAGTATTCTTGTCTGGAGAATCCCATGGACAGAAGAGCCTGGTGGACTGCAGTCCACAGGATCCCAAAGAGGCAGACAAGACTGAAGCAACTGAGCAAGCATGCAAGCATTGTAAATAATTTTAAACATAACATACAAATTTCTAAACTTATTTACAAACAAATAGTACATACAAATATAAAGAAAGTAAAGCTTGCTTAAAATCCCAATCTCCTAAAATAATCACATTAAGGGGGCCATCCATTTTTATGTATATGTTTTCTATGCTTTTCTTTGGCTCACCGTAGTTTTATATTACCTTCCTAACCATACCTTTAGCTTTGTTAACAGCCTAATGAGTGGCCTTCTATAGTCACTTTCTCTCTGTGTATATATATATGTGTATGTGTGTGTGTGTGTGTGTGTGTGTGTGTGTGTGTGTGTGTGTGTGTGTGTGTGCTTAGTCACTCAGTCATGTCCAGCTGTTTATAACCCCATGGACTATAGTCTGCCAGGCTCCTCTGTCCATGGGATTCCCTAGGCAAGAATACTAGAGTGGGTAGCCATTCCCTTCTTCAGAGGATCTTCCCAACCCAGGGATTAAACCCAGGTCTCCTGCATTGCAGGTGGATTCTTTACTGTCTGGGAATAACACGCACGTGCACACACACACACACACACACGTATATGTACATATATATGCACACATAACCTTTCGTTGCCCTTTGTTTTACAAAAAATGAGCTTATATAATATGCACATTTTTGTGTTTTGCTTCTCTCATTCAATGGAGAATCACTCCAAATCATCTGGTATTACTCTAATTCATTTTTTTACCACATAATATTCCAATATGTGGTTATATTTCAACATATTCAGCCATTTCTTTATTAAAGAACATTCACTTTTAGTTCACCACAAACAGTTCTGTAATAAATGTCATTGTACATATGCCCCTTTATATTAATACGTTCATTCTTATGGAATAGATTATGAGAATGAAATCATGGTATCTAAGGGTGTGTGTATTTTATATTTTCATAGCTGTTGCCTGATTGCCTAGTGTATTGGGTATGGTGCTATTTCTAGAGTGTTTCCTGTACTGCAGAGGCCAAAAGGCTAAAATCTCCATTTCCCAGAATCCATTGCAGCCAGATGTGACTTGGCTTGGCCAATCAAATTCATGCAGGATTTGAAATGCAAATGCAGTGAGGTGGAGAACTCATTTCTACTGGTTATGGAAACTATAGATGAATACAAAGACATAGAAATGTTTATGTGATTTTGTTTCTGAAGTAGCATTAACAAAAGTTTCCATGTGGAGAAATAAATCAAACATCACACAATACAATGGAAATTAAGTTGTGAAACAGAGAATGGAATACGATGCAGCGATTGGATTAACTAAAACTACTCACTGTTGCTACTGCTGCTGCTGCTAAGTCGCTTCAGTCGTGTCCAACTCTGTGCGACCCCATAGACAGCAGCCCACCAGGCTCCCCCATCCCTGGGATTCTCCAGGCAGGAACACTGGAGTGGGTTGCCATTTCCTTCTCCAGTGCATGAAAGTGAAAAGTGAAAGTGAAGTTGCTCAGTCGTTTCCGACTCTTAGCGACCCCATGGACTGAAGCCTACCAGGCTCCTCCGTCCATGGAATTTTCCAGGCAAGAGTACTGGAGTGGGGTGCCATTGCCTTCTCCCCATTAACTCCAAATATTTCAATAACATACTCTGGAGTGATAAAAGAAAGTTATAAAATAATATATTTCCTGTCTCCTGAGAAACTTGTATGTAAGTCAAGAAGCAACTGTTAGAACCTGACATGAAAAAACTGACTGGTTCAAAATTGGGAGAGGAGTACAACATGGCTGCATATTGCCACCCTGCTTATTTAACTCATATCTAAAATATATCATGTGAAATGCCAGGCCATATGACTTACAAGGTGAAATCAAGATTGCTGGGAGAAATATCAAGAACTTCAGATATTCAGATGATGCTACTCTAATGGCAGAAAATGAAGAGGAACTAAAACTTTGTCTCTTGATGAGGGTGAAAGAGGAGAGTGTAAAAGCTGGCTTGAAACTCAACATTCCAAGAACTAAGATCATGGCATATGGTCCCATCACTTCACGGCAAATAGAGGGGGAAAAGGTACAAGTAGTGACAGATTTTATTTTCTTGGGCTCCAAAATCACCGTGGATTGTGACCGCAGCCATGAAATTAAAAGATGCTAGCTCCTTGGAACAGAGAAGGCAATGGCACGCCACTCCAGTACTCCTGCCTGGGAAATCTCATGGACGGAGGAGCCTGGTGCACTACAGTCCATGGGGTCGCTAAGAGTCAGACATGACTGCGTGACTTCACTTTCACTTTTCAGTTTCATGTATTGAAGGAAATGGCAACCCACTCCAGTGTTCTTGCCTGGAGAATCTCAGGGACGGCGGAGTCTGGTGGGCTGCATAGTCCAGTCTATGGGGTCGCACAGAGTCAGACACAACTGAAGCGACTTAGCAGCAGCAGCAGCACCAGCTCCTTAGAACAGAGAAGGCAATGGCACCCCACTCCAGTACTCTTGCCTGGAAAATCCCATGGACGGAGGAGCCTGGTAGGCTGCAGTCCATGGGGTCGCTAAGAGTCGGACATGACTGAGTGACTTCACTTTCACTTTTCACTTTCATGCATTGGCGGAGGAAATGACAACCCACTCCAGTGTTCTTGCCTGGAGAATCCCAGGGACGGCAGAGTCTGGTGGGCTGCCGTCTACGGGGTCACACAGAGTAGGACACGACTGAAGTGACTTAACAGCAGCAGCAGCAGCAGCTCCGTGGAAAGAAAGCTATGACAAACCTCAAACCTAGACAGCATATTAAAAAGCAGAGATATCACTTTGCCAACAAACGTCTGCATAGTCAAAGCTATGGTTTTTCTTGTAGTCATGTACAGATGTAAGAGTTGGACCATAAATAAGGCTGAACACCAAAGAATTGATGCTTTTGAATTATGGTTTTAGAAGACTCTTGAGAGTCCCTTGGACAGCAAGGAGATCAAATCAGTCAATCCTAAAGGAAGCCAATCCTGAATACTCATTGGAAGGACTGATGCCGAAGCTGAAGCCCCAATACTTTGGCCACCTAATGTGAAGAACTGACTCCTTGGAAAAACCCCTCTTGCTGAGAAAGATTAGTGGCAGAAAGAGAAGGGAGTGGCAGACGATGAGATGGTTGGATGGCATCATTGGCTCAGCATACATGAATCTGAGCAAACTCCGGGAAATGGTGAAGGACAGGGAAGCCTGATGAGCTGCATGCAGTTCATGGGGTCACAAAGGGTTGGAAATGACTAGCGACTGAACAGCAACAGTGTGGCTGACACCTGTGGTGCCCCTCACCCTATCCCTTTAGCTCACCTGACTTCAGGCAGCTGTGGTGGACACTAGTCATGCCTGCTGCTGCTGCTGCTAAGTCGCTTCAGTCGTGTCTGACTCTGTGCGACCCCACAGACGGCAGCCCACCAGGCTCCCCCGTCCCTGGGATTCTCCAGGCAAGAACACTGGAGTGGGTTGCCATTTCCTTCTCCAATGCATGAAAGTGAAAAGTGAAAGTAAAGTCACTCAGTCGTGCCCGACTCCTAGCGACCCCATGGACTGCAGTCTACCAGGCTCCTTTGTCCATGGGATTTTCCAGGCAAGAGTACTGGAGTGGGTTGCCATTGCCTTCTCCATTTTTTTTTTTTTTTTACATGTGGTCTCATCCAAAAAGTCTTTAAATATTGGGACATGCCTAGTTCTAAGTGTTGAATACAAATTTTCCAAAATTCTAACTATTTGCTGCAAAAGCTTAAATTTTACAATTGGCAACAAATACTGAGTTATTTTCCTTGAAGTGATAGACTCACTCCATTCATAGTAACTACTGTTCCTATGTGGTGCCTTGACCCATTTTTTGGCTCCAGAATTTTTACCCACCATCGTTTTGGGATCATAGGTACAAATGTCACCACAGTGGAAAAAACCAAACAAACAAATAATGTCTCAGTCTTCTTATAAAAATAGTTTTACCCCCCAGAAAGTTCTCAGAGAACTTTCAGTTCAGTTCAGTTCAGTTGCTCAGTCTTCTCCAACTCTTTGAGACCCCATGAACTGCAGCAGGCCACGCCTCCCTGTCCATCACCAACTCCCAGACTCCACCCAAACGCATGTCCATCAAGTCGGTGATGCCATCCAACTGTCTCATCCTCTGTTGTCCCCTTCACCTCCTGCTCTCAATCTTTCCCAGCATCAGGGTCTTTTCAGATGAGTCAACTCTTTGCATCAGGTGGCCAAATTATTGGAGTTTCAGCTTCAACATCAGTCCTTCCAATGAACACCTAGGACTGATCTCCTTTAGGATGGACTTGTTGGACCTCCTTGCAGTCCAAGGGACTCTCAAGAGTCTTCTCCAACACCACAGTTCAAAAGCATCAATTCTTCACAGCTTTCTTCTCAGCTTTCTTCACAGTCCAACTCTCACATCCATACATGACCACTGGAAAAACAGTAGCCTTGACCAGATGGAACTTTGTTGACAAAGTAATGTCTCTGCTTTTGAATATGCTGTCTAGGTTGGTCATAACCTTCCTTCCAAGGAGGAGTAAGCATCTTTTAATTTCATGGCTGTAATTACCATCTGCAGGGTTTCCACTGTTTCCCCATCTATTTGCCATCAAGTGATGGGACCAGATGCCATGATCGTAGTTTTCTGAATGTTGAGCTTTAAGCCAACTTTTTCACTCTCCTCTTTTACTTTCATCAAGAGACTCTTTAGTTTTTCACATTTTGCCTTAAGGGTGGTGTCATATACATATCTGATGTTATTGATATTTCTCCCAGCAATCTTGATTCCAGCTTGTGCTTCTTCCAGTCCAGTGTTTCTCATGATGTACTCTGCATATAAGTTAAATAAGCAGGGTGACAATATACAGCCTTGACAAACTCCTTTTCCTATTTGGAACCAGTCTGTTGTTCCATGTCCAGTTCTAAGTGTTGCCTCCTGACCTGCATACAGGTTTCTGAAGAGGCAGGTTAGGTGGTCTGGTATTCCCTTCTCTTTCAGAATTTTCCACTGTTTATTGTGATCCACACAGTCAAAGGCTTTGGCATAGTCAATAAAGCAGAAATAGATGTTTTTCTGGACCTCTCTTGCTTTTTCAATGATCCAGTGGATGTTGGCAATTTGATCTCTGGTTCCTCTGCCTTTACTGAAACCAGCTTGAACATCTGGAACTTCATGGTTCACATATTGCTGAAGCCTGGCTTGGAGAATTTTAAGCATCACTTTACCAGCGTGTGAGATGAGTGCAATTGTGAGTTAGTTTGAGCATTCTTTGGCATTACCTTTCTTTGGGGTTGGAATGAAAACTGACATTTTCCAGTCTTGTGGCCACTGTGGAGTTTTCCAAATTTGCTGGCATATTGAGTGCTGCACTTTCACAGCATCATCTTTCAGGATTTGAAATAGCTCCACTGGAATTCCATCACCTCCACTAGCGTTGTTCGAAGTGATGCTTTCTAAGGCCCACTTGACTTCATATTCCAGGATGTCTGGTTCTAGGTGAATGATCACACCATCATGATTATCTGGGTCATGAAGATCTTTTTTGTACAGTTCTTCTGTGTATTCTTGCCACCTCTTCTTAATATCATCTGCTTCTTTAGGTCCATATCATTTCTGTCCTTTATTGTGCCCATCTTTGCATGAAATGTTCCTTTGGTATCTCTAATTTTCTTGAAGAGATCTCTAGTCTTTTCCATTCTATTGTTTTCCTCTATTTCTTTGCATTGATTGCTGAGGAAGGCTTTCTTATCTCTCCTTGCTATTCTTTGGAACTCTGCATTCACATGGGTATATCTTTCCTTTTCTCCTTTGCTTTTCACTTCTCTTCTTTTCACAGCTATTTGTAAGGCCTCCTCAGACAGCCATTTTTTTTTTTTTTTTTTTTGCATTTCTTTTCCATGGGGATGGTCTTGATTCCTGTCTCCTCTACAATGTCACAAACCTCCGTCCATAGTTCATCAGGTACTCTGTCTATCAGATCTAGTCCCTTAAATCTATTTCTCACTTCCACTGTATAGTCATAAGGAATTTATTTAGGTCCTACCTGAATGGTCTAGTAGTTTTCTCTACTTTCTTCAATTTTAGTCTGAATTTGGCAATAAGAAATTAATGATCTGAGCCACAGTAGCTCCTGGTCTTGTTTTTGCTGACTATAGAGTTTCTCCATCTTTAGACCAACCTTGAAGAAACGTGTTTTTACATTATATATACCTTTTTAGTGTATATTTCCCAACAATCAAGACAAGCCAAATATCTAAACTATTAATAGATATTTTAAAAGCCATCTCACCTCCTTTGTTAATTGTATCATAAGCATATCTGGTTGAATAGCCTTTCCTCCTCTCTTGTCTTGGAAACACTGCCACTCTCCACCCCTTCCCCACTGTCTCCACACAAGTCATGTAAGCATGTGGCTTTTTTCTATTGTTGATAAACATACTTTTAGAGTAGTTGTGGACTTACAGCAAACTTGAGTGTAAAGTACAGAGAGTTACTATATACTCCCTGTCTCCCCACACGAACAACTTCCTCACAACCGATATTCTTTGCCACAGTGATACATATGCTACTATCAGTTGATAAACCTACGCTGACATCTGGATCACCCGAAGTCTGTAGTTTATTTTAGCACTTATTCTTGGCATTGCACATTCTGTGGGTTTCAAAAAAAAAGCATGACAGCATGTATCTACCATTATAGTATCATACAGAATAATTTTATTGCCCCCACAAATCCTCTTTACTCCACCTATCTATCCCTCCCTCCCTGCAACCCTTGGCATGATCACAGACACTTTATTGTCCTGTAATTTTGCCTTTTTCAGAATATCGTAAAAGTGGAATCATATAGCATGCAGCCTTTTCAGATTGGCCTCTTTCACTCAGTAACATGCATTTGTATGTCCTCCATGTGTTTTCATGGCTTGATAGCTCATTTCTTCTTGAATTCCATTGTCTTGATGTATCACATTTTATCGATCCGTTTACCAACTGAAGAGCATTTTGGTTGCTTTCAAGTCTCAGAAATTACATATAAGCTGCTGTGAAATTTTTGTGCAGATGGGCATACATTTTCAATTCATTTGATTAAATATCAAAGACTATGATTGCTGAATCATAAGGTAGGCATATATTTGGTTTTGTAAGAAAATTCCAAACTGTTTTGCAAAGTGGTTGTACCATTTTGCATTCCCACCAGCAATGAACGCATGTTCCTGTGGACTTACCTTGTGACTCAGCTGGTAAAGAATCTGCATGCAATGCGGGAGACCTGGGTTAGAGCTCTGGGTCAGGAAGATGCCCTGGAGAAGGGAAAGGCTACCCACTCCAATATTCTGGGCTGGAAAATTTAATGGACTGTATAGTCCATGGGGTTGGAAAGAGTCAGACACGACTGAGCGAATTTCACTTCGCTTTACTTCAATTCCTGTTGATCCGGATCCTCACCAGCACTTGGTGCTGTCAGCATTTTGGAGCGTGGTTTTTATAATAGGTGAACAGTGGCGTCTCATTGTTTTAATGTGCAATTCCCTCCTAATATGCGACACTGAGTATTTTTTCATATGCTTGTCTGCCATCTGTGCATCCTCTTTGGTAAGATGCTTGTCCAGGTCTTTGGCCCCTTTTAAAAACTGGCTGTTCAGTATCAAGAACGTAGCTGATATTTTATAATAACTCTAAATGTAGTATAATCTCTGAAAATATTGGATCACTATGTTGTACACCTGACACTAATATAATATTGCAAGTCAACTATACTTCAATAAAAAACAAAATAAAAGTCAGGCTGTTTGTTTTCTTATTGAATTTTAAGAGTTCTTTATATATTTTGTATCACTGTTCCTTATCGGATGTATGTTTTGAAAATATCTCTGTCTATAGCCTGTCTTCTCACTCTCTTTGGATTGTCTCTCACAGAGCAGGTTTTTAACTTTGAAGTCTAGCTCATCAATTATTTCTTTTGTGGATTGTGCCTTTGATGTAGTATGAAAAAGTCATCACCATACCCAAGACCAATCTGGTGATCTCCTATGCTATCATCTAGTTTTATAGTTTTGTGTTTCACATTTAAGTGTGTGATCTGTTTTGAGTTACTTTTTGTGAAGGGTGTAAAATCTGTGTCTAGATTCATTTTTTGGCATGTGCGTGTCCAGCTGGTCCTGCATCATTTGTTGCAGAGACTATCTTTGCTCCATTGTATTGCCTTTGTTACTTTGTCAAAGATTAGTTTACCATACCAGTATGGGTCTATTTCTGAGTGCTCCATTTAGCTCCATCGATCCATTCATCTGTTCTTTTGCCATACTCTACCACCTTGTTCACTGAAGTTTTACAGTGGCTCTTGAGCGGTATATTCCTCCAACTTGCGTCTTACCCTTCAATAATGAATTAGCTATTCCGGACCTTTTACCTTTTCATGTAAATCATAGAATTAGTTTCTCAATACCCAACAAATAATTAACTGGTCTTTTGAAGGGGATTGTATATTGCATTGAATCTGCAGATCAAGTTTGGAAGAACTGACATCTTGACAGTCTTGTTTGCTTACGAATGATTGTGCAATAGCTCTCCATTTATTTGATTCTTCTTTGATATCTTTAATCAAAGTTGCCGTTTTCTTCATACAGATCTTATATAGTACATATTTTGTTAAATAGTGTTTGGCTTTTATACTCTGAAAAAGTGTATAACATTCTGACCTAGACATTCTTATGCCATAATTTTGACTTGGGAGCATTCAAAAAATGCTTAAAAATCAAGTTATCAAGCTTTAGAGTTTTAGACTCTAAATAAAATTTTTAGCAGGTGCTTTCAGCATATCTTTACCAAGAATTGATGCTTTTGAACTGTGGTGTTGGAGAAGACTCTTGAGAGTCCCTTGGGCTGCAAGGAGATCCAACCATTCCCTCCTAAAGGAACTCAGTCCTGAATGTTTCATTGGAAGAACTGATGTTGAAGCTGAAACTCCAATACTTTGGCCACCTGATGGGAAGAAGTGACTCATTGGAAAAGACCCTGATGCTGGGAAAAATTGAAGGCAGGAGGAGAAGGGGATGACAGAGGGTGAAATGGTTGGATGGCATCACCAACTCAATGGACATGAGTTTGAGTTAACTCTGGAAGTTGGTGATGGACAGGGAGACCTGGCGTGCTGCAGTCCATGGGGTTGCAAAGAGTCATACACATTGAGCAACTGAACTGACCAAGAAGATATAAAAATAAAAGTTTAAGGAGTCATCCTCTAGAAGGACTGAGGAATGAAACAATGGTCAAAGACTATATTTCTCTTTTGAGGAAACAACTATTTTAACTTAACCACTTTAAAATGCATCAAGATGTCCTGTTTGGGTTACTATTTTTATGAAAATGCAAGTTGGCTGCTGGAATCTAGTCTGAAGGCAAAAATCCAACGTAGCTCAAGAATTCCAGTTGGTAAACCCCAGAATACATAAACATAATTCTTGAATTCCCTATCTTTGGGAACTTCATTCCATTTTGCACCGGGAGTCAGAAGCTGCAGTAATTTCTACCCTGGTTTCTTTTTCTCTCTGGTGTTGTCTGACGACTCTCAATAACTGTGACACTAGATATGCTCTTCCAGCTCATGCATTTCATATCTCCATTTTGTTTCTAGAGTGAATATTTCATGTGGATTTCTGGTATCATCTTTAGTGATTCATAATCACATTCTACAAGCCAACATTTTCCATGCTTGGTTTCATCTCCAGCTTAGTATTTTTGGAGAGCTTGTTTCCAAACTAGTTTTGGCTTTCTGTGAAGCCAAAAAATAATCCAACAACCCACAAACAAAACAATAATAAATTGGTGAGTAGATACTATAATTTAACCATGTGTTTTGTTCTCACTGAGAAAAATCTCTTGGGTAATTTTGGAAAGCAAATTAAAAAGTCATGAATTTCTCAGTGATTAAGGCTTGCATTTTTATATGCAACTATTCTTTGCAGCATGATATTTAGCCTTAATTTTTAAGTGCAAAATCTCATAGTATTATTTACGATAAGAATGTGTTCCTTTTAATTTTCTTTTATGACTATGGTATTTTTAAATGCACAGGCTTAAATTTTAGCTCAAACTATTTATTGTAGATTGTGTTTGGCTGACTCTTAACATTGTAGTTTTAGAGTTGCAGAGCTGTGGTTTAATGTACCTATTTCCTTTATTATCATTTTTGTTCATGGATCATGCCCGTTTTTGTAGTAAATCTCCCCCCTTTTTATAGTGATCCCTCACTGTTTTAGAAAACACATCTGGAAACCTAAAAAAGTCCCTGTAAAAGGACATTCACTATTCATGAGTTTCCCATGAGTTCTGCAATGATGCTCTGGTTTAATACTGACTAGCAAACAATCCTCAGAATATTCTGAGTCTGCAGGAATTCAGGACAATGATTGAGGCTCTATCTCCATGATATTTGACACCTTTCAAATAATGCGCAAGTTAGTGAAACCAGCAGATTTTTTCAAGTATCTTTCACTCTTCAAACAGTGGCTTTGCTGAATTCAAATGCTTAAAATAATTATTTCATCTCATCAGTTTTATGACAACAGATTCTAGAGATGGCTAATTATTGTGCCTCTTATGCCTGTTAATGAAAAACCAAGAGTTTTACAAGAGTGAAAGGTAGCAAGATATAGCGGGAAGGACCTCAATTTTAAGTAAGTAGCAGCTTCAAATTCCATTTCGGCACCATGCTAGCTATTTGACCAACAGCAGATCATTTAGCCTAAGCTTCAATTTCTGTCAAATGGGTCTCTTTGTCTTATACAACTATTGTGAAGATTAAATATCAATAGGTAGTGGAATTAGTGCCAACACTAATCCTGGCACATGAATTGCCATGTAAGGCTGTTTCTAATAATGTTGTATGTCTTTTCTTCCCAATGAGGTTTACATCTTCCTGTGAGTGCATATGATGTCATCTGTTTCCTAGTCTCCCATGGTGCCCAAATCAAGGTGAACATACATAACACAGAGTTTAAATATTTCATGAATTTTACTAAAGCAATCGCATGAGAGTACCAGTGAGGGTGCATCAATAATTTCTTGCCCCTGTTAGGCCACTAATTTTGAAATGTGTTCATTTGTCTCTCAAAGCCTATGTTTTCTTGTCTGTAAAACAATGCTGAGTCATTTGGCTAGAGGACCCCTGAGAATTAAGGATCCCTTAATACTGAATTTGCATGAAGCCTGATAAGCTTTCTTTTGAAATCTCCAAATAGCTCACTTCCTGTTGCAGAAGCAGAAACATTTTGTTTCAAAGAAAATGTGTCTGTGAAAGTTCTGACCTTTGACTATTTACAGATAATCTCAGTATCTGGACGTGACAGTTTTTTATCCTAATTTATCCAATACTAAAATCTGCTTTTTTCTTTTCACCAAATTAAAGACACTTATCTTCCCAGGTGGAGCTAGTGGTAGAACCTGCCTGCCAATGCAGGAGACATGAGACACAGGTTCGATTCCTCGGTCAGGAAGATCCCCTGGAGGATAGCATGGCAACCCACTCTAGTACTCTTGCCTGGAGAATCCCATGGTCAGAGAGGCCTGGCGGGCTACAGTGCATGGAGTCACACAGAGTCGGACTTGACAGGAGCAGCTTAGCACCCACCCACACACCAATTTCCTCTCCTTTCTACTTCAGCTTGAGCCTTGCAGAAGGGAAGGGATCAGCTTGCCTCTGATATTGTGGAAATGCCCATACAAGCTCTCAAGAGAATAAATGAATACAAATTTAATCAGAACTTCTCTTCTGTTCAACTGTGAATCTTACTGGATTTTGCTTATTCTAAGGCTTCAATTAAACTGTCTTTCTATAAGTTTACAGCAAATCCATTTGCACTTTGCCTTGGGAAGATGGCAAATGCTCAATACCAATTTTTCTTCTTTTCCAAGGTCATTTATATTAACATTCTGGCAAGTTCCTATTCCTCTCAATATGATCAGGGTCTCAGGAATTCATCCTTTTCTATAATTTCTTTTTGAAAAAGCCATCCAAATGCTCCTTTCTACCAGATCCTGATGATGTAATATATGATCAGGGCAAGGGAAATGGATGTGCAAGGGGACTCCACAGGAACTGTATTTCAACCTATCTCGGATTTCTCTATTTCCCTGCCCATTTCTCTCATGCTGGGTATATGCTGGAGTCACTGTATTCATCAGGGAAATTTTCTGGATGTTCAAATACAAGGTTTGAAGATCAGTGATCCCTAATCATAGTTTGATAAAATCCAACTTCTTATGCTCATCTTTCATGCATTCAATTAACAAATGATTATTAAAGGGTTGAATGCAATGTCTTAGGCCCTGTGAAAACATCTTTTCACTTATCTTTAATCTCCTGTACTTGCTTCACAATATCTCAGGTTCATCCTCTTCTTTCCCTCAGTTTCCCAGAAATGTAGTATATTATCTTGGGGATTTCATCCTTGAAATAGTTTTTTTTTTTTTTAATTCTAAGATAGACATAAGAATGGGTGTTCTAGTTCAAAGTTTGATAAGACAAGAACAATTCATGCTAAGAATGAACAGAAGGGGCTGGACCTTTGCATGAGACCAGCCAGAAAGGGAGTGGGCAGGATTGAAATGGCCCAGTTGCCTTGGCTGATTTAGAAGCTCCTGGTTGTCTACAGAGCATGCCCAAGGGTCAGGGTGACTTCTGTTCTCAAACCAGACAAACCAAGACTGAACACTCTCTGACTCATGCCCACCATCCATAGCAGAGGGAAAGGAAAGTACTCTTACCTGTCCTTGATGGGTTTTACTTTTGTAAGAACCCTAAACATAAGATCTATCCTCTTAACATATTTTTATTATACTATATGGTATTGTTATGTATATGGGCATGATATGGTACAGAAGATCCCTGGAATGTACTAACTTTGCATGACTCAAATTTTGTTTTGAATCAATTTTGTCTGTGCTCCTCAACTAGAACTTGACTTCTCACCACTGCCCCACCCTAGTAGTTCACTGAATCAACATTTTGGCACAATTCTGCCTTCTATCATGTTGACCCTAATCATCGCTGGAGTAGTAAGAGTTTCAAACCCTGCTTCATGATAAATTTGGTAATAAGAGTTGATGTCCTTCAGAATACAATCAAATGCTCTGGAGTCCAGAGGAGCTCCCAAGCATTTCTTATGATTAAGGCAAGATGCTCTCCTATGCATGAAAACCTAAGATGAAAACCAAAAATCGACTGGTAAACCAAGAAGTCCCTAAGCTCCTGTAGTGAACATGACAGGAATGCAGCTCCTGCTTCTGTTCTGTCGGAAGGAGGTCATGCTGCTGACACCTGCCTCTAAGCCTCTTTCTTCACAGGTGGGCAAACTCTACCTCCCAAAAAGATTAAGTGGCAGGTGGCAGATGGCAGGCTACACTGGCCTCCTGGGCAACCCATTGTGACATCTTGACCACAGGCCAGCAGGACTCCCCAGATTGTCACCAAATATGTCACAAAATGCTTCTCACCCTCAAAAATTAAATTTTCTTTACGAAAGATATAAAGTTGGATTGCTCTCTCTTTTCTCCCCTCATGTTCCTTTTTTGGTAGGACTCTTTTATTTTGAAAAAGGAAGGCTAACAGGGAATCCCACTATATAAAAAGACCAGAATGGGATCTTTAGATAAGATAGTTGGGTGGGTGATGGAGATGGGATAGAGCATATCCGCTTAAATTTCTCTAGTTATCCCACCTTCTTAAAGAATTCCAGTTAGCTCCCTGGAATTCAGTTTATCAAACACAAAAACTTTGCACTAAATCATCTCTAATGTGTCTTCATTTCAGGCTCCAAGAAGGCAAGGCTCTGCCTGAGTCATCTCTGAATCCCCAGGGCCTAGCATGATTCTGACACATAGGAAGCACACACATACACACATGCACAAACACACACACGCACGCACTGTATGCATTGTTGTTTTTTAGTCCCTTAGCCATATCCAACTCTTTGCAACTCCATGGACTATAGCCCATCAGGCTCCTCTGTCCATGGGATTTCCCAGGCAAGAATACTAGAGTGGGTAACCATTCTCTTCTCCAGGGGATCTTTCTAACCCAGAGATGGAACTCCCTTTTCCTGCATTGGCAGGTGGGTTCTTTATGACTGAGCTACCAGAGAAGCCCCACATATATATACATACATATATACATATATGTATGCGTGTATTTACAATGAATGGGTACATACCAGATTTTTCAGCTGTCATGAGATGTGTCTATATATATACATGCATATATGAGATGTGTCTATTTCAGATTCTAGTCCCTCATGAGTGATAGATTTGAATTTCCAGTGTTAACCTCCCCTTCTGACCATCTACCCTCTACCTGCCCCCCCCCCCCACTTTTCTCTGCACAACATAGAGACTCAGCCATAGCTTTCCATTGAATCTAAAACACCAAATGTGAATGTCTTTCACATGGGGAGATGGCTTGTTTACACAGGAAGAATTGCTTCAGCACACTGTCCTTAACAGCAAGACGGGGAGAAAATGCTGAGTTGCCAGATTCCTTGCCTGCACTAAAAAGGAATTTGAAACCGATTTCAGTCCTTTCTTGGGCCTCATGTAAAAATAAAGCTTTTCTCCCCAAGCTTGGGACTAAGTAAAAAAGAAAAAAGGAAATCTAACCCTGATTTATACTTTCCCTGAGCTCCCAAATAAGTCCACGTGATTTTGAAGTTCTTTCCCCTCATTTCCTTAAACCAGGGCCAGAGACGAGTGGATATTCATGTGCCAGTTTGAAACTGTTGTGAAAGATGTAAACAGTATGTCTCCTTATGGTTACCTTTCCCTCCCTTCCCCAGAAGAGGGGCTGCTGCAAAGTGTGGATGCTGCTAAGGAAGATACTGCTGGAGGCTTTGCCTGGATCCTGGGGTGAGCCATCAGGTGGCAGATTCACCCAGCAGCCTGCCAGCTGCTTGTTATTACCGTGTATCATTATGTCTGCTTAAGTTTTTTCTGTATTTAGTCACCTAATACTATTTTTATTGGCCTGTCAGAATGTGGGGGAGAGTAGAGGGGAATTCATTTCATGTGTTGTGGAACATTATTAGGGTAAAATATTAGGACAAGTCTATACTTTCCTCCTTTGAAAAATAAGATACAAAACCAATTAAAGTGAGGTGATTACTGAAATGCATCTAATTAGTTATTAACTTACACACATCAACCCACAATGGCAGCTCTCACAGTAAAAATCCTGTTTAGTGTTGATACAGAAGATAATTGATATCACAGAGGTCTTTGCTTCTCAGGCAATTGCTTAAGAAAGCACCTTCACAGCTCAGAGCCTTCTCTCCCTATGGGTTGGGGTACCTTTTCGTCAATCTGACAAGATCTGTCACATATTATCAGACAATTGATCACCAGCGCCTGGCAAGTCTTAATCCATCGTTTGATCACACATCAAGAAAAATGGCTTTTTATTTCTTACATCCTGGCCATGAGAAAAAGGAAGAAAGTGGAGACGTAGGCTTCCGGCTCCAGCTCATTACTTTTTTGCAAATGATAGATGGGTTCACCAGGCAATTTAACTTTAAAATGATCTTTTCCCCCTTCTCAAATAAGCAAAAGAAGGAGCTTCATGGCATAAGTTGAGTGGAAGAGGAGCCTGCCGGCTGTTCCTTTCACATTTCTGCAATGTGTGTGGCACCCATGTGTGGATGGAAGTATGGCTGGTTAGTAAATATGTATTTACTTAGTATTACTGCATCTACTCCTAAATAATAGAATTTAAAGTGGACACACACAGAGAGACTTTCACTCTCCAGGACACAGCTATTATCATTTTGTGCATTTCTTTTAGAGCCCTTATGTTTCATATAAAGTACTTTGAAATGACTTCCAGTTTACAAAAAAAAAAAAAATTGAGTGTTAGATAAAGACACAGTAAAAGTTCTTAAAAAGATCATTCCCCCCTACCATGAATGCAGTTATTGACAAATCCTGACCTTATGTATACAGCAATGTTACTGAGCATAAGTTCATGTTCCTGATGCCCAGTGAGGCCAGACAATACCAGAATACTAGAGTTGGAACAGAGAAAGGTTTATTGCAGGGCCATGAAAGAAGAACAGGTGGCTCATGCTCCCCAAACCCCAATCTCTCTGAAGGGTTTCAGCAAAGCATTTTCAAAAGCAAGATGAGGGAGGGGTGGTGTGGTTGGTTGTTGCAAACTTCTTGGTGTTAGAATCCTTTGTTCTTGCAGTGTTCCGCATAGGTCAGGTCATGATGTTCCTGTAAACCTCCAACAAGACAAATGTTATTCTCTGTTCAACAACTTTTTATCTTTATGTGAATAGAAAAGTATTATACCTTTAAACGTCAGAGCCTTGAGAATGGGCTATCCTTTATGTTTCAGGCTATAAGCAAAATTCTTAACTCAGAGCAGAAGCAATAGAATATAAAGAAACAGATCTGACATGGGATAGAGTTAGACTTGTTCTGCCCTGTTACACCTATATACATGAGCTTCCTCGGAATGGGACAAACCTAACAATGTAGAAATCAGTCCTGTATCTAATAGCTGGTTTCTACTTAGTATCTTAATAAAAACTATAATTACCAAGAAAAGAATAGACAATAGCTCAAAGTTTTTGAGAGATTCTATATACGTTATTCAAGCTTCCCTGGTGGCTCAGTGGTAAAGAATCCACCTGCCAGTGCAGGAGATGTGGGTTTGATCCCTGGGTCAGGAAGATTCCCTGGAGAAGGCAATGGCAACCCACTCCAGTATCCTTGCCTGGGAAATCCTATGGACAGAGGAGCCTGGCAAGCTACAGTCCATGGGGTTTCGAAGAGTTGGACGTGTCTTAGTGACTAAATAACAGCAGCAGCATTTAAGTTATCAACACATCCATAAACACCCTGAAAGTAAAAGTGAAGTCGCTCAGCCGTGTCCGACTCTTTGCAACCCCATGGACTGTAGCCTATCAGGCTCCTCCGTCCATGGGATTTTCCAGGCAAGAGTGGTGGAGTGGGTTGCCATTTCCTTCTCCAGGGGATCTTCCCAATCCAGGAATAGAACCTGGGTCTCCCACATTGCAGGCACACACTATACCATCTGAGCCACCAAATACCCTGCTGCTGCTTCTGCTAAGTTGCTTCAGTCGTGTCCGACTCTGTGCAACCCTTTAGACAACAGCCCACCAGGCTCCGCCGTCCCTGGGATTCTCCAGGCAAGAACACTGGAGTGGATTGCCATTTCCTTCTCCAATGCAGGAAAGTAAAAAGTGAAAGTGAAGTTGCTCAGTCTCGACCCCATACACTGCAGCCCACCAGGCTCCTCTGTCCATGGGATTTTCCAAGCAAGAGTACCAGAGTGGGGTGTCATTGCCTTCTCTGACCAAATACCCTAGTGATCTCTAAATAGTATTTTCAGAATTCAAGCTGTTCCAAGATTCCAACTGTGTTTTTTGAGGCCAGGAAAGAAAACTCCCCAATTCCCACATCTTTCCCACTAAAAACCTTCCTGGAAATCCTTCACTATTATACCTCCTCTGTAATTTGAAGATACAAAGACCCCAGATTCAGTCTGTGTGCTTAAGTAAAATAAAAGGTGCTCAGAAATGTGTAATTGTGTCATACTTTTCCTGTGTCACGGCAACTGAATGAGATAACAGGTTTTTCAAATACTAGTCACAAAATTGTACAGCCAAGCAGTATGTGACTGGTCTTCAGCTTTTGTCAATAAGCTGAAGACACTTAAACCCCAGAGGCTATACTCCAACCCCTGGAACAGTTTGCATTAGGCACCAAAAAGAGTGCTCCAAACACTATTTGTTCTGATGAAATGCAAAGAAGGTCTATAGCATGGTTAAAATATGGTATCAATGCCAATTTCCTTTTTTTGATCATCTTACTCATGTAAGATGTTATCATTGGGGGAAACTAGAGAAAAGATACTTGGAAACTCTTGTTTCTTTTTGGCAACTTTAAAGCATCTGTCTACAATGCGGAAGACCCGGGTTTGATCCCTGGGTTGGGAAGATCCCCTGGAGAAGGAAATGGCAATCCACTCCAGTACTATTGCCTGGAAAATTCCATGGACAGAGGAGCTTGGTAGGCTACAGTCCATGGGGTCGCAAAGAGTCAGGCACGACTGAGCAACTTCACTCAGTCACTCACAATTATTTCAGAAAAGAGTTTCAAGGTATTTATTGAAAAAAGACCATGTCTCTAATCTTTTAAGCCAGCTGAACATGCTACCCATTTGAAGCACTGATGCCTCTGGACTACTCCTAGCAATCTCCTGTACAATTTTTCTGCATGTAGGTCAAGAAGCAACAGTTAGAACCAGGCTTGGAACAATAGACTCGTTCAATATTGGGAAAGGAGTATGTCAAGGCTGTGTATTGTCCCTTTGTTTATTTAACTTAAAGGCAGAGTACATCATGCGAAATGCCGAGATGGATGAAACACAAGCTGGAATCAAGATTGCTGGGAGAAATATCAATAACCTCAGATATGCAGATGGCACCACCCTTATGGCAGAAAGTGAAGAGGAACTAAAGGGCTTCTTGGTGAAGGTGAAAGAGAAGAATGAAAAAGCTGGCTTAAAATTCAACATTCACAAAATGAAGATCATAGCATCCAATCCCATCACTTCATGGCAAATAGATGGGGAAACAATGGAAACAGTGACAGATTGTCTTCTTGGGTTCCAGCATCACAGCAAATGGTAATTACCGCCATGAAATTAAAAGACACTTGCTCCTTGGAAGAAAAGATATGACCAACCCAGACAGCATATTAAAAAACAGAGACATTACTTTGTCAACAAAGGTCCATCTAGTCACAGCTATGGTTTTTCCAGTAGTCATATATGGATGTGAGAGTTGGACCATAAAGAAGGCTGAGCAATGAAGAACTGATGCTTTTGAACTGTGGTGTTGGAGAAGACTCTTGAGAGTCCCTTGG
The DNA here is from genome assembly GCF_016772045.2 of Ovis aries. Lineage (NCBI taxonomy): Eukaryota > Metazoa > Chordata > Mammalia > Artiodactyla > Bovidae > Ovis > Ovis aries. The sequence goes on from NC_056056.1 coordinate 40,789,071, forward strand.
ACTGCAAAGAGATCAAACCAGTCAATCCTGAAGGAAATTAGTCCTGATATACATTGGAAGGACTGATGTTGAAGCTGAAGCCCCAATTACCTTGGCTACCTAATGCAAAGAGTTGACTCATTGGAAAAGACCCTGATGCTGGGAAAGTTTAAAAGCAGGAGGAGATGGGGATGACAGAGCACAGGATGGTTGGATGGCATCACCAGCTCAGTGTACATGAGCTTGAGCAAGCTCAGGGAGATGGTGAAGGACAGGGAAGCCTGGTGTGCTGTAGTCCATGGAGTTGCAAACAGTCAGACATGACAGAGCAACCGAATAACAGCTAATTGCATCTTTTTACCACTAAGTGCCTTGGTCTTGTGCCCAGATCCTGGTTCTGCCTCTGGTCCTCTGCCAAAAACATTTAATCTTTTCCAAAGTTTGGCTATTAGCCCTTGAAGATTTTAGTTCATATTTGCCTCATGGATTTACCTCTTTCTACAACCACTGCATCTTTCTCCCCAACTTTCTAAGCACCCAGTTTTCCTTTTGCCCAGCTAGTGTGTGTGTGTGTGAATGTATGTGTGCATACACATGTGTGTGTGTGACAGTGGGGGGAAGGGCAGAGTGGAAATATGAGGGGTAAGGTTGAGATTTAGTCTGTGGTACCTGCATCTCCGAAATAGATTTCTATTTATAAAGAACAAATTCTTAGCAGGGAGAGAACTCAACCTAGTTCATCAGATCCATCCAGGTGACCTCTTCTGCTTCACTATCTATTTTGTGAAAATACTATGACAGCATTCAAAGGTTAGCTGGTTCCATATCTATTCTCACTGCTGGGTATCAAAAGCACGATCCTTATCATCATAAATGACAGAGAATGGACTTAGACTACATCCTGAAGCAAAACAGCCTGATCCGTACTTTTATCTCAAATCTGATTTGCCACTGGGGAATCATTTGGGACTTTCAATGCCTTCTCCACCATGTTATCCAGAGAGGAGGCAGGCGAATATAATGGTTAACAACATCAACACTGAGGCCGTGTTGTTTTGAATCCAGCTCTGTTTACTAGCAATGCAACTAAACAAATTCCTTAATCTCTCTGTACTATTGTTTTGCCATATGTAAAATGGGGATGATAACTGTGCCTAACTCACAGGGATCTTGTGAGAATTAAGAGGCAGTACTTTGAGAAGCCTTAGGCATGCACATAGTTGGCACTCAGTAAATGTTATTCAGTTCAGTTCAGTTCAGTCGCTCAGTTGTGTCCAACTCTTTGCGACCCCATGAATCGCAGCACGCCAGGCCTCCCTGTCCATCACCATCTCTTGGAGTTCACTCAGACTCATGTCCATCGAGTCCGTGATGCCATCCAGCCATCTCATCCTCTGTCGTCCCCTTCTCCTCCTGTGCCCAATCCCTCTCAGAATCAAAGTTTTTTCCAATGAGTCAACTCTTTGCATGAGGTGGCCAAAGTACTGGAGTTTCAGCTTTAGCATCATTCCTTCCAAAGAAATCCCAGGGCTGATCTTCAGAATGGACTGGCTGGATCTCCTTGCAGTCCAAGGGACTCTCAAGTGTCTTCTCCAACACCACAGTTCAAAAGCATCAATTCTTCGGCGCTCAGCCTTCTTCACAGTCCAACTCTCACATCCATACATGACTACTGGAAAATCCATAGCCTTGACTAGATGGACCTTCTAAAGCCTTTTCCTCTCCTTTTCCCTGGATACTCCTCAAATGTCTCCTGAAAGTTCAGTATGGTGATTTACCCTTAAATATGAGAATTAAAAAAAAATTTTTTTTTCTTGAACATTTCACTAAATTATGGAAATAGTAGAAGATAATCAATCAGATCTCAGAAATAGGTTGGAAATTAATCAGTATCAAAGAACCTTGATACAGAGTCACTCAAATTTCCAAATCTACTGATCAACCACTCTTTGAATGAAGGCTATGGTAAAGCTGCTGGTGAGCTTTGTGAAGTCATGGAACTTCTTGGATTGTTTTTTCTTGCGACTTACACTGCTTTGACATGCCAGAGGCTGGGCTGGATTTGAATTAGACTAGATAGCACACTGGAGAAGGCAATTGCACCCCATTCCAGTACTCTTGCCTGGAAAATCCCATGGGTGGAGGAGCCTGGTAGGCTGCAGTCCATGGGGTCGCTAAGAGTCGGACACGATTGAGCAACTTCACTTTCACCTTTCACTTTCATGCATTGGAGGAGGAAATGGCAACCCACTCCAGTGTTCTTGTCTGGAGAATCTCAGGGATGGGGGAGCCTAGTGGGCTGCCGTCTATGGGGTTGCACAGAGTTGGACACAACTGAAGTGACTTAGCAGCAGCAGTAGATAGCACACTGTTCAGTTTTCCCAATATTTTCAAGGATGAGGGCTTCCCAGGTGACTCAATGGGTAAAGAATCTGACTGCAATGGAGCAGACACAGAGTTTGATCCCTAGGTTGGGAAGATCCCCTGGAGGAGGAAATGGCAACCTACCCAGTATTCTTGCCTGATGAATCCCATGGACAGAGGAGCCTGGCGGGCTATCGTCCATGGGGTCACATAGAGTTGGATGCGACTGAGGTGACTCAGCACAGTACTATCTAACTCCCAAACGAATAGCACCCCAATCCCAGGTGAATGGCGTTCAATCCACCCTACCCTTTCCAATCAGCCATTCAAAGCACTGAAAACTTGTTTGCCTGGGTCTTCCCTCACTAACTCTGGAGATGCAGATTAAAAACCATCCTTTTGGTAGCATTTATTAAGTTTGTACAATGTGTTTTCCAAGAAGTGTTTAGAACAACAATGAGTTATGGCTAAAGCCAATGTGAGTGAGCAATAGACTCAAATTAGACAAGATAAAATTAAATTTTCATGTATCATAAATGAAATACCCATTAGGGACTTCGCAGATGACCTTCAGGTTCAGCAGATTCTGTATTAAAACTTCCAACCTGAAAGTGATGGCTGCTGGGCTAGATGGCGTGCATTTCAGGGACTGTGGAGGAAAAGGCCCAGCCAGCCACAGTAAACAAATGTAACTAGTTTTGGAGAAATGCTATTGACAGTAAAATTCTAATTTTACTCCAGCTCCCAGAACAGATGTACCTCTGAGTCCATAGACTGCAATACTTAACTGCAGCTACTCAGCTGTGACCTTCAGCCCCAGGCTCACTGCAATAAAATTTTCATGCAACCATATGGAAGAATATTTTAATAGAGATTTACTGTCAGTAACTGTCCCAAAGGAGCAAATAAGGAAGCTGTAACATATTGCGTACAGTAAATCAAGGGGACTTCAATGGAAAAACGAAACCTCCCGGAGGCAAGCATCTTTAAAATTACAGGCAACACTTTGTACAAATATGTGTACAAAGGACTAGATATGCACTCGGTTAAGTAGCTCAAAATGGTTTCGATTTGCAGATATATTTATTTAGGATTTATTTATTGGATTTTATAAGTGGCAAGCACTTACCTGTCAGGCTTGAATGCCTATGTATCTCCCTTCCCTGGGGCAAAATGGAAGTGAGGGAGGGGTGACTTTAACTGAAAATCTCACCCAACCAGGCAGTGTGGCAGGCAGCATAAATTGCATCCTCTCCATAGCCAGGTTGACTTCATTTTAGGGTGAAGTGTTAACCACTGGGACAAAAATATTCCCTTAGCCAGTAGGTAAAGAGTTTGGGATGAGTTAAATGGTTAAAAATTCAGCTTAAAGGATAATTGGGGAGACATGTCAATGAAAACTCTCAGTGGGACAGAAGGCATTCAGAGGCCCTGGGTAAATACTTGATTATGTTTTACCCAACATTTTTGCATGTAAGAATATCTCCTTTTTGTGAAGCTGTAAAATGTAGTTTTATCTAAATGGGTCTTGTGCTGGCAGGAATCAGTAAACCAGATATTATACTTATCGTCTCCTGACCCTGCGTTTATTTGGAAGACGTGAGTTAGGGGGCACAGGGCCATGGGTGAGTTGAGAAAGATGGTTGGTGCCTGACAGTGTTACCTACCCAACTCCACACTTTGGTTCTCTTAGTTACCATCGCTACACCATTCCCTTGCTTGGCTTCAGCCCTTGCTGTTAAGAGTGTTTCAGCTTCAGACATTTGTTTCCTGAGGGCAAACAAGCAGCCATCTTCCCCCTCTATTCAGCTGATGGAAACTCTAATATGAGGGGCAGTAATTCAGAGATAAATAGACCGAACACTGCCCATGACAGTTCATATTTTATGGTATAGAGAAGGCCTAAAACCTAAAAAAACTCATGTGTAGGAGGCATAGCACAAATGCCTCATCCATGGCACATAATGAAGGAAGATGTCTTGACATAAAACTGAAAATCAAAATATCCAAGTGACCGTGAATAGGGGAATCGGGTGATAAATCTTTATGTTTTGCTAAATGCCTGGGGGTTGTCACATTGGACAAAAAGTGATAACAACAGAAGAATTGTCATATCTGATAAATGGGTCTTAGGCATTCTGTTCTTCTGTGGAAATGGTCCAGTTACTGCAAAATACAGGCGACCTGTGCACACAAACCAGGCTATGCACATGCAGGCTAAATTACACACTAAAAGTGGATTACCTTGAGTAATCAGAACCTGGCTGAAATTGTAATACAGTAAGAAAAATGCTTGAATGTTAGTTCATGCAGTTAGATTAATGTATAAATCGTGTTACATGGTCAACGACTAGTGTTTCCCCAGCGTTTCAATGAACATACTTTTCTTACACTTGGTGTTTAGTCCCTGAACCCTTTAGCTGTACTGTATTTCACATTAAAGTGACATTGAGATGAAATGCTACTCAAAAAAAATGTTAGTTAGGGACATAAATGTGTGCGTGATATGTGTAGCCTGTTCCTTTGAGAGAAAGTCTGGTTGAGATAAATCTCCAGAGTCCTTGCATTATTTGGCCATGACCACGTTTAGAATCATTCTTTTTTGTCTTTATAAGGAATAGAATGGGCATGTAGAGACAATTCTCGTCTGTGTTTAATTTCGTGAATTTACCAAGAAGGGTGAGTCATGTCTTATATTTTTGATCCCATCTCTAAAACAAGTGATGTCAGAATGCTTACTCATTAAAGGCATTTCCCTTCCATCTCCTGGAAGGTTCAATGACCTTGGTTAGCTATATGCCAGGCCTTTTCATTGTTCTGGGCAGTAAGCTTGTCTCTCCACTCTTCAACCCACTCTATTGGGCAAGTTCATTTCCTCTCTCCTCTCCGCAGGTTCTATGTTCACTTTCTCATACCCTGAATTCACAGGACTCCAAAATATAATTGTTTTCCTCCCTTTAAACCTCTCTAGACCTTAGCTGTTTTTCGAGACTCAGTTCAGAACTCCAGGTATCCAAACTATCCTAGTGAATCATTTTAAACCCATCACTAAATGCTAAAGGCCATGTTCCACTGAGCTGCTAATGCATTCTGAGAACATTAATAGTTGTTTAATAAATACCCATTTATAATCGATTTGTTGATCTTTGACCTTCTTCACTTCCTTTTCACCACTTTGCATGCACTGCAGACTTGGACTTCCCCAGAGAATATGAAAAAATGTGCTCTGAAGAAATTTTTATTCTTATTCCCCCCACTGGGAACAAGCTGGAAAGCAGTCATTACTTAATGTAATTTTCCACCTGTAGACGTCATTTTACAAGCTCAAATAATGTGAGCAAAATGTAACAATATACCCACCCAACCAACAAAATCTCCCAAATTAAAAGCAATGTACAGCTGGAATGAGTAAAATAAGTTGCTAATTAGAAAAATATTCATGATAGATAGTAAGCTCCTCACAGCTGGAAGTCATCAGAACTAACAAGAATCTGGGAGAAAGGATTTTTATAAAGGATTGGAAGTGGGGTTCAATAATTCTGGAGTGAATGCCAACTTCTTGAGAGGCTATGGACTGTAGCCTACCAAGCTCCTCTGTCCATGGGATTCTCCAGGCAAGAATATTGAAGTGAGTTGCCATTTCCTACTCCAGGGGATCTTCCTGACCCAGGGATCAAACCTATGTCCCTTGAATTTCCTGCATTGGCAGGCAGGTTCTTACCACTAGTGCCACTTGGGAAGCCCCAATAATTCTGGAGTCTCTTCCAAATCTTAGACTCTATGATAACTGAATTGAACCAATTAAAATTGATTTTAGTAGTCCTGTGAGGTGAGTTTTTAATATCCCAAATACTTAAAAATTACAGTCAGAGTTAGGATATTAATTTGTAAGAAATTTGAAATAATTGGTCACTAATTGATTGACTAAAGTCAAAAGGATGGTTTTTTAGAGTGATCTGAATGTATGGACACAGCCCCAAAGCGTATTGAAATTTGTCCTATTCTTAGAACATGCATCTACAATTTAATTAACCTGTACAGCTAAACGGGATGGCCACTGTGCACATTATAATAAACAAATATTTATGTGCCCATCGGTCTTGTTGATTTTCCTGTCTGTGATTTGTTAACCTTGGGTACATAAAGAGAAGAAGTGGAATGTATTGCCCTCTTGGGAGTCCTAGGGATCTGTGCCACTGTTGCTGTTCCCAGCCAAGGTCAGAAACTAGGCCATGTCTTTGCATAGTTCTACTTCCAGACATACAGAATTGATATTTCTTAAGTAGGCGCTCACTCAAACATACCAACCACAGACCAGCACCTGTTCTCATTATTTGTTACATTGATTTTATTGGTTGCTAAATATCTTGACAGACACCCCTAAAGACAGCATTCATAATCCAGAATTTTTAGACACCAGATACTTAGGTAAAGTAAAACAAACGGCTGATGACCATAATTTCTTTTTTCATTTTCATGTAGTCTTTAGATACATTTTCAGAAAAATCATGAAATTTTGTCTTTTCATTATTTCTGTTTCAGTGTGGTCAGAATATGAGAGGGAGCACTCCGCTGAAAATAGTACCACTGTGTGCAGATTCCACTTATAATACATATGTAAAGAAAAGAAAGAAAAAGAAAGTGAAATCACTCAGTCATGTCCAACTCTTCGTGACCTCATGGACTGTAGCCTGCCAGGCGCCACCATCCATGGGGCTTTCCAGGCAAGAATACTGGAGTGGGTTGCCATTTCCTTCTCCAGGGGATCTTCCCAACCCAGGGATCGAACTCAGGTCTCCTGTAGGCAGACTCTTTACCATCTGAGACACCAGAGAAGACCAATACATATGTAAGGCTTGATAAAACCTTATTAATTAGCAATAATTTAGGCAGCTTCTAATTATAGAATTCCTATAAATTAATACATGCTGCTTCTTCCACATGAATTGAGTGAGATGCTTTCTTATTTGTAAGTGTCTTCTAAACAAGAATATCTGTTGTTTGTAAGTAAATAGGTGCTTTGAAAGTGTTTGAAAGGAGTTTACTCACTAAGGTAACTGCTGGTTTTAGAATTATTTTTTCTTTTCTATTTGGGGAAGCAAACTTTCCCCACCTAAGGAAAAAAAGGAACTTCTACCTGAAAATACACACAATGTTTGAATCAGCAGTGTCTGAATCAAATTTTTGTATATAATAGGAAATGTCATAAACCCAGAATTATATTAAATGTGTTTTGGTAAAAGTTAGTATGATTTCCACAGACTGATTTAGATGCATTTAGATGCAGTTAGGTAATTAGTTGGTCTAAAATTTCCTGGCTTCAACAATGAGTTTTTTCTAAACTTTTTGGATATTTTTGCCCCATCTTCTATTAGCCAGGATCATACTTAAGCATCCTAAGATGCAGCAGAGAACAGAGAACTGGATGGTAGGCAAGAGACCGGGGTTCTGAGACTTAGGTTGGATTTCTATTTAGACATTTAGGAAGCAATGACATGAAGAACTGCAAGCCATGTACTCCACTGGCCTATGGCAATAACGACCCCAACCATAACTATGAAAAAAACGTTGGCTTCTCTTAAAGTAAAATATTGGATCAACCCAACTTCGTTATTTATATTCATATCATTAATGCAATTATAATTAATATAATTATATAAGCTGAAGTCCTTCGTTCACAACTCCCTTGTGTGGGCAAAGTGAGATCAAATTGCCAACATCCGCTGGATCATGGAAAAAGCAAGAGAGTTCCAGAAAAACATCTATTTCTGCCCTATTGACTATGCCAAAGCCTTTGACTGTGTGGATCACAATAAACTGTGGAAAATTCTGAAAGAGATGGGGATACCAGACCACCTGACCTGCCTCTTGAGAAACCTACATGCAAGTCAGGAAGCAACAGTTAGAACTGGACATGGAACAACAGACTGGTTCCAAATAGGAAAAGGAGTACATCAAGGCTGCATATTGTCACCCTGCTTATATAACTTCTATGCAGAGTACATCATGAGAAACGCTGGCCTGGAAGAAGCACAAGCTGTAATCAAGATTGCCGGGAGAAATATCAAGAACCTCAGATATGCAGATGACACCACCATTATGGCAGAAAGTGAAGAGGGACTAAAAAGCCTCTTGATGAAAGTGAAAGAGGAGAGTGAAAAAGTTGGCTTAAAGGTCAACATTCAGAAGATGAAGATCATGGCATCTGGTCCCATCACTTCATGGGAAATAGATGGGGAAACAGTGGAAACACTGCCAGACTTTATTTTTGGGGGCTCCAAAATCATTGCAGATGGTAATTGCAGCCGACTAAGGTCCGTCTAGGCAAGGCTATGGTTTTTCCTGTGGTCATGTATGGATGTGAGAGTTGAACTGTGAAGAAGGCTGAGTGCCGAAGAATTGATGCTTCTGAACTGTGGTGTTGGAGAAGACTCTTGAGAGTCCCTTGGACTGCAAGGAGATCCAACCAGTCCATTCTGAAGGAGATCAGCCCTGGGATTTCTTTGGAAGGAATGATGCTAAAGCTGAAGCTCCAGTTCTTTGGCCACCTCATGCGAAAAGTTGACTCATTGGAAAAGACTCTGATGCTGGGAGGGATTGGGGGCAGGCAGAGAAAGGGATGACAGAGGATGAGATGGCTGGATGGCATCACTGACCTGATGGACGTGAGTTTGAATGAACTCCGGGAGTTGGTGATGGACAGGGAGGCCTGGCGTGCTGCGATTCATGTTGTCGCAAAGAGTCAGACATGACTGAGAGACTGAAATGAACTGAACTGAACTGTGTCAGCAAAGCAGACAGTAAAAAACAAGAAATAGTTGATCTATAGTATGGTTTTAGTTTCCTCCCATACCCTCTCAGAGTTAGGAGTCTGAATCTTGTTCAGTGTGAGAGAACATCCTTCTAGAGGCTGGGAAGAAGCACTGGGATAAATTCACTAGGTCTTGATGAGGTAGGAAACATCCTGTCACATTTCAGGGTGAAATAGATCTTCAACAAGACATTCCCCCCTCAACTACCCACCTCTACCATTTCACAACTTGTATTCCCAGAACATGAGTATCAAGATTTCATTTGCCTTGGAGCCCTTCCAGAAATTAACAGAGTTAAGAAGAACCATTCTATTAAGTCAGGATGGTGTCCAATAAAAGCAATGAATGATAGGAAAATGGACCGTTTTAATGCAGTTCAGTAAAACCGTCGTGAATGTTCTTAATTATGCAATTCCATCCTTCCTGTGTAATTGGCTCATTCAATTTTTTTCTCTCATGGTATAGAATAAACCGAATTGAGGGTCAGAGCCTTTTAATATTATTATATTTGACTAATATTTGAAGATGATGAGGTAAAATACATAAGAGCATAGAATGATATGGGCTTCCCTAGATGAGCAAAGAGGCTAAACTCTTATAGGACTGGCGAGAACAAAAAAATAATTGTACTTTCCAGAGGCCACCAAACTCTGCAAAAATAGAACACTCTATTTTTCAACTTTATTTTGTTTTTTACTAAAGTGTATTTAATTTACACAACTGTGTTAGTTTCAGGTATATAGTAAAGTGATTTGGTTATACAAACGTATATGTATATGTCTGTATTCTTTTTTATTCTTTTCCATCATAGTTTGTTATAAGATATTGAATAAAGTTCTCTGTGCTATTCAGTAGGTCCTTGTTTAGTAGCGTATATCTGTTAATCCCGTACTCCTAATTTATGCCTCCCCTTCTTCCCCCTTTGGTAACCATAAGTTTGTTTTCCATGTCTGTGAGTCTGTTTCTGTTTTGCAAAAGTTCATTTGCACTATTTTTTATATTCCATATATAAGTGATATTATGATACATGTCTTTCTCTTTCTGACTTACTTCACTTAGTATGATTAACATCTAGGACAGAGTCACATAAAAGAGAAAACAGCCAAACTCTGTTTACCAAAACAGAGCATTCCATTTAAAAAATGTTTATTCCTTTGGTTTTAAATAGTTACCATAACCACATGATTCAAAATTCAAGTGGTACGAAAGGGTATAGTGAAAATTCTCCCTCCTTCCTGACTTGCAAAGCAACTAATGCTATCAGGTTTGCCTGGTGCTCTCAGAGATATTTTATGTATATTCAAGCGAATAGGTGTCAACTTTCATCTGTTTTTCTATTGGCATGCATGGCAGCATTCTCCACTAGGAGTCTACATTTGAACATTCAGATGCTGGGAACACAGATGAGCAAACCAAGCCCTATCAGGAAGTTTACCTTTCTGTGATGGGAAGTGGGCAAAAGCAAAAAATGAACAAGATTATTTCAGAAAATGTATATGATCTGATTTCCCCACAGAACATGTATGTGGGGACGTGGGAGTTGACACGCAATTCATAAACATGCTGATCCTTCATTGTAATGTGAGTAAGTGTGTACTCAGTTGCTTAGTTGTGTCAGACTCTTCACGACCCCATGGACTGTAGCCTGCCAGACTCCTCTGTCCATGGGGTTTCCCAGGCAAGAATACTGGAGTGGATTGCCATTTCCTCCTCCAGGGGCTACTCCTGACCCAGGGTTTGAACCTGGGTCTCCTGCATTGCAGGCGGATTCTTTACCACTGAGCAACTGGGGAAATCCCTTTGGTGACCCCAAATATCAAATGTACACTCATCACTGCCTGACAATGCTTGAAACCTTTATCTTGCATAGCAAAAGGTGTAGATAGGGGAGGCCCTAAAAAGTTCACTCCCAGATATGATATTTCATGGAATGTTTACCAAGAGGCTGGGATTATGATGTTGACATGTGATTTCCATGTACTCACGATTATGATAATATCTTAGTCATTCTATAAAACCAGCAATTTGGATATGGAGAATTCGACTGTTCTCTTATTGTGGTAGAACTCTCCCAAGATAGCTATTTGCAGTTTTCCTATAGGTGTGCAAAAATGTCTATTTTTACTTCTTTAAAATAATTGAGTTTTCTGGTTAGTTTATCTAAGTTGGTTACTTCTAAGAGTGGCAAAATACATACCAATTGAGCTTTGGAATATGTCAAGTGGAATTCTCCTGAAAGTAATAAATGATTTAATGGCACAGAAATTACTTTATATCTTGCCAGGGTCCAGCCCCGGTGGATCCAGGGAATTCGAAGCGGGGATGGCGTTGGCGAGGAAAGACTTATTTATTTATTAATATAAGATTAGATTAGAAAGAAATAGTGTAGTAGGAAAATTTAGTGGGGAAAAGAGGCTGATTAACTTGGCTTACATGGAAAACCAATAAAGTTCCAGACAAGGAGCTTGCACCATCTACGTTAGGCCGCTGGTGCCCGTTTGAATATCGGAGAGTGCCCCGCCTTGGGCTCTCTCTCTTATGGATCTTAGAAGCCGGAACAAGTAAGTAGACATGGTGAGCCTCCACGCCCCAGATGGGAATTCAGCCGGAAAAAGAAAAGAAGGACACGGGGAAGCCCAGCATCGGTGCAAGCCTCCAAAAACTCCATTTTCAAAATTAGCTTATATACCCCAAGTTGTACATAAAGAAATAATGGAATATGCAGAGTTATGCAGGGGCAGCAGTCCTGACCCTCACTGAGACAAACAAGGCTTTCTTTTGCATACCCTCCCGTATACAAAAGGTCTCAGGTGGTTTACATTATCTTCTGGCCAAGAGGTCTGTTAACATTTTTATGGCTCTCTTCCTGGACAATTGTCTATCAAACCAGAAAACTCCTTTTCCCTAGAAGTGTTTTTTCTTTACTCTGCATCACCCTCAAAGTACTAAATAAAGTTACATTCCTGTAGAACAAAGGTGCAGTGGGTTATAACAAAGAAAGTACTTAACTCAAAGATCTAATGTTGCTAATACCAGGTCTACTACCTGTTTTTCTATATACCAACTATATCTAAACATAAAAGATATGAAAATTTGGCAGCAAGTATTGGCTCAACAAATGAAACTTTTAATCAGTCCTATTCTAATGATATTGACTCCTCGGAAGCCCCTACATTCCTAGAATGTTTTAAGCTTCCTGCGCCTCCTGTGATCAAGAGGCCTCAGTCAATCACATGTGCAACTGTACGAGTCCTGCAGGCAGGCTAGAAAGCCATCAGAGGGGTTTTTGGATTGAAACACCCTTTCAAATGCAGAAGACTAAAGCCTTGAGATGACTTTTTCCAGGCAGGCATATTCTTATTTTTTGGGGTACATGCTCAGGAAATATCAGGGGGAAAACCTGAGATCTGACTCGACCTTGCACATCAGATCTCTGCCGCATGACCTTGTCACGGGTGGGATTCCTCACGCTGGCTCCTGGTAATATCTCTACTGGAATTCTATCCCCAATATGGCTATCAATTATTATTGTTATTAAAAAAAATGAAAAGAGAGACCAAGACTGGGGAAATTCTAAAGCATCTTCTTCTTCCCACCACACAACATGTACAGGAGATTTCTTTCTTTCTTTCTTTCTTTCTTTCTTTTTTTTTTTTCTGGATCCTCACAGCAATTTATACATTTGTGTTTCTCGTAATAGAGGACTGGAGGAGAGTTCCTTCTTTCCTCCTGTGTTGTCCTGCCTTCAGGGCTGCCATAACAAAATATCACAAACTGTATAGCTTATAAACCAAAGAAATTTATTTCTTATTGTTCTGGAGGTTGAGAAGTATACGATTATGATGCCAATATATTGGGTGTCTATTGAGGCCCCACTTTCTCTTTAAAAAATGGCCACTTTACCTTCTTGTGTCTTCACTTGATTGGAAGGGACTAGAGAACTCTCTAGAGCCTCTTTTTCAAGTTAATTTTTATTGGAGTATAGTTGCGTTACAATGTTGTGTTAGTTTCTGCTGTATAGAAAAGTTAATCCGATATACATATACATATATCCACTCTTTTTTGGATTTCCTTTCCATGTAGGTTATCACAGAGAACTGAGTAGAGTTTTCTGTGCTATATAGTAGGTTCTCCTTACATACATGCTCAGTCAATTTGGTCATGTCTAACTCTTTGCTACCCCATGGACCGTAGCCTGCCAGGCTCTTCTGTCCATAGAATTTTCCAGGCAAGACTATTGGAGTGGGTTGCATTTCCTACTCTAGGGGATCTTCCTGACCTGAGGATTGAACCCGTGTCTCCTGTATTGCAGGCAGATTCTTTAGCCCCTGAGCCACTTGGGAAAACAGTTACCATTAGTTATCTATTTTATATGTAGTAGTGTATATATGTCAATCTCAATATCCCGATTCATCTCATCCCTTTGCTTGGTATCCCTAAGTTTGTTCTCTAGGTTTGGAGCCTCATTTATAAGACACTAATCCTGCTCACAAGGCTCCATCCACATGACGTAAGCACTTCCCAAGGCCCACCTCCCAATACCATCATGTTTAGGGGACACAAACATTCAGACTTAGAATCCCATCTTACCAATCAACTACTTGCACTTTCCTGTTGTTTAAACTTCATATATGTGGGGTTTCTCACTACTAGTTAGTCTCTTCTGGGATACTACTTATTCCAAGCCATAATCCAAATCACTGATTGCAAATGATATGCTATTAGACCTTTCTTAGTTGATGCTACCACAAATACAGGGCCCTTATAGATAACGAGTAAGTGGACTTTTATTTTAGGTCATTTTTATGTCTATTATTAGATCCCATGCTCAGAAATCTAAAGGGAAAATGGCAGTTCCAACAACTGTACAGATGGAGCAATGGAAACACCAATACATTAGATTAGAGTTGGAGGGATAAAAACCACCCTGTCATCAATGACATTACTTTTGAGTTCCTTCCACAGGATCAGATAGTTTCTGGGAGCTGAGCTGGGAATGTGACACATTGAGAACTTGAAATTTCCCAGTGGTGGGAAGAAATGCCTGCAGATTCCATCTGATGCCAGAATCCTACTTTTTGTAAAAGAGAGATGATGGTGAGAAACATTGAGGGTTAGTCACTTCCCTCTTTTCATGTCTTCTACTTCTGAGAAGGGGATCTTCTCTCTTGGGACCCTCTTCCTCCATCAGGGCCTGGAACAGAGGGTGAGAAGCCACCAAGAGTGACACGGGAGCTGATTCTCTGTGTCTCTCTGTGGCAGTGAATTGGGTTCTTGGTATCTGTGGACGTGTTCTGCTTCCCCTGTGGGACAACCACAGGTTTTTTCCCCACCCTCACTCAGTGGAACTGGCCTGAGACCAATTCCAAAATTAAACATTTGTTTGCCAAACATGCACAGCTGTGATCAGCCTGCTGCTGGTTTGCTGCATAGCATGCCACCTGCTAGCTCCCTTTCTAGAGAAAAAGAGTTGGGAGCAGAGCTGAGGGCAAAGTTCAGGCGATGGTTTGGGAATCTCTTTCCATCTCTGTGCAGTCTTATGCTAAACTCTCTGGTTCACCCCCAAAAGAGCACTGCAGACTTGCTTATGGTTTCAAAAACAGTTGGGGCAGAGACACTGCTTTCTGTTTTCCAAATGGCAGAAAGCAACAAATCAGTTTCTTCTCAAAGGTTATGTTGTTGTTTTGTTTTGTTTATCTTGGCTAGGAGGAGGGAGCTCTTTCAAGAAGATGAGGTCAAGCCATCTCTGTTATGACAGTTATCTAGGTGAGGGAGGAATAAATCCACTCTCATTCCGGATGATAAATGTTAGATGAGAAATTAACCATCACACAGTTTTGCCACCTGGAGTTGGAGAAAGGAAAGATGGAACATGGTTGAAGTTTGACAGAACACAAAATCGAGAGAAACTTTTGCAAAGTTTTCTTACAGCGTTAGCAGTATTTTTTCACTTGCCTGAGGTCATTTCCTCTTATCTTATAATCCATTGTTTTCTAAGAGAAATTTCATAAAAGAAAGTCTTTTGTAATAGCCCAACTGAAGCTCGTGTGATGAAAACAATAAAAATTCTTGTTCATAAGTGATTCTTTCTCTGCTTCTAAGACAACCAAGGGAATAGCACAGTGTGCAGCAGCCCAGAGCTGATGATTGCTAAGGCCAAGTGAAATTGGAAGGTCTGGAGGCTCAGAAGCATCACACCCTGTTTTAAACCCAGAAGACTTGCTTCATTGGGGTTCTTCTGGAGTATAATCTCCACCTAGTTGTAGAAGCCACTTCATACCATCCAGCAAGTGTTTACTACACTTCTCTGAAGCTTACAACATCTATTCCACATTTTTCTCTGTATTCAGATGCTGCATTTTTTCTTCACTCTTCTATCCAGATTGTCCATGGTTTACTTTATTCAATAGATGATTACTTTTAATGGGGGAAAATGGGAAAAAACCAAAAGGAAGACTGAGAGATTAAAACTTGAACATAAAGATGGATTTTTATTTATTTTCCTAATATTTTATGACATGAAGGAAAATAAAGACTATCTTCAGAATCCTGAAAGTTCAATGCCTTGAAGCCACCCCTTCCAGACAGACAGTAAGGTCTTAGTCTTTTTCAGCTCTGAGCATGTAGGGAGCAGAATGCATTGATAGAAGGTGACAACCCTGTACAGTTCTCTGCCCAAAATCACTGCTACATGAGTTCTTCATGTTTGGAGGAATCTCTTAAATAAACTGATAGCCACTGTTAGCTAAGTGATGAAACAGAGAGGAGAACTCTCTGGTTGCCTTGAGTCAGCTGGATATGCTATAGCAGAAAGGTGAAATTGCCTTTCAGAATGCACACCATACTAGTGGGACTTTACCTCTGCAGTGCAGCTTAAGAACCTTCTAGAGCTCTGTTTCTTCATTCCCTTATTTAACCTGCAGGTGCTCTTTTGACTTTAATTTCCCTTTCCAGGCTTATTTTTGATGGAAGCTCCTGACTATTTCCCATTCATAAGAGATGACTTGTCATTTCCAAAATATATCCTGAGTTCTCCTGTCCCAAATGTCTCTGCCCTTCACTTCCCTTCTGTTGGGCTTGCTAGTCTCCCACCACCTCTTTTGTTAGTAAAATTCTGATACACTGCTGAGATGAAATATTATCCTTCTTTTTAATTCAGATATATTTGACACATAATATTGCTTTAGTTTTAGGTATACAACATAATGATTTGATACATGTATGTATGTATGTATGTATATTGCAAATCTTTAACTTGTGAAACAGTCTGCAGTCCTTCCAGATGGAAGGAAGCCCTGGTTTTTGTTCCACTAAGACTTAATGATGCTGATGATCTCCTAGTATGTTAGGCTGTAGCAAGTGATGTGTGCAGTTGCCTTCGTGCACTAAGCAGGTGGCTCTTTGAGAGAAGTTTCCACAGTGGCCTTAGTCACCCTTGTATCTTCCATTCTTCCTGCCACCAAGCCTAGCATGATGCACATACTCCATGTGTATTTGTTAACCTACATTGAAAATGATAAAAATATCATTAATGATCAGTTACATATATTAAAAGAGCATATAAAAAACATACTAAAGACAATTGGGAAGATTAAAACCAGTGTGACCCTTGGCAGACTCAAGCGACATAGAGAGTAATTCTCTCAAGAGAGAGGAACAAGAAAGAGGGGGAAAAAGTAAGAAAATGATGAGCTTTTGAAAAAGCAAAGTGAGTATCTCTCTAGCCTGTCAATAAGCTTGGCAATGGTTTTTTAAAGAAGGAAGAACTTGGGGCTGGACTCTAGGTGAGAAGGACACACACCCTCTTCTATGATAACCAAATGGTCCATAGAACCAGCGAAACACCCAGGATACTGGCTGGTGATGGTAGGGCTGACAATCCCAGAAAGGGCTCATGGGGCCACCATTAATGGGTTTCCCAAGCAAGGGAATAGCAAAGCATGGACCGAAGTATAAGGCAGGACAATCCACGATTTTCATGGATTTTGAATGGTTTTACAGACTGAGGTGAGCCAGGAAGTTTCAGAAGCTGGCTATACCCTACACATAAATATATTCCTGGTACAAAGGCACTGGGGTAGAAATAGTTAAAAAAAAGTTAGACACCCTTTTGTAGTTCCTCCTCCATGGAAATCTGCGGGGTCCATTTGCCATCTATGATTTTCTATTAATCAAACTTCCTATTATAGATATATGGGATTTATGGTAGGAGAATCATAGTCCAGATAGTCCCTGGAGTGCCAAGAAAGAAAATATGCCACCAACCAGAATTCTATCAAATTAATCACCTGGGAAAATTAGTGAAATTGTGCTTGAATGAAGGTATGGCACATAAAAAATATCTATGACTTCTGCCTCATTCTTTGAAAATGAGGTTTCTATTTTTATACTTTTGGAGTGCAGTTGTGAGCAGAAATAAGTGGGTTCAACCATCAAGGCTAAGCGGTTTCAAAAGTCTCCACCTGACAGGTGAAGGGGGACACCAGTGCTTTAGTCCAGGTAGAATCTGGAAGACAAGACTGTTTTTCTGTCTGTTTTCTACACTGTGATTTATTCCTTCATCTAACAGAGACCCTGCTCAGTACCTGGCCTATCGCAGGCACACAATAAATATTGGCCGTAATCATGAATAAGTGGCAGCCATTTAACTGAGAAAGCAGAAATGTGAAATGTAGAGATGTCCATAGTTGTTGAGCTTGGTGATAGGCTATATGGCCTCAGGAGAGAAATCCATAGGTCTTCAGCAACTAAATATTATGGGAAGGAGAAATTTCCACTCTCAGGACTTATAGTTTAGAGCCCTGTTGCTCAAAATGAGCTAAAGATAGAGGCTCTCTCCAAAGGGAGAATTAATGGCCATATGCTCAGAAATCAGAAGGGTATGGAGCAGACATTTTGGAATGCGGGTGAATCAGTTCAGTTCAGTTCAGTTCAGTCACTCAGTCGTGTCCGACTCTTTGCAACCCCACGTATCGCATCACGCCAGGCCTCCCTGTCCATCACCAACTCCCGGAGTTCACTCAGACTCACGTCCATTGAGTCAGTGATGTCATCCAACCATCTTATCCTCTGTCGTCCCCTTCTCCTCCTGCCCCCAAACCCTCCCAGCATCAGAGTCTTTTCCAATGAGTCAACTCTTTGCATGAGGTGGCCAAAGTACTGGAGTTTCAGCTTTAGCATCATTCCCTCCAAAAGAAATCCCAGGGCTGATCAGAATGGACTGGTTGGATATAATGGAGTAAAATTCAAAACTCGTGAGAAAATAAAACCTGAAGCTTCAGGGACTTAATTTGTCTGTAAACCCCAGTTTTGCATTCAGAATGCTTTGAAGCAGAGTTTACTGGAACACCTGAGAGATGTCCTCTCTGGCACAGAATCCATGATGCTGAGAGGGCTTGAGGCGTGTCTTCTAGACTCGTGGGCCTTTTGGACAAAAAATCTGCCTTTCTCCAGATCACCAGAACCCTTCAAAACTTCTAAATTTTCTATCTTCAGTCATTCTCCCTTCAGTCCAACCAATGCACATATAGAGAAAGACAAACTTTAGAAGTTATTCTCCAGATGTTCCAAACGACAACCACACAGATCAGAATAATTCTTGTAGAACTGGGTTTTTGCATGCATGATCAAGACAAATACCATTTCCTGCATGAATGCAGATACTGACTCTTTTCAGGCTTCCAGAAACCTGGCAGAGAATGCAAAGAAGGCTTAATCACAAAATAGGGAAAAGCTTTCATGAGTAGAGAGTTCAGATTTACAAGAGTATTATTTCAATGGAAAAGGAGGGGAAAAAACCAACAGGATACAAGGTATATAACTTTGCAGCCAGCTTCCTCATCCTTCAGCATCATAGTTGCCTGGAAGAATGCTTGCCTTCTTAGAATTTGATCTCTGCTTCCTGGGAGGTGATGCATTTTGTAGAACAGAAACATTTGAAAGAAAATTCTAGTTTCTTTGTTTTTAAATCATTTCCTTTGTGTTTCCTTTGAATCTTTGTTCTTCTCAAGCCTTCCCACACCAGATGACTCCAAGTTTTTTTTTCCCTTTTAGTCCACCCACCACCATGATTGGATTGGTTCAACATATACTTTTCCATTTCTAAAGAGTTTCCCATATTACTCCAGGTAGAAGGGATAAAAAACACATAAAATAAGCCCTGTCTGATGACAACTTCCATTCTAACAGGGCCACAGCTGTATTTCCCAAGTGATTTCAACCTAGTAAGCACTAACATAGCAGTATGAATCTGGTGTGACTTTCTACTATTGCAGCTAGAAACTTCTGCCTAGAGGTAGGTAGTGTTGGACACTTCCTCTCTCACTGGTTTTTCTTCTCTCCATGATTGCTTTCAAACTCCCTGAAGACAGTGGCCATATGTTTTCAGCTTCCTTATTTCTCTCCTAGACAACATTCTCAAGAAATGCTAATTGAAATAGGTCTGGGGCATGGGTGATAATGCAACCATTTTCTTACTGGATTATCATACAGTTCTTACAGTATAGGCTCTGAAGTCACTAGGAGAAAGAAAAGGAGACTCCAAACTCAGAGTGGATAGCATATCCATTACCTAGCATGACCATCCTGTCTCCTCTGAAAGACTAGAGTCATCTTTTGATCTCTGCAGGATCTTAATTTAGAGGTTCTGTTGACTCTTCGTTACCATGGGATTGTTCAAGTGGCAAGGAGCATGTACAGTATTTAAGGTGCTCTTAAACATTACTATCTATGGTAAATAAGAAAGGGGGCACACGTATTAGAGTTGCTGTTTAATGATGTAGGAAAAAGCTGCCTGGTAAAGTGCACCATTAAAAAAAAGCTGAAATCTGTGCCAAACAATGACCTGACGATATACTGAGAGCTTCCGGGTCAGCACCACATTTTCTAACTTGAAAAGTGATGGGTGTCAAGTGTCTTTGAGGAGTCAAGAAACCTAAGGAGTGGAGGATGCTAGGTTGGAAGAGGAAGTGGTTGATGAGACAGGGCTTGCACACATGTGTATCCACGAAGCCTCTTGCTGAAAGTGTGCTTGTGTCTCATTTTCAGATCTTCTTTCTTATTAAACCAATGAAACAAACCCACAAGCTTAGAAAACAAATCAAAACTCCAGTCAACAAGAGTAATCTGTATCTGTTAAAATGGCATATGGTAAGCAAGTCTTGGATCCTTCAAAGAGATGCCCAAAGCAAAACTACTTTTACTATTATTTTTCTGCTTTTACAAACACAAGCTAGTAATTGCGATCATGTCTTTGGTTTAAAATGCTTTGTGCAACATGAGACAGCAAATTTATCTGTATAGTTCTAGTAAGCTGTAACTTTAGAAACTACAATGGATTTTATATCCTCCCAGGAAGATTTTATGGGTCTTAAAAAAAAAAAAAAGTTGAAGAATTATAAAGTCTGTATCTGCTTGTTTAGTAGGAGAGTTCCAAAGGCTATTCCTTTGTAATTTCTATCTAATTGATCACGCTTACTGTCTGGTAACTTATAGTGATATAGACTGCCATTTATAAGTATTTCCTGAGACTTACAGGAGTATAAATCCATGATAAAGTGTTCTCTGGGTCTCACCTGAACATCTCTTAGACTCCTTCTGTTGCTTTGTATAGACAGAGCTAGTCAACTGAATTGAACCCAGCGAGGAACATTCTTCCCAATCCTGAAACGCTAAAAACAGGGTTGGTGAGACAAGACATAACTACACATGGAATGATATTTAGAAAGATATGGCAAGGGAGTAAATGTTTTCTTGGTTTTCCAAGTGAATTATACTTATGAGAAATATGTTGGCTCAGAAGGGAGGGGACCGAACATTATATTTAGATGGTTGGGGAAGTTATAACATGTAAAGTTGGCACTGCATCTAAAGGAGCTGATTTTGAAGTCAGAGGAAACAGAAGGGTGTGCTAAGTGAGTCTAAGCCTGAGCAAGTGAGCAGAGGAAGGAGAGCTCCAGATGGGCTCTGGAGACCAGAACCCTAAACAAACAAGATTGCCCGAAGCAGATGCCATATGCATGCTGCAGGATTGTTTACTACAGAGGGAGACTTAGATTAGGCCATGATCACCTTCTGTATCAGGCTAAGGAGTTAGCATTTTATCCAATGTCTAAACTATTAGCTATGGCTAAGGTATATCAAGATTGCCTTGGTTAATAACAATGGAAAATTTAAAATTTTCTCCTCCAAAGATTGAAAATTGGCCTCTCTTTCAAATATTTGTCCATAAGGCAGATAGAACATTTGAATCTTTACATTTTTTGTCACTGTTTTATTGAGTGCATTTTTATTTATTTATTTATTAGGTTGATTTTTAAATAATCCTACTGTACACTAAGTCTGGTCAAAACTGTTAGCAAAGATGGAAAAGAGTTTGAATGCTTCTGTGACAAGAAAACTTATTTGGAAACTTGGGTAGAAATCTCAAGAAGAAAGGACTTATCACTGAGTTTATTTTTCTATCTTTATTTCTATTGCAACTGAATATCCATTAGTGAGTGCATCATGTAAAAGAAAACGCTGATTATAAAGCATTCTGCTGCTGCTGCAGCTGCTGCTAAGTCGCTTCAGTTGTGTCCGACTCTGTGTGACCCCATAGAAGGCAGCCCACCAGGCTCCCCCATCCCTGGGATTCTCCAAGCAAGAACACTGGAGTGGGTTGCCATTTCCTTCTTCAATAAAGCATTCTATGCAGATGCAATTGTTTATGTTCTGGCAGAGTTGAAAGGACCCTAAAGTAGTGTCGTTTGTGTTTGAGATTGATAAGTACAATTAATCAAATCCTTATCTTACTCTGGTTTCCCTGGTGACTCAGAGGTTAAAGCATCTGCGTCTAGTGCGGGAGACCTGGGTTTGATCCCTGGGTTGGGAAGATCCCCTGGAGAAGAAATGGCAACCCACTCTACTATTCTTGCCTGGAGAATCCCATGGACGGAGGAGCCTGGTGGGCTACAGTCCACGGAGTCGCAAAGAGTCAGACACGACTGAGCAACTTAACTTTCACTTTCACTTTATCTCTCTCTACACTTTAATCATCCTTATCTTACTCTACACTTTAAACATCTGGGAGGATGTTTACTTTAAAAGAAAGGCTACTTTTAGACAAGACATGGAAGAAACCTAAATATCCATTGACAGAGGAATGGATAAAGAAGATGTGGTACCTATATACAATGGAATATTACTCAGCCATTAAAAAGAATGAAATAATGCCACTTGCAACAACATGGATGGAATAAGGATTGTCATACTGAGTGAAGGAAGTCAGAGACAGAAGGAGAAATATTATATGACATCCCTCATATCTGGAATCTAAAAAAAATGATACAAATGAATTTACAAAACAGAAAGACTCACAGACTTTAAGAATGAACTTATGGTTGCCAGAGGGAAGGATGGGGGCAAGGGATATTAAGTTTAGGATAGACATGTACACACTGCTATATTTAAAATGAATAACCAACAAGGATCTATTGTATAGCACATGGAACTCTGCTCAGTGTTATGTGGCAGCCTGGATGGGAGGGGAATTTGGAGGAGAATGAGTGTGTGTATATGTGTGTGTGTGTGTATATACATATATATATATATATATATATATATATATATATATATTCTGTGAAAGCTGAATCCTTTCACTGTTTACCTAAAACTATCATAACATTGTGAGTCAGCTATACCTCAATACAAAATAAAAAGTTTAAAAAAGGAAAGGCTATTTTACTTTACTCTTCATACCCAAATCAAACCAAATTGTGAGAGCATGGTATGTTAGAATGTAGCTGATAAATATCAAAGAATGTAAACATTAGGTAACCAAAGAGCTTGGGCTATCTCATTCTTTTTTTTTTTTTAATTTAATTTAATTGAAAAAAAATTTTTTATTTTTACTTCATTTTGCTTTACAATACTGTATTGGTTTTGCCATACATTGACATGAATCAGCCACGGGTGTACGTGAGATCACAATTCTGAACCCCCCTTCCACCTCCCACCCCATATCATCTCTCTGGATCATCCCCATGTATCTCATTCTTAAAATTAATTGGAAGTTTCATATCCTTGCCCCGAGCATAGGGAATGAAGGCATACACAGTTACATGGATAACACCTGAAGGACATATTGAAAGCTTATAAATCTGGCAGATACCAGACAAATTCAGCCTTTCCAGGTTTGGTGTGGTCTTTACCATCCATATCAGTCATCCTTTATGAACATAGATCTGAAGGATTTGACACTTGCTCCCTGTGAAAGTTATTTCAGAACTATTTACATATTTCCCTAGGATGCCAGTGAAAGCTAAAAAACAATGGTGAGTGTGAACACTTGAAATTCCGAAACCATCAACCTGAAACCTATATTTTTCCACTTTTCTTTTCAGACTCATTTCTGTCCTCCCGTCTCCTCTACCTCCTCACCTCTTTTCATTCCATTGTTTCTCCACTAATTTCTACCCCACCCCATTATGTATTCCACCTCAGAAAATAGATGAGCACCAATTTTCAAAAATTTGGGTGGACAATTGGCTTTGTGGTAGAGTTACAAAGAGGAAAGTTGCTTCTGACAAGCAGAGTCTTTACCACTCCCCATAGGAGCCTTGACATCAGGCAATTTTTATATCCCTAAGGTTGCCACGTAATGTTTCCTTGCCTCCTGATTCCATGTAAATGCATAGGAATCATAAATTCACATATAACCTAGACCAAAAAATGAGTCTTTGATCTATAAATGATGTGCTTGTAAGCTCCTTAAGTTTCAGTAAACCCTTTCCCCAGGATTTTTGCATCTTCTGCCAACCTTTGGGAGGATGTGTTTATAGCTTTCAGGTCAGCACGCATATTTCAGGGTTTTCTGGTTTCCAAACTGGCACAAAACTCAAGGAGAGAGAGAAAGCATCCAACAACCACCTGCAAAACCTCCAACAGGTATGTTTCTTCTCAACCCAGTGGTTTAGAGTGCTGTAACAGTGGGTTATGATCCAGAAATGGTTCTCCAAACGTGCAGTCTTCATGCTTTGAACTCTCTCTTGTAAATAGTCAAGGCAAGGGAAAAAACTATATGTCCACTGACAAATGAATGGATAAAGAAGATGTGGTATATACATACAATGGAATATTATTACTCAGCCATATAAAGAATGAAATAATGACATTTGCAGCCCCATGGATGGACTTTGATGTTATTATACTAAGTGAAGTAAGTCAGACAGAGAAAGACAAGTATCATATGATATAACTAATACGTAGAATCAAAAAAAATGATACAAATGAACTTATTTACAAAATAGACTCACAGACATAGAAGACAAATTTATGGGGATAGGAGGAGGGATAAATAAGGAGTTTGAGATAAATAGATACATGCTACTACAAATAAATAGGTAAACAACAAGGACTTACTGTGTGTCATAGGGAACTATGCACAATATCTTGTAATAAACTATAGTGGAAAAGAATATGTAACAGACTATACCTTTATGTTGTTGTTTAGTTGCTAAGCTGTGTCCGACTCTTTGAGACCCCATGGACTGTAGCCCACACAGCTCTTCTACCCATGGGATTTCCCAGGCAAGAATACTGAAATGGGTTGCCATTTCCTTACCCAGGGAATCTTCCCAACTGAGGGATCAAACCTGTGTTTCCTATATTGACTGGTGGATTCTTTACCACTGAGCCACCAGAGAAGGCCTATATATCTATATACATGTATATGTATAACTGAATCACTTTGCTATACACTTCAAACTAACGCAACATTGGAAATGAACCATGCTTCAGTTAAAAACAAAACAAAACACTTGACCTAAAAAAAAAGAACTCTCTGCCTGTTATGCCCATGTAGATTCTTGAGGTTGTATTGCAGATAGCACACATTCCACTAAAGAGGGAGTTTTGAGAGGGTATTTTCCGAAGTTCTTTAATATGAAAACTCAGTTTTGTCGCTGCTTCCAGGAACCCTAGGACACAGGAACACGTGCTTTGGGGAAATTCAGACTGTTTCCTACCTATAGTCTGCACCATCTTCTTTTCAAGGATCCCTTCATAAATGAAATTGAATGCATATGAATGTTATCTTTCTCCTCAATTCAATTTTAACATATATTTCAGAAAATTGTCTGTATGCTTCACGACATACCTGCTTACATAGAAGAGACAGGTTCAAATCCTATAGTTCCCACTCCGTGTTCTACCACAATTATCTGAGAATTTTCAGTATTGTATGTCACTTTTCTTAAAAATAAGAACGGAGGAAAAAACACTTGCTGAGAAAGGTCCTGTGCTCAGTGCTTTATTTGTATCAAACTTATTTATCCTCCTAATAACTCTAACGATGTAATAGTCATTTTTCTACTTTACAAATGAGGAAACAAAAACTCTAAGAGTTTAGTTGTTCAAAGTCTCACAGCTCACACCGGGTGCAGCATAATTCCAGCCCTGCAGTCCTGATACAAAAGAAAGTAAACAGAAACAAACCTGTGCCCTTCCTACTGTAACTTGCAGTCTCCCTACTAGACAACTTGCTTTCACTCCTGTGTCTTAATCTCTTAATTGGATGCACTCTTTTTCTTTCTAAAAAAGACAAAACAAAACTCTACTCCTTTGGCTTCCAACAAGTATGAAAGTATTTAACACCGGGGATGGGTGAACATCATAAGGCTCGGACTTGGGGAGGGAGCTCACATCACCTCCTCTGGGATCTCATCCAAGAACCTTCCTGTAGGTGATCAACACTTTGGAGAAAGTAGCATTCCTCCACCTGTAAAAGCGAGATAATGTGAACATTCAGAGACACAAATGCAGTCAGTCTCATCCCATCAGCAAACACGGAGAATCAAAGGAAGGGCTGAAGTTCTGACATCCTGAGAAACATTGAACAGAAGTTGGCCAAGGTGCCCATGGCTCCAGCCTGTGCTTCTTCTGCCTTCTGCCAGGGCCCTGCCCTACCTCTCACATCTCTGAAGCCTTCAGTGAGGGTTATCTCATTCAGTGTCCAAAACATAGAGATGGGTACTCCTGTTATCTCCATCTCCTAGATGAGGAAACATGGGGGACTAACAAGATAGGTGATTTGTCCACAGTCTCATGGTTGCCAAGTAGCAGAGCTGAATGGGGATGGCTAACCATCTATAAGATATGATGCTTAAACCAAGACAGTCACAGGCTCCCTGGGATCATTGGTCAGCCTAGAATCAAAATTAGTACTGCCTGGCTTCATCCTCTATGCTTAGCCTCTTTACAGAACAGGCCATAAGGTTTCCCTTTTAACCTGAGCTCAGAGATGACATTTAATTCATAGAAAATAAGGTAGGGCATTATGGGTTCTAGAGAGGTTCTGGACAAGATGGATCTGTAAGCCCGTATTCCTTCTGTCTTGACCCTTTGCCTTTCTGCTGCTTCCATTCTCTTCTCCCAGTCTCCAAGGAGCTGGTGGCCACAGATGGAGTTGAGCCTCTTACTCATTCAGGCTGCTCTGAGTGGTGGGCATTGATGGAGTTCTAGAAGGAGAGGAGAAGCCAGATTACAATCAGGTGTGGTTTCTGTGTTATGTTTCTGATTCACAGCCTAAGAAATCATGGACGAAAAGAATCCAGATCCCTAAACCTCCAGTAATGTGTTGTGATCTCTTTTCTCATCCTGAATGCAAATTCTATTCATCCTTAATTTTATAAGTCACAATTTTACATGCCTTTTCTTAAAGACTTCCCAATTGTATAAGCTTCAGGTCCCAACAAGCTCAGATCTGCCTCTACCAAGCACTCTGGGGATCTATTCAAGTCTCTCTCTACCCTGGATGGGGCCTCAAATCACCTCTGTCCACACTGTATTCATTCTCTTAACAAAAATTTTTGAGCAATCCTTCAGTACTTGTATACTTATTTATTTATGTTACATTCATAAATAAGTTACATATAAAACATAGTCAAAACCAGAAATTTTAAAAAATGAGATGAACTATAAATACCCCAGGTTTCAGTATGGCCTCCTTCCCCAGTGGATGGTCAACGTGAACATTCCTTGGTGTGTGCAACCTGGTTAGGAGAGTCTAGTCTGATGACTGGTTTTGATCTGAGTTTTTCTAGAACTGGTTACACAGTGACACAAGATTTGTACAGACACTAGATTTAAATACTCTGCCTT